>NW_004955444.1:599882-602766 GCF_000276665.1 Chinchilla lanigera | reverse complement strand
TATGTTTTCAAAGTAAAAAGAAAACTCATCTAGGAGCTGGATAGGTGGATAGGCCTGTAGTCCCAGAACTCAGGAGGCCAAGACAGTAGGAGGAGGATTGCTTACGTCTAAAGTTTGTGACCAAACTAGGCAAGACTCCATCTCAAAAATAAAACAAAGCAAGACAAAACAAAATGTCCAAAACCCTCAAACCAAAACCCAAACCAAAAACTCACCTAGAAAAGGCAAGGTGGTCACTGATACCTAGTAATTGCCACTGGGAAAAAAGAAGTTTGTATTTATCATTTAACATTGAGCAAACAAGTGGCACCATCCCCATTCTGTTTGCAGGGAATTATCTGTTGGTTATGTGATTTTTTCAATACATTATTATTGTTCATCAACTGAACAATACATTATCATAGCTCCAAGAAGAATGACTCAGTCTTTTGTATATTATATTTCTTAGGCCCTTCCCTAAGCTCTTTAAAATTCACTCATCTTACTTCTTAGTAAGTTGACATATTATGCTATACTAGGCCCAATCAGATTGTAGGGACAACTGGTCCACCAGTAGCCACTGACAAATTCTGCTTCACCTTACTAAAAACACACTTAAGTGCAGTGTAAGACATCCTCCCACAATTCCCACTGATCTAACACACGTTTTTGTTTTTTCCTTGGGATCTATCTAGGACAATGGTATGAATGATTTCAGTGCAGTTCCCAAACTACTAGTACTTTCCCTAAGTCTGTATCAGAGTCCTGTAATTGTAAGAAAAAGAGTAGGACTAGGCTGAAAAATCAAATTCCAATTTTTCATGTCTCTTAACTCAGTGCTGCTGTGACACCTTCCTTTTACTACTGGGGACCTTGCAAGGGCATCCTGATGCCACTGCTACCTAGAGTACCAGTGTCTGCCACATTGTGGCTGGGACAGTCCCACTGTCAGGAGCTGCAGCTATATTAGGTAACAGTCAAAACTACTGATGAATTAATGTCATAAAAGTGGTTTTTATAAAATATTAACATAAAAAACTGTCATGCTTTGTCATGACACTGTTCTATTGTGAGGTACATAAAGCTCTATGGGTCTGCGTGATAAACTCTTTGAGATTTTTTTGTGCTTGGAAGGAGGTTTTCTATCCTGATGAATTAGCTTGCCTCTTTTTATAAAAACTAAATTATACATACAAAAACCATATTTCCTTTTTCTCTTTTCTCTCACATGACTGGCTGTAAGCTCAAAGCATGTAATTATCTTCAATTATAGCAATTATCATAGTCTAGCTCTTTCTTTCCTCTGTCTGCACCAACCCCAATTACAAGATTTCTTTTAATTTTACATGTTTTGAAGAAACTTATATGTATCTTTATTATAATTTATGTCTTTATTATATGTCTTTTAGTAGCAAATTTTAATTTCTGAATAATGTATGCATGAAGTTTTAGCTGCCATGGATTATTCCTTTATAGATTTAAAAAGACCTCAATGTCCAGATTAGTTTTAGAAGGAAGATAAACTTTCAAAAGAGCAAAGAATGAAAGGAGGAAAAAGGAAGTAAGGAAAGAAGGAGGGGAAGGAAGATGTTCCTACCGAATGAATTGCTTTGGGGCCGTAAGTCATGATCCACTATTTCTCTAAGGAAATAATAAAGTAAATATTCAGATGATTTAATATGATATGAGATGCAAAGACTAAGATGATTAAAATATGACCAGCTTTATCTTGTAGTCTATTAGGGAGCCATGAAATAAATGTGTTTGAGTAGACTAAAGATTGTCAACCTTGACTATACATTAGAATCATTTGGGAAAAAAATTTTTTTTTGGGTACTGGGAATCAAACTCAGGACCTCATGCTTGCCAGGCAGGTGCTATACCACTGAGCTAAATCCCAGCCCATCATTTGGGAAATTTTTTATAATATACCAATGCCAAGGTCAACTCAAAAGTTGACTTAATTTGTCAGGAATGGGAGGTGGACTCTACTATCTCCCCAGGGAGCACTTGAATATATAACTAGGGTTGAGAAATACTGAGCTCTGCTATTCATTCATATTTTTAAAGTCCTAATTGGCACATGTTATTTCATCTCCCTCATTCTGCCTACAATATTGGGAGAAGGTATAGTTACGGTGGGACAGTATCAGACACAATGCATCACTCCTCTTCCCACACAAGGCCACACCAGGAATCACACAGACCAAACCTGTGCTCATATAGGACGCTCCTCCACTTGTCACGGGGCTATGTCCTAATAAACCTACCATAAATTGAAAATGTTGTAAGCTGAAAATGCACTTAACACACCGAGTCTAGTAAGCATGGCATACGGCAGTGTCAAGTGTGTCTCTTTGCAATTGTGTGGTTGGCTGGGAGCTGTGGCAGACTACCTGCTCAGCACTGAGAGTATCATACATCACTAGCTTGGGACAAAAATCCAAATTCAAAATTTGAAGAATATCTTCTATTGAATGTACATTGCTTTCACAATATCATAACATTGAAAATCCAGAAGTTGAACTACTGCAAGTTGGGGAACATGAACAGTCTAGAGCTCAGAGCTCAACTGAGGTGGCATGAAGTCCATCCCAGAATGTGCTGCGTGAGCTCATAAAGCAAAGACTCAGAGTTCAAAGATGAAAACCACAGTACGCTGAGAAAAGAGATTGAAGAGGATTTCAGTAAATGCAAAAATACTCCTTGCTCATGGACAGGAAGAACCAACATTGTGAAAATGGCCATACTACCAAAATTGTTGTACAGATTCAATGCAATTCCCATTAAACTACCATTAGCATACCTCACAGATCTTGAGAAAACATTCCTTAAATTCATCTGGAACCAGAAGAGAGCCAGAATAGCAAAAGCAATCCTGGGCAACAAGGACAAGTCAGGTGGA
>NW_004955444.1:563513-598978 GCF_000276665.1 Chinchilla lanigera | reverse complement strand
CCCCTTCTGGGTATTTTCCCAGAAGATCTAAAAACATCATATCACAGTGATGTACATGCACCTATGTTCATAGCAGCACAATTTGTAATTGTTAAATTGTGGAAGCAACTCAAATGTCCATCCACTGAGGAATGGATTAAAAATTGTGGTACTTTTATTTTAATGGAATATTATTCAGCTATAAAGAAAGATAAACTCAAGGCTTTTACAGGTAAATGGTCACAATGAGAGACCATACTCATAAGTGAAATAAATCAGACCTGCATGTGTAAGCAACATATTGTCTCACTAGTCTAAAAACCTGAAAGAGTGAATTAAAAACTAGGAGGTATGATAGACATTGTGAAACGAGAGAAAAATGCTTGAAAGTAAAGAGCAACGGGGATAAAGGAAAAGAAAAAAGAAAGAAGGGGAAATTATGTATGTATGTATATACAGGATAGCTAACATAGCTGTACTACTGACTTCTATTGCTTTACTGAACAGTTAATGATTACTTCTTTGATCAATCTCGCATGCCTCTATTTGTTTTCCTGAGTAACCACTTTGAAGACATCAATATGTAATACAACAACAATTATTAATTTCCTGTCACCTTGTCTGTAATTCAGTATTGCTTGTATCGTTCTTGTGCTATTTTGTAAATGGATGTGTTTGTTAATATGATTTTGTTCTTTCATTTTTAAAATTTAAAAAAAAAAGACGCAGACTTGGAGCCGTGTCTTTGGATTGTTATAACCGTTTCTACATTTCTTTTACATCCCTTAAAATACTAATCTCAAAGTTATATGGCTATTCACAGTTTATCAGAAGTTAAAATAGCATCATTTAAAAGTATTTTCTAATACAAAAATTTCAACAAGAAATACATTAAACCTCCTGGCCCGTTGTTGAGGTGGGGGCTCACATACTACTTACTATTCTTAGGATGCGTGTCAAAATTGATCTAAAATGTATTAGTGATCTAGTCGCTTGCAAAATGGTGAATGATTCTTACAGAAAAGAGTGCATTAGAAATTGGTACACTGTTATGATAACAACGTTTAAGTGTACTTTAGGCCATGGACAATGTACTTTGTCGAGCACAGTCTGATGTAAACTGAGGGGTGTCACAGGCCGGGGCCCGAGCCCCCCAGTCTCAGCTGGTTCCTGCCTCTCTTTGGCCGTGATCTTCCATGGGCTCTCTGTTACAGTCCTTGCCTATATCATGCACACCTGCACCTGTGAACTACTACCCTGAATGTTTATTTTCTGGAGTGATCATCCTTCAAGGAGCTACACAGCTCATTTTTGGCCCTGTGTAAACATCATGCTCTCACAGGAGCCGTCCCCGGCCAACCCTTCAATAGCCTCCTGTCCACTCCGAACTCACTCTTTCTCTCTTCACCCTGTCTTCTTCCTTTTATCCCTGTCTGGAAGCATCGTCTTCATTGCCTTGTGTTTACCTCTGCATACACGTCCTACAGGATATAACCTCACTGAGCTCAGGCTCCTTGCTTGTCTCTGCAGCTATAACTCTAGCACCTAAAATAAACAGCAGCAGGTCTCTAGTAAACACTGATAGAATGAATGAATGAATGCCTGTCTCTAGTAAACACTGATAGAATGAATGAATGAATGCCTATTCTTGGTAAGAATAGGACTGAACACAACTCCTACTGATGGTTACAAGATAATAAACGAGTGGGCCCAGCTGCAACTGTATCCTACATACATACAGTTCTCCATGTAGTACGCACCTGCTGGCATTTTAATTGGACCTACAGAGCCAGCTACTTTCGCAGAGAAGGCAGTTTGCATCCTGTACTGCTCTGACCTCTGGCTGGCTCTAAGCTTCTGCTACAGTGAGCTTCTCATTTTGTACATCTTGCAATCTTGGCTGTGCCTTTCGATTCCCAGCAGAAAGCAGTTAGACATTGTTTGCAACCGCACTTCCAATTGTCTGTTGGTTTTTTGAGACTACTTTGTTTGGGAGTAACACATGTTTATTTGGCTTAGGGCCCTTCATATGCCACGAAGAAGGGTTTGGATCTTTTGCTATTACCCATTCCCAGGCACGTCTGCCTTCAGAAGGGAATCACACGGTAAAAAGCGTCCATTTAGTGTTAGTGGACTCATTACAGCTTGGGATCTCTTGTCAGTAATCTGATCCTTTCACCACCACCATGTGATCCTAAGCGTACTGGCAAGGAAGTCAGCTGTGATATCTTCAGGACAAATTCTACTGACATATGGCATAGACAGTTGGGCACTACCACTATTTTGGGGCACTTCTGTTTGGTCTAGACTAGTGCTTTCAGCCATACTGAGAACACACTCTGCCAGTTCCCCAAACGCGTGCCTATGTTTGCCAGTCAGTTCTATTCAGTATCTTGAGTATTTCCGTTTCTATTCAGGATAGAGATAAGCACGCGATAACACTATCAAAATCAGCAAAATTTATGTCTTGTAAAACATGCACAGTCCAGTGTGCCTGCCCAGAGTAGACTCCCAATAAATACTATCCCCCTTTGCTTCTTCTCTTGCTGGCTTAACAAAGTCTTATTTTATTAAAAAGTATACTTCAAAAGAATCTGTATCTTCTTGCATTCAAAACAGCTGATTCTGATACTATAATTTGTAATTTATTATTTGAATAATAATAATAATATTTCTCTTTAACAAGAGAAGTAATCAGACGTTAGGTGAGTACTGGAATACTCCATGTGGCTTTCTTCTGAACCCAGTGATCTACCCTAACACCATGAAGAGAGGTGCAGTCAGACGCTGTGTGTGTTGAGATGTTGTGACTCAGGAAGGAATGGACACCAGCTAGAAAGTCTAACTACAGTGAGCAGCGAGCCAGTGAGACTCTAGACTTAGCCACTGATCCTCATTGTTATTATTTTGTTATTTCTGTCATTTGAATGATCTAATAACAATCAAGAAATCTGTCTACCCATGCTAATCAACACCTATGCACAAAGCTTCACAATCTGTGTTTAAGTTTCTGGAGGTTTCTAAGTGTGTAAAAATATCAGACAGATTTTTTGTTTTGTTTTGTTTTATGGAGACAGGGTCTCACTCTA
This sequence comes from Chinchilla lanigera, assembly GCF_000276665.1. NCBI lineage: Eukaryota > Metazoa > Chordata > Mammalia > Rodentia > Chinchillidae > Chinchilla > Chinchilla lanigera. The sequence continues at coordinate 595,910 of NW_004955444.1, read as the reverse complement.
TAGTTCACACTGGTCTTGAACTTGCAGTGATCCTCCTATCTCAGCCTCCAGTATGCTGGGACTACAGGTGTGTACCACCATGCCCAGCTCTGCAGACCAAATTTAAACATGGACCTTACATAACTGTCCACCAAAACTATCACCCATATATCAATGAAAAAGGCAGAAGAATGGCCAAGAGAAACACGACAAGCTATGGCTCCTCCTCCTGCTGTGAGATTCCGCAGTTCCTTACGGCCCAGTCCGCAGGCCCCCTGCCTTAGTTTGCTCCATATTCCAGTCATACCTTGGTACTTGACTGCTTTGGAGTTCCTCAGATTTGGCGTTTGATGCGTTTGAACACTTTGTCCCAATACGGCACTCCTCATTTGTCTGGTACTTGCAAATTAGAACTTCTCGAAGTCAGTTCCCTCATGACTCACTACCCTTCCCAGGGGAAATGATTTGTTTGGTACTTGTCACTTTCGGTACTTGTTTTGCCTCCCAGAACCAACTGATGAGCACCAAGGTACTGCTGTAACTTCCCAGGTGTGTTATCTACAACCATGGCTTCAATTCCCATCACTCCAATGATCCCCAAATTTGGATTCCCCAGTCCAAGATTCCATTCAGTCTCAGGCCCCACATCCAGCCTCACTCTGTGCATGGCTGGACTCTCCACCTTTCTCTGTCCAGGGCTCGTGCGCCAGGGCTCCTCTTGGTGACCAGTGGACCCTACAGCTAGTCGCTCTAGGTCAAATCCCAGGCCACCCCATCGGCCACTCTCTCTCAGCTTCCTCCCATCTCTGATTGAGTATCCGGTTCCCTAATGCCATGTCTTAGATGACTTTGAAGTCCATCTCTTCAACTTACCCCGTCTCTGCGTTCACAGGGCCAACCCACCACAGCTTTCTCGGCTACTGCAGGAGCCTGGTGTCCGTCCACATCCCTGGCCTCTAAGCCTTTCTCCAAGCCTCTGCCAGATCTCCTCAGAAGGAAAATGTGATCAGATGAAGTCCACTACTTACAATCCTTTAACGGATTCCCATTGGCCAAAGGATAAAGGACATGAAATCACACAGAGTAATATGCTACCTCTGGCAAGTTCTGCCTGTTGCCTAACTTTCCCCTCCCCTCATTCCACTCTACGACTGTTACTCATTCTGGCCACTTCCTTCCTCTTTTGAACTTCTTCAGTCCCAAGGCAGGCTTTCCTTCAGTTAACTTCCACACTTCCTGGGCTACTGAGATGGATCTGCTGTGCAAGGTCAGTGCCCACTTGTATCTCTTTTGCAGCACTGCATTTTCTTATGTGCATTTACTTGTGTGCCACACGTGACTTGTGGGTCACACGTGAAACTGTGTTAAAACCCTACCGTGAAGTTAAGCCTGAAACTGGAGTCGGGGACACTGCAGCCTTTCACCTGGTGATTCGGGGAACCCTTACCTGCTGTCACACGTGTCAACCTTGCAGGGTCCGGAGATCTCGTTTGGATTTGGTTTTGCTTTCTATTTGTGCTCACAGTCTTAAAACAATCTAAAAAGAGGGCTTCATTTGAATTATTTGTTTTTCCAAAAGCCCACTGTCTTACTTTTCTTGTTGCTGACACAAAGTACCCAACACCCAAGTTAAAGGAGGAAAGGTTTACTTTGTGGAGGTTTGTGGAGGTTTCTGTCCATAATCAGCTGGCTCCCAGGCAGGGTGACATAGCAGACAGGCATCATAGAGGAGAAACAAAAGGTGGGGGAAAAAAAGCAAGGGACCACCACAGCTTTTTCTATCCCTTACATCTTATCCAGGCTACTTAGTGCAGGCATCACTCACACCCTTAATCCTAGTGCCCTTGACCCTAGCATCGTGCCGTGAATCCATCCCAGCATCACACACTCTAGATCTAGAAGCCTCGGAAAAAGCCCCGTCTGTGACCACATAAGGCTTTGGCGGGACATTTATACACAAGCCATAACATCCGCTATAATAAATTATCACATAATGTTTCTGATTGTCTAGAAATAGATCATTTAATTATTTTATGAACTTCTAAGTTCAAAGTTTTACAGACGTCCACAAACACAAAGTATTTCTTCAAACTAACATGGATTTACATGGGAAAAGGCAATGATAGCATCACTGCTGTAGTTTAGATCTGGGTGTCTGATTGTTTAGATCTCTCAGGAGTCAGGAAGGTGTCTGGATTATGGGGTGCCATATTTACAATGGGTCAGTCCTCTCATGAGTTCTCAGTTCTGTAAGGGTGTGGGGCTTGGTTAGAGGAGGGTTGCTGCAGGTCTGACCTGGAAGAGTGTATGTCCCTCCCTGACTCTTCTCTTCTCTGCTTCCTGGCTGCTGGCTGCCTCCTCTGCCAGGCCCTTCCACTACTGTGTTTCTGGTGCCGCTGACCAGGGACTGTAACTCTAAGAATAAACTCTCTTCCTTTAATTTATAGGTGTTGGGTACTTTGTCCCAGCAACAAAAAAGTGACTAAGACAGATCTGAGTACCAGGGGTAGGGTCACTGCTATGATTTTATCTGACCATGCGGTTTAGAAGCCTTTGGACATGGTTTGTGCGAGGAATTTGGAAAGGTCTATAGACGCCATCTAGAGATGCTCTAGAATGCTATAAGCTGAGCTCGATGGAGATTCTGGCTGAAGCTTAGAAGACCGAAATGCTCACACAAATCCAGAAAGTAAAGACTAGGTTTCAGGAGGTTTCAAGTGGAAACAAAAATTCCATTGGCAATTAGACCAGAGGCCATGTGTGCTATGCTCTGGTAGAAAATTTATCTACATTTTACCTATGTCCTGAGACTTTGCAGGAGATTGAGATTAAGGGCAGTAGACTAATCTGGAAGATGAAACTTAAAGGTAGCCCATTGGGGCAATGGCATGGCTATATCTGGCTGCTTTCAGCAAGGTTTACAGTGAGAATCAGAAGCAAAAGCCCATTTAAAAGTTTTTCTGTTTTGGTAGGAGGGAAGCATCTATGGGAGGGAAGTACTTACAGAGCTAGAGCAAAGGACAGTATAGTTGCCAAAAAGATTAGCATAAAAAAGAAGCCAAGTACTTTGCATCAAGAAAATAAAGACTACTCGAGTGCATCTTAAGAATCTTCAAGACCCCACCCTCTGCAGGCTCAAAAGTGTAAATGTATAGGATTTTGTTTTGAGAAGAGTGTCCCATGGACCCCAACTGGTTTCCTGGGATTCATTTCGCAGTGCTTAGTCATCCAGGCATTCAGAGGCCTCTGAAACCATGATGCTAGTGGGCCTGAATAATAAACTTCTTCTCAGGTAAGCAGTGGGCATTGGGTATTTTTTCTCAGCATCAGTACTACTGGGATGTGTGGTACAGTGGGACATGCACGGGCTCGGGAGTTGTGCAGAAAGAAGAGAAATCCTGCTGTGCTGGTGTGTCACTGCATGACTCAGGCTGAGAATTCCACTCTGAGACCTCAGTCACCTATAAAACCCAGGAGCCTGTCTTCTCCACCTACTGATTCATGATTGCTGTTGTGCCTTAATTTTGTAACAAAACTTTAGAGTTTATCAAGCATTTCACACATTTTTACTTTCTGAGTAGCTCAAAATTTAATGACATTTTAGGTGGGGGAGTGTTTTTGATTTTAAATTATTATGGGTGTTTCACAAAGGAAACAATAGGCCAGAGAGATTAGGTGGTTGCCTGAGACTCAACAATTAACCTAGAAATAGCACAACCTACTCTGCCTTCCACTCTAAATCCTACATACTGTCCTCATTATATATTTGCATTAGCAAATATGTAGTTGCATGAACTGATGTTCTTATCAATAAACAGGAGACATATATGAGATAGCTGCCACAATCAGAAACTGCAATGCCACAGTGGCCCGGCAGGTCGCACAAACACTGAAGTGGGTATTAACCATATTTTCCCTCTCCCAAAGAAACACCATCTTTTCTGTTTTTTCTTACAAAACATAATGTACTCATTCCTTTTAAAAATATTTCTTTCTTCTTAATACTACCTCATGAAAACCACAGTACAAAGCAGCGAAGAATGGTGACTGTAACACGATGGGTGGGGAGTAATAGAGCAGGGTGGGCACTGAGGCAAACAAGTATTCTGCACCACCCACATTGGGTACTTGCTGCTGTTCACTGAAACATCATGACATCCTCCTACAGCGAGAAAGACCTATAATTTTAAAAAGTGGAACAATGGGGTCCATTAATCAATGCCAACCTGTAAGAACTGTGTGAAAACCACAGATGTGGAACAAAGATGAAACAGATCATACTAAATTTGAGGAAGGCTTTCATGTCCATAGGGTTTCCAGTATCTTTCAATATACGTACTTAATATAAGCTATTTAATTACCTAGTTCTTTACATAGTATCAATTTAAAAACCTTAGACTGTGCAGGGATGTTCACAATCTAGTCCCGGACATTTGCATTAATATTTTTATTTATTAAAAAAATCATTGTGCTGATTTAAAATATTGGCAGGGTTTGGAAGGGTAAGACTCACTTATCATGAACTCGTAAATCTATATACAACTTCTAGTTTGGAAAACATGTCAAAAATATGGAATTCCCCTTAAAGATATATACAAATAGAGTCATCAAGTTTAGAGTATGAAGCCCCAGATGGTCTATCAGTATCAACTGAAACTACTTTCCTTGCCAACATGAATTTCACAAACTAGAAATCATTCTCAGGCCTGCGAAGGCAGACATAGCAAGTGTACATGTACTTATTATTATATTCTTGGTGTAATACTGGGTACTTCATTACATGGACCATAAAACATTATTTTAAAAACTAACACTGTTTGAAATGAACTATTTATTTTTTATAGCAAAAGCACTGAAGCCTTTCCAGAAAGACTGATCTGTACTCCCACATGTTTGAGTGAAACAAAGCTGCGATTACAGATTTGCAAGCAGGGGCAGTATCGACAGCAAACCTCTGTGTCAGGCTTAAACTTTTATATTCTTCTTTTTCTTAGTGATAACATAAATTTCTGGGATTCAGCACTGGCATTGTTGCTAATAACCTAATGACTATAAATGCAGTGGAACAGCTATGTAAACATAAGTGCCATTGTATTGATGATGAAATGAGGAACCAAGGCTTGTAGCTTAAATAGTGTCTTTGTCACTCAGGAAGAAGTAAGGAGAGCCACAGCTCTTAATCACTCTACCACAAAGACTTTCTAAAATCAGGACAATGGGAACTCAGTGTTTGAAAATGACAACGAGCAGGGGGACACATGACCCTTCTGATGGCCTTGGGGCTTTGCAGGGGGTGAGTCGGGTAAAGCAGGCCGGAATCGAGAAGCGGCGCTCAGCGACCATCTGCGATCCTTTGAAAAGCTTAAAAGTTTCATCACTGTAAAGAGCAGACCTCACCCTCGAAGAACGTCTGCCATTTACAATCTACATCTTTAGTAACTTTTGATGTTCCATTTATTTCAAAAAAGACAGGTAAGTTTTGGCCTAATCCACATCACTGATTAGTGATATTCTAGCTGCCAGATAAATAAACCTCCAAATGCAAGTTATGGGGTTTAAGAGAAAATTACCGATCAATCTGGAAGCTTAGCTTGTTCTGTGAAAATACTTTTAACAGTGAAAAAAATCAATAAAGATTTATTAAGGTTTTCATTCTTTGCATAGGTTTTGAAATGGGCTCTCACTATAGAAGGCCTTTTGGAACTGAAATATATACTTTACAGTCTCTGGTTCTTTTCTCCTGTTGAGCCCTTACACCAAGTAGGTCTGTCTCACACACAGCTGCTGCCAGGCTCTGGCAGCCTCTTTAAGCGACAGCACCTACATTCTGTACAAGATAGGCACAGACCAAGAGCTTTTCCCTATTTCCACTGTAGTTCTGCAACACGGAGAGAATGCACAAATTACACTCTGTGAGCAGCACTGAAAATTCATCTGATATTCATTTAAAATTAAGAAATAAACCAGGCATAGTGGTACGTGCCTGTGATCTCAGCACTTCGGGAGGCTGAAGCAGGAGGAGCACACGTTTTAGTCCAGCCTGGGCAACTTAATGACTTAGTGAGCTCCTGTCTCAAAATAAAAAACTAACAAAAGGGCTAGGGAATAGCTCAGGGCAAAGGTCCTGGGTTCAATCTCTACCACCACCCCAAACACAAAGCAAGTAAAGAATTTGGCTGAAAATATGACTTTTATATCTAAAAAAAAAGTTAGTAGCTTCCTTGTATTGAATATCTACTATTTATCACGTACTTTTGAACTCTGAGCCTCACCTAGAAAAACTGAGTTGCATTTAACTTGCTCTTTAAAGGATTACTGTGAGCTATAGGCAGGTGGAGAAGACCGCACAAGTGTCACAAATTCTCCCCTTTCTAGATCCTCACTTCTTGCAGTGTGACTCTGGAGGTCCTTTCAGCAAAAAATGTTTTCTATTTCTCTACTATTAATTCTGGGTGGGCTTTGTGACTGCGTGTGGCTCACAAAGGGCAGTAGAAATGATAGTGAGTCAATTCTGAACCTAGCCCATCAACTTTGCACACTCCCTTTCTCACTCTTGGAAACCTGCTGACCCTCTATGTGATCCTCTATGTGAATAATGCCAGATGACCCTACCTGATGATGAGGGACACAGTCCCAGTTGTCCTCATTGGCCCTCAGTATCCAGCTAATCCTCGAGGCAGAGACATACAACTGACTGCAGAGATTCAAGTATGAGCCCCACTGAGACTAGAGGAACTGCCCTGCTGTTATGGTTTGTGTCTGTGTGTCCCCTCAAAGCCTCATGCAGTCACGGGGCGGCTTCTAGAGTTTATGATTGACCCACGGTCTAGGGCTGGGATTATGAGTGTGAGTGCTACATCTGCCCTGGGGTGGGTCGCCTGCATATACGGGAGGGAAAGAAGCTTGCTCTCTGCTCCTCCTCCATTTTCTCTTGTTGCTTCTGCCACCATGAACTATTGCCCTCTGCCATGTGCCACTCTGCCTTGGAGCTGGCCAAGTATGGACCAACACCTCCACAAACTGTGAGCTAAATAAACCTTTCCTTCTTTAATTTTGGGCATTGGGTATTTAGTCTCAGCAATGAGAGAAAAGTAACCAAGACACCAGCTAAGTCAGCCAAAATGAGGAAACCGTAGGACTGGGAGCTATGTAACTGGCTATTGTGTGTGGTGCTTTGTTACACAGCAAGAGGTAACTGACAGAGGAGATATGATTAATTCCAGTGTAGTAAAGGGAGGCCTGTGATTCGTCCAAGCTGAATGTGCTGGCAAATGGTAAAGCTATCAAATTATCACGCCTGCTGCAAGGTTCATGATTACAAGTCACTCCACTGTAGATTTATCTTTTTGTTTTTTGTTTGATCTAAATGAGAATGTCTATGTGACTGCCTTCTACGTGCTTGGTATTGGAATAGATTTACTTCCTGCGTTTAGGGAGCATACAATCTCTGTTTTGTTTTTGACTAATGAAATTGTAAATTCACGGTTTTGCTCATGGGTCTACCTGAAGTGCAATTTTTCACTTTGAAATCTGCTCAAAAGTAAACACTTGCCAGGAATCTCCCTTAATTTCCCAAGACATGAAGTGTATTTTTATTTTTAACCTGTGGCTGACTGTAAAAATAACAATTTCTCACTCCTTACTTGATATTTGCCTTCAGAAAGTGAATTTTCAGTACCTTCTATCGAGACATCATACCCTTTCCGCCAGCCCCCGACTCTAGACTGGCTTTGTGACTTGCTCAGGGGAAGAAACGTGGCGCAAGTGAGCACGTGCCAGCTCTGAGAGGAGGCTGGGCACACGTGCACACTTCCATTCATTCTCTCGGGAACCTCCACTGCATTTCTCCCACACGCCTGGGCTGCCTGATCGGGGACGACAGACCACGAGGACCCGCGCTCAGCCGGCCGGGCCGTCTGCGCCGAGGCCCCAGATCCGTGAGGGGAGCCCCGTCAAGATCAGCAAAGTCGACCACAGCCGACTGCTGTGGCACAGAGTGCAGCGGGCGTGGCCTGAATTACCCACCAGGGTAAACGGCCACTGAACGCCACTAAGCTTGTGCTGGAGACAGACGAGGGACATCCCCTGTGCTTTTGGATAACAGACCTTTGTACTCCTATGGTATTTTAAAACTTATTTTTGTAGTAGCCACGTTTTCAATAAATGTCACTGAATGAATGACTGAATGGCTAAATATTCAATTACACAAAGATAAGATTTTTCTAACAAAAGAGACTTTTTATTTTGAATTGAATAACTTCTGTCTTTCCTGGCTGTGAGTGAGAGCAGTGCTCCACACAGGGGCTGATACTTAGCAGGTGTGCTCCATGAAATGTTAGCTGTCATGGATCTTGGTGTGGGAAATAAGACGCCAAAGAATAACAGCTAAAGCAAATACCATACACTGAGACATGTAGGAGGTTTTTCCTAAACGCTTTCAAAATCTGGACAAATTCTCCTGATATTTGTAGGATGGAGATTTAGTGCAAGGGACACGCAGTTCTGTCTCTTCAAATATTGGTGAGCTGCTGACTTGGTGGCTATCATTTTGTTTGAAGATATACTCCTTTCTGAGGCTCCCCGTTCTCCAAGCTGTCTCACTGCAAACAGCAGGAGGGCTCTGCTGTGGACCATCACGTCTGCAGGGCACACCTGCTTTCTCAAGGCTAGGAATTCTCAGCTTGAGCTGCACATCTGAAGCACCTGGGGAGCTTTAAAAAATGCCCCCAGAGATGGATTTAATGAGTTTGGGGCACAGCTTGCACATAAAGACTTTAAAAAGCTCCTCAGGTGATTTTCCTGGGTAGTCAAAGTCGAGAATCACTACTCAACCGTTTCCCAGAGCGCTTCACCAGTCAGATGGTTATCACTGGATTTAACTTTAGAGGCCATCCTAAATAAACACTTCTTAAATATGCCCACAGTCAAAACCCAGAACTGAAATGGTATAGCTGGAGAATAATTGCTTATAGCAGGCAACGACTGGCTCGAAAAAAATTAAGAAACCATGACCAAGTGAGTAACTTCCTGATGACTAACTCGACAAACATACTAGGAACCACTTGGCAGGGCTGTAAATGTCTTAAAAGCCTTAAGCATAATAGGTATTCAAAATTTTGGTCTATCTAAATTACATATGACTCTATAGTCTATGTTAAATAATACATCAAAGCTAGATTTCATTTGTGTATACAATCTCAAAGTACATTAGTCTAGAATTTCTCTAAAAACATATACTATCACATGGCACTAAAGTACTACCATAAATTAAGGTACAACTTAGTATTCTACTATGATTTTTGGGTTCAGATCCAACATAGGTCTTTCAAAAACCAGTTTCATCTTCCTAGTATATAATGATTCTTATACAGCAATTCTTACAAGGGAATTGTTATTTTCAGCAATTACTTAATTAGTTTTTGGTAGCATTCAAAATTTTTGAAATAATGATCATAATTTTCTTATAAAGGATATAATGATGCAAATTCTTTTAATGTCAAACTTTTATCACCAATAAATTCTGTAGCTGCAACCGCAAATAGACCTCCAACACATTATAAGAGTCAGACTTTTCTAAGCCAGAGGCTCCTCTGGAGAAAAATCTAGTTTGACCATCTGACGTCATAGGTAGGGAAAATGAGATCCAGAGAGGTTGAACAAGTAAATCAACGTCCCTAACACTGAATGGCTGGGAGTCTAGCCCAGGATGTCCGAGTCTGCATCTTCTCTCTTCTCCAGAGCCATCTGGAAAACCATGGAGAAGCCTGTTCCAGCCCTGCAAAACCAGGCGGCAGAGCTGGATGTGGTCCCTAGCTTTCACCAAACACTGAGGCTTTACCGACTCCTGTTGTAGGTGGTTATGTTCCATGTGGAATTTTGACAGTGAGAGAAATTTTTACATTCTACTACACTGTTATTACAAAACAGGTTGAAGTCATTGATAGCCATTTAATACAATATTTATAAATATATTTGCTGTGTTTTTTCTAGTCTATTACGAGCCTGTTATAATTAGTGAACCAATATAGATATATCATTATTATTATTTCTAGTCCATACTTAATTTGGATTTGCTTAGTTTGTACCTAATGTCCTTCCTTTGTTCCAGGTTCTGTATTACATTTAGTTTGTTCTATTTTTACTGAGAGAGAGAGAGGCACATAAATTTTTTCAGTCAATTAAGAGCAAAATCTTACAAATTACTGTTCTCATATTCTCTATTATCAAAGAAAAGGGCATATGTTAATGAGATAATCTGAAATTTTAATTATGAGAAACACACTGTGGATAAGAGAAAGTTTAGGTTAAAAAGAATGTGACATTTGGAAGGACCTGGGCAACATGTTTTCTGATTTCAATTTAGATTAACAGAATTTTAAAAAGCAAGGGATAGGGCAGAGTAGTGTGAAAATTCGAAGTAATAACAGGCAGCTCACATAAAACCATAGTAATATTGTGTCATTTGCCATCATTTACTTTAGGGAAGTTTACGTTTTAAAAACTCATAGAGGTTTAGTGATGGCTTCCTTGCCAATATTTATGTAAAACACTTTCCAAACAAGACTGATTCATCTTACTCTGAAATGAATTGTTAGATCACAACAGAGAATGTTAAAGCGTTTGTATCTCATATAGAAATGCCAAACATTTTCCTTTGCCTGATGCTGTACTATAAATAGGGAGATTCAAATGCTAAAAATGTTATCCAATTGCCAATAGCTCTTTAGCATCTACTTGCCTAGTACAAATGACTTGTTTTCCCAAAGTCTGAAAGTGAAAGCTAGTTACAATTCAGAGAAATGTTATACCTAACTTCAGTCAATGAAACATGAACAGTATTTTATGTATAGTTTCTTTTTGTTTAGATCATTTTCACTGAAATGCTTCTTCAGACATTTACTGAAGTTTTGTTGAACAGCAGATACTCAGATGACAGTTGGGTTTTTAAATTAACAGTTGGAACAGCCATGCAGCATCAATGTTGTTGGAAAATGATGCTGCTCTAAATCATTTTAAATTTTATTAGTTGCATTTAAATGTAATAGTAGATGTAAAGTTATTTGCTGTAATAAATGAATAATAAAGTCAGAATTTGAGAACCAGTAACTCACCAAACAGAACAATATAAATAATGTCCCAATATCCAGAAATGAGAGAAAATTAAAATTAAACTCTAAGAAATTTTAACAGGTTAAGAATAGGATTTAAGAAAGAAGTCACCTTTTGTTGTCAAAGGAACAATAAATGAGAAAATGCCACTGATCTACGGTTGGCATTTCAAAACAGTGTAGCTACATCTACAGGTATATACCTTGCAAAAAGTAGAGGGAACACGAGCAGATTTGTGTAAGATATTTACAGTTAGCATCCCTTCGAAGAGGGCATCACCGCAGGAAACTACAGGAGAGCTATGACATGGACACGGCCAGGCAGCACGAGAATGGCTTCATGACATCTTGCAGTGAGCCGGCTGCCCCCTGGTCTGTAGTCTCCCTTCTGCAACTCACCAGAGCTCACATTTAGTCATGTGCTCGTGAACGGCAAGATTTTCTCTAACCTGGACACAAATGATTATGGCAACATCTTTTCTTGGCTACATTAGAAGTGTCATCTGTTTTGACTTGCTGAGTTAAATTTCTGCAAGACTCCACAGGTTAAAATAATTAAACTATCTCCTGTGGAGATTTTATAATACATAAGAAATGATTTAAGTAAAATTATTTGATTTGGAGTAAATTTTATTAAATATATTATCAAGTTCATTTAAATACCAGCTTTCCTCATATTTTGACTTCTCACTTAACGTGTGCTATTTAATTTACTTTAATTCATTTTAAAATGAAATGCACATTTATGGACAATTGGGAAATGACATAATAGTATATTCTTGGTTTGAGGACTAATTATGTAAGTTTCAAGTTATATTCAGCATGTCATAACATCAAAAGAGACAGAAGTTGTGTTTATTAACTAACGTTTTGGATATCCTGCATTTCAGACAAAAAAATCAACCTACAATAATTTTCGTGTTTAATTATAAAATGAGACAAGATGTAAAGTTGGAGACTGCTACTTTAATTAAGCAAATCTCTCCAATTAATATATATCATGTTGCACCTGACTGTGTTGTCAGCTTACCAGGAAGTGTGAGGATAGACTCAGACACACAGACCACACACACACACACACACACACACACACACACACACACACACACACACACACACACACGTCCTCAGCCACCTGGGGCCCTTAGAGACCGCTGCATTGTGAGGTTCCCAAGCTGCTCAGGAAGAAGTGGGACCACACAGCCTTAAGAAGCAGCAGCGTCAGGCTCAGAGGTTTGTGCAGTGCTTTACGCCTTTGTTTTTGCCATTGTTGCCTTCGGAGTTCGGGACTGTGTGGGCACAGCACCCTCTCACACTGCCCCTAGCAATGAGCCTCCGGCATCAGTGCACAGCTGTAAGTGTGTCTTCCACCTTAGGCAGCACAACTTGCTTCTATGAATCCAGTAACAAGCGTAAGTTAACGTTCATTTACACTGACATGAGCACGGACGTCCAAGGAGCAATATCAAAGCAGGTCTGGGATTTCATAAAGTCCTTCTAAACTTCTGTGACTGTAATTTTTAATAGTACAGGACTTAGCTGGGCATATTCCTCCCTTAAAGACCTTGTTTTCACATAGTACACCCATAATACAATGAGGAGAAAGAAATCACTGGCAGGAAACTATTTCCCCAAGCTGTGACTTGCATCTCAATAATGAGACACCATTAAAATATATTTTTAAAAAAACTCCTAAGCTGATCTATTCCTTAGAATTTTGAGATTTCCCACTGCTCTGCTATTTTCCCACTCTGTATGCACAGCGCAGATTCCTGCCAGGCCTATTACAGCGAGCAAACAATGTCCTCTCTGTCAGAACGGAGAATGAATAGTATCACAAAATTCTCCTCTAATGTACAGCCTACATTTCCCCCACCCCAAACCCTTCAGAAGAGAAAACCAGGACAAGAGCTGAGGGGGAAAACCTAAAACTGCCTTCCAGAACACTACTGGCTAAGTAACGTCAACCATGTATTAACTTCCAAGGACAGAAAGTATATTATCTTTTAAACTGGGTCATGTGTTTTTGCATTTCCGTGTATACAGGCACACAATATCTTTGTAAGGAAGGAGACATTACACTGGATAAAATTTCAGGGCACACCAAAAACAGCTTATCACAACAAACTGAGCATCAACAGGGGAGCTTCAATTTATGTTAAAATGTTGGCAGCTAATTCATGAATGCAGAAGCTGTCTATCAATTCAGCTGCTTCTGTTTTAAGCCTAGATTCCCACTAAGCTCATGACTCATAAAGGAAGAATGTCGAGCTACTCCTCTGAAACATATGACATGATGCTGACAGATCTGTCTTTGGTGTTAGGGTCTGTCAGTCCGTCAGTCTCACCCACCCTCACTCCACAAGAAGCGTTAAGGATTTGATTTTCCAAAACAAGAACTTCATAATGCATTTCTTATGAACCAATGAAAAGCGTCCTTAGTGGTATTTTACTAGAACAGGGGTTTCCTTAAAATCATCCTTATTTGTACATCTTAGGTGTTGTAAGATATTATGATTCATCTTTCCCCCCTTGTGACAAGAATACAGCATGTATTTTATTTAACCCTTAAAGGGAATTACCTAGCTCTTTCCTCATAAAGGAAGAAATACTTTTATAGCCAAACCACACTGGCTTCTGTTTCATGAATGTTTGTAACAAGAAGAAAAAAGTTCAACTTCCCTTTCTCTTCCTTTTCCCACACATATGCAGTGCCGCTCAGCGAGCTCCCGGATCCTAAGGGTGTTCTCTGGATAACACACTTAGCAGAGGCTGCAGGCCACTCCAATAGCTCCGCTTTCTTTTCTTCTCTGTCTTGTTACCCCAGGTCTGTATGAGACTAAACAATTAAACCTTTGTGCTGTCCCACTGCCATCTGAAAATTCTAATGATTGTACAATGGTATTATTTACCTTGGAGAGATGTTTGCTCAAGAAAGTATCCCAAGCTCTGGCAATGTGTCTCTTTGAAATGTTATGGTGAGAATCTCTCTTCTTTCTTGGCCTATAACCAAAAAGAAAGTTAGAAAAAAAAGGCGGGTGGATACAGGCTGTCAAAAGTACTTGCCCAGCATACTGTACAAATGTTGGCATATTTATGGCAAACATTGAGCTTTACATTCCTTCCCAAACAAAGCAAACTGCACAGGTTTAATTACTAAACAGGCACAACTACAAATATCAGTGAATAAGTACAACACTGTCTCTAAAATAAGGGCTAAGTCAGTATCTAATCAAACACAAATCACTATACTTGCTCTTTCCACATTTTCCTCAGTTCATGACAAATTTGTGTGCTGCTGCAGCAGTATTAGAACTCAAATAACTTATCTGAAGTTGAGAGAAATGAGTGACTTATTTGAAAAGAGCATTTATCCTCTATGGCAAGGTGAGCTGTGATTCAATTCTGAAAATTTTTTATCTGTTTTTTTTTTTTTGTACCGAGTATTGAACTCACAACCTCATGCTTGCCAGGCAGGCACTGTGCCACTGAGCTATATCCCTGGCCCCCCAATTTTTTTATCCAAAGGATATCCTGAGGCGGTGTAAACAGTGTGACCCAGCCCGAGGTGTGAGCCATTCACTGTGCTGTGAAAGTGAGGCGATGTCACAGAGGGAGGAGGCTGCAGGGATGACTCCCCCAGTCCTCTGTGGCTCTGCACCACTGCAGCCTGGCGCTTCCCCCACCCCCTTTCGCCTCTGGTTCTCTTCCCATCCTTTAGAAAGTACCTCCTATGCTGGACATTCATAGAATGTGCAGCATTTATTTATAGAGCACACCAGGGTAGGAGCAATGTGAGAGAGAGGAGAGGGAGTGAATGAATGAATGAGTGGATTCACGTACTAAGGAGACTATGCGGGCTGTTGGCTAAGATTTAGCACCTTTCAATTACTTCAGCACACTGAAACAGATTTCTGATTTTTAATATAAAAAACTGGGCACATGAGCCTTGTAGATTCACATCTACTGATGTTCTGGGCTCTGTTATCATCTCAGACTGTGTTGCTTTCTCTGTGCAGTGTCAGTAGGTTGCTTACATTACCTTAAGATGCACTTATTGTTTTCCTTCCAGTTATTGAGTGAAAAGGCTGCCTTTTGTTTGCCACTGAATTCAATGACATGGTTATTTTCTTATTTTTTAAAATAAAACTGAAAGATCAGAACAGGACACACAATCATGGGCTCTCTGGCTCAACCTGGCTCTAGGTCTCCCACTGTCCATCACGCCAAGGAGGAGGAAAGGGTTTCACTGGGTGGGGCGCTTGACAGATAAGCAAGCTGCAAAGCCACTGTGCTGCCCTTTCATTAAACTTCAGATCAAACCTCCTTCTAACCCCCGATGCACAGACATATTTCGATGTGGGTTCCAACTGTTGACCTCTACACTCTTCCCCATCAATGGTTAATCTTGGAGAACTGTCTTGAGTTAGCGAGAAATATAAGCAAGATTGAAACATCTATATTAAATTGCAGCAAGTAAAAAAAGAAACATTTTTCTTAAAAAGCTAAATCCTATTAATGTGATTTAGAAATAATATTTCAATGTGTTCTCTATTATTAGATGTGAATAAAGAGCTTGGTTTGAAAACGGAATATAACTTGACAGTTAATTTAATAACGTAAAAGTGGTACCTAATTTTGCATTTTCAAAATAGAAATTTCATATCTAAAACTATTCCGAAGAGACAAAGTAGTGAAGATAGTGCAGTACTATCATAAAGACAGACATATAGTTTAATAGAACATAATTTAGCCTCCAAGGAAATAAACTGCTATTGGTAACTAAATGTACTCCTATTCCTTCAACTTTATGGTCAGCCTGATATTTTTGATAAAGATGCCAAGACTGCTCAATGGGAAGGACTGGTCATTACAGCAAGTGGTGCTGGGAGAAGAGGGAGCTACATGCTGAAGAGTGAAGCTGGGCATTAATGCGGGCAGTATGAAAAGTTCACGTAAAATGGATCAAATACCTGAACACACGAGGTAAAACTACAAAACTCATAAAATTAGAAAACCTTAGAGGTAAATCTTTATGAGTTCAGTTCTGGCATGACAATTTAGACGTGACACAAAATACATATGCAACAGAAGAAAAAATAAATTGGACTTCATCCAAATAAAAATACTTGTGCTTTAGAAAACACTAGCAAGTAAAAAGATAATCCAAAGAATAAATGAAACTGTACATATTACTTGGTAAGGGATTTGTACGTATAATATATAAAGGATTCATTTAACTCATAAAAAACCAAATAACCCAATTAAACATGGGCAAAGGACCCTAAAAGATATTTTTCCATACAAATGGCCCGTAAGACATGAAAAGATGCTCTACATTATTGTCAAGTACAAAGCAAAACCACAACGAGACACCACTCTACACTCACTAGCATAAAAACCCCTAAGATAATAACAAGTGTGGGGAAGGACATGGAGAAATCAGCATGCTCAGGCCTGGCTGCCAGAACTATAAAGTGATGCAGGCATTTTGAAAACAGTCTTGCAGCTCTTTAAAAGCGTTACACACAGACTTACCGTTTTACCCAATAATGTAACTCTCAGGTATATACCATGAGAAACCGAACATTTACTCACACAAACCTTACACACAGATGTCAACAGCAGCATTACTCTTTAGAGCCAAAAATTTAGAAATGACCCGAACATCTATCACCTGGTGAACAGATAATACAATGTGGTGTATTCATATAAAAGAATATGACTCAGCTGTAGAGTGGAAGTACTAATATATGTTATAACATGGATACATTCTGAATACTTTGGTAAAGAAGCCAGTGACCAAAAATTCACATACAAGTTTGATTTCATTTATACAAAATGCCCCAGATGGGCAACTATACAGAGAAAGAGAATGGATTAGTGATTACTTAGGGATGACGGGATCTGGGGAGGGGGATGACAGCTATTCTAAAATTGATGGATGTCCAACTCTGAATATATTAAAACCCATTACATCTCAAACTTTAAATGAATTGGTGGTATGCAAGTTGTATCTCAGTAAGGCTCTTACAAAACAAATTCCAAGGGGTGTGGACATTATGAAATTGGTAACTGCCAGAGATCCCCAAGGAAATGTTTTTGCGTGTTGTTCTAGCTGGGTCACTGGAGCTGCTAAAATGAAGCAGACACACAAGCTCCACCGCAAACTACCCTGTTCTTCCTGAGATGACTCTCTCCCTATGTAGACAGTAATGAATGCAAGTGGTCCTTGGCTCAAACAGAAAACTTATGCTTTTGATATTAATTTCTTTTGTATTGAATGGCATTTTAGAACTTCTGAAATCAGCTATTTACTCAAATGCAGTATGACTACTCCACTTGCACAGTTAAATCAGCAGAATGCCAAGTCCAGCACTGTTTCTTCTACGTCTATGCCACTGATAACTTCCGGGAGCCGTCTGGTTGGCAGGTTCCCAACACTGAGGGTAACACCTATAAGGAGGCCCAAACGAGTGAACTCTGCAAGCTCATGTGTTTACCAGCGAACTCAGAGGAACTGCAGTAGTTTAATTTCTGGGACACTGGGGCCCCGAGGGAGAGATGTGCACCTGACAGATGGCCGGGACTGAGACCCTGCTGGCAGTGCTTCCTTATTCCTAGTTTAAATTTAACAGTGCTTCCCAGGGACAAAATTCTGTGGGAGGGAGGAAGCCCTTCATTATGCAAGGGAATGTGGTGTAGGCTGGCCTGCATTTGGTTTATTGGTTTCTTTCCATTACAACATAAAGAATAGCAATTATGTGGATGTCATTTGCATGTCAAAAAATATTTCCTTTTTTGTTTTCAGGGGTTTTGAGTAAAAGTATCTTTATTACAGCAATATCATCAACTCTACTCTGATTTTTAAAAACTCTACTGTTGGTGTGTAAATACTGAGTGATGACCGTATTTAAGGCAATGAGATCCACTCAGTACTTGGAAACACAGGAACAGAACGAGCTGAAACTTGGAAGTTCAAGGTGCAAGTATGAAGGCAGCACGGGAGCCGCTCCTGGAAAGCGGTTGCGGCGGCGAAGGCTGCCGGGAGCGGGCCGGGGCCGTCCCAGTGCCAGACCGAGGCGACCCCTTTCCGTGTGGGGGATTAAAATTCGACACCAAATTCAGCCAACACCGCACAGGACCCCCCTGTGGAGGAGACATAGGGAAAGGGTGCTCGGTGACAAGCTCCCCTGGACTGCGCAGTGTTCAAACATCAAGTGTCTCCTGCTGTAGTCAGAACGCGTTCAGATTTGGGGAGGGCAAGACAATGCACGCAGAGGAACAACGGCGGGGAATCGGGACGGCAGGAAAGGACACACTGGGACTGACGCCTTCTCTGGCTTTTCTCTTCTAAATGACTATGCTCAAAGGCAACTGTCCGGCTGACGCAGCACACCGACAAAGGGCGGGACAGAACCCTGACTTCCGCTGGTCTACACACCATAGCTTATGGAGGGTACCGACGATCACAAGAGCTTCTTCTTGTTTTTTTCTTTCGCCAGCTACATTACATTGTTGACCTACATGATGCTCGATTTGAGTAAAAAAAATCTAAATTTCTTTCAAATATGATGCTGCTAAACCACATCTCTCCTTGCTGCCCTTTTGCTGCTTCACGTGGGAGAGGCTGCTTACCCAGCCCTTGAGCAGTTATGAGTCAGCTTCAGGTCACCATATGAAATGTCAAGATGTTCCTGAATTCTGCTTCTGTCATTTGTGACGGCGGCTCTCTCTCCAGCTTAAGGCCACACATTTATAGAGTTTTACCCAAGTGAGGCCTAATGTTGACTGAGACAGGATTAGGATAAAATACCAGAAATATCCCTCCAGGAAGATAGCAATATATTAATCGTTTCCTCTGGGTATACCCACCAAAGCAGCTATTAATCCAGTTAACGGCACACACCCTTCAGTTTGTCCAAATGATAAATGTTAGCAATTTAGTATATCTCTTCCGGGCAGCACTGGGGATTGAACCCTGAACCTTTGCACTAATCAACACCCCCAGCCCTTTTTACTTTGAGACAGGGTCTTGCTAAACTGCTACGTTGTCCAGGCTGAGCTCAAACTTGCAATTCCTTTGCTTCAGCCTCCCAAAATGCTGGGGTTACATGCATGTGCCACCACGTCCAGCTTGGATACACTTGTGGTTAAAAAAAATGAAAAACATAAACTAATGCTATTTCTCATCAATCCATCTGAATTCCATGGTGGGTCTAATGAGTTAAGAATCACATCTGAAAGTACGGGCATTTCATTAAAATTTCAATATTCAGTCCACAGCAACCACGCAAGAAAAGTGTAGAAAGTATGCTCGAAGGTACAGCAATTAAAGCGGTTGCTGAAACAATTCAAGTGGTCCAGACGGCACCGAGTAATGTGGGAAAACACGACCAGCCACAGCCCCTCCTTCCTCACCGAGGGTTCTCTTTCTCCTCGGTTTCTGCTTTTGCTGAGCTCCTTGCTGCTCTGACCACTTTTCTTGCCGGCTTTCCCAGCTGTGGCGCGCATCCCCGCCTCCCCCGCGCCCGGCCCCAGCTGCTCCGGCTCCGCTTTCAGCCTTCCTGGCATTCACTGTGCTAACAGTTGCAGTCTTCTGCCGTCTGAGGGCTCCTGCTTCACTGCTCACACGGGCGAGCGCCGAAACCCCTGATGTACACAGAGCAGCAGTCCATTAGGAGAAGAGCGGTTTCAAGGTTTTATCAGAAAAATGGAAAAGACAAGCAAGGAGAGCTCACAGAGATGCCCCAAAGAGGCCGCTGTGAAGATAAGAAGAAGGTTTAAAAAAACCCAGACTCTAAATAAGCATCAAAAAGATTAGCAGTGTGACACTAGGAAAATCGTTCCTCCTGAAAACCCTCTCAAAGGTGCAGTTTAAGAAAATAATCTCCTTTCCAGGGAACATATTTTTCTTCAATTCCAGGGAGTTGGAGATAAAAATCCTTAAACGCATTCTTACATTATCTACAGTCTACAGCATCCAGGTAAGACTGATACAATTATAATACATATATTGAGTTATTAACGAATGACATTTTATTAGCAAAACCTTCTAAGTATGCTACTCAGAAAGAGGCTTAAAGTGACATAATTTAGTGTCAGCCTTATCTGCAGGCATGCTTCCCAAGTGTGGCTCAGCTATGAATTCCTTGCAGTTTCAATATTAGAAGACAAATCAAAATGATAGTATTCAACAGCAAAAAATATCTCTTATTGGAAAAGAATAGTTTACAATATGTAAATGTGTTGTATTTAAGTATAGAATCTATAGCATGCTTCTCAGCTATCTGAACATAAAGCAAGGTAGCATAAACACATTAAAAAGATTAGCTTCAGTGTGGAAATGCTGCTGTAACGAACTGAATATATATAAAATGACGCCTCTATTCACTAGTTTATAAACTGGTAGTAAACGAAATATGTTGAGATATTCTTTTTTAGGCAATGTAAATAAATATGGAATAACTAGAGCAATCCAGAGGACATTAAGTCACTCACTATTTTCTTTACCTATCAATGTTTCTTCCCTGCTTATGAATAAAAGGAATGAAAAGCACTATTACTCCAGTTCCTCCTGCTGGGACTTTCCATGCCAGACGCAGGTCTCTAGCTTTGGCTGCTCTTCGCCTTGTGGTAGCATCTCCTGGGGCAGCCACCTGGAACCCTGCCATGTCTACCACATGGCCTCTGATCAGCCTTCAAATGTGTCCCGACAAGAAGGAACACTTCTAACCTCTGTTTCATCCAGGCTGGGCTCACCCAAGTGATGGTGGAGGTGGAGGGCTCTGCTGGCTGAGCTTTCCCAGCAGAAGCTGTGTGGGTGGGTGGGAGGGTGTGTGTAGAAGAGGCACACAAGGATAAGTGCCCATTCCCAGGAAACCAGGAAGGTGTGGGGTCAGGAAATGGGAATCTTCCCAGGTGTGCCTTGGAGATTCCCAACCCAAATTCATTGGAATCTACTTAGAAGTCCTAGCAAGAGTCACTCTGAGACACAAAGGGCCCTTCCCACTGCTCTTACGGATCTGCAGAGCTGGTATATTGTCTGTGTGGACCCCACGGAGGCCCACGGGGCCACCAAAGGAGATCCATGCAGGTTCCCCTTGTGTGCCTGACAGCACTCACACCGTGGAAGACTCTTGTCTGCAGTGTCCAGGTTTTGGAAGGGTGTGGGGCCCTGTGTGTATACAGGGTAGGGTAGATTGTCATTTTGTAAGTGGATCATACAGGACAAAAAACCTTTATAGTTATTTCTGTCTTTGTAATATATCTATGTGGATCTCTATATGAGGCATGATTGAAAAGTATGGTGGACGTTTAAATTAAATTAAATTAAATTTTAACTACAGTAAAAGACACATGGCCGATAATCCCCCTCAAAATACTGCCCCCTGCTTCGAATGCACTTATCCCACTGTTCCTGCCACTTTCTGAAGCAGCTCTGGAAGTCTTTTTGTGTCTTTAGCTACACTGTCCTAAATAAATTCAAAACATCTACCTTTCATGGTCACTCTGACTTTAGGGAAGAGCCAGAAGGTACACAGTGCCAGATGTGGTGGATAATGTGGATGAGGACACACTTATTTTTAGGGTCTTCCTTCACTGGATGGCTCTCACCATGAGTATTCAAAGTATTTTTTTTTTTTAACCATTCCTTGTAAAGACACTCCAGTATACTACATAGGCTAAGCTATGTGGATCTCCTCTGGCGGCCCCCTGGGCCTCCGTGGGGTCCACACAGACAGCACACCAGCTCTGCAGATCCATAAGAACAGTGGGAAGGGCCTTTCTGTCTCAGAGTGACTCTTGCTAGGACTTCTAAGTAGATTCCAATGAATTTGGGTTGGGAATCTCCAAGGCACACCTGGGAGGATTCCCATTTCCTAACCCCACACCTTCCTGGTTTCCTGGGAAGGGGCACTTATCCTTGTGTGCCTCTTCTACACACACCTTCCCACCCACCCACACAGCTTCTGCTGGGAAAGCTTAGCCGGCAGAGCCCTCCACCTCCACCTTCGCTTGGGTGAGCCCAGCCTGGATGAAACAGAAGTTAGAGGTGTTACTTCTTGTCTGGACACATTTGAAGGCTGATCAGAGGCCATGTGATAGACAAGTATATGTATATACTATATATTTATACAGTATATAGTATACATACCATATATTTATACAGTATGTAGTGTACATAGTATATATTTATACAGTATATAGGGTATATGTGTATAGTGGTCATGTTTGTCACCTGATGCAAAGTTCACGAACAGAAGTGAAGTTTTGCCAAATGTTTCTGTTTGCCAACCAAATTGTTCTCAAAGAAAAGTGTTCATGAACCAAGTTATATATATTTAAATATGTATATATATATATATACATATATATATATTTAAAATGGAAAATTTTAGAGCACTTAAATTTGGTAAAGCTTTATCTGAGGAAATCCAAAACATTCCCAACTCTTGTGCAATTCTTAAAACCAAAGTATGTTTTGAGAACTCCAACCAGCAAAGCGATCAGATAGAATTTATAGGAAAACAGAAATGAGGCATAGAAAAACAGCTTCACTGGCTATAATCTACTCAGCCAAGCAGTTGAATAGTTACAGCCAAATCTCAGTTACTGGGATTAAACTCAGTTTTGATTTGGTTTATCGGGCCCAGTACAGGTGCAAAGTCCAAACCCAAGATCTCTTACAAAATATTACTTGACAATATATGCATGGGTGTGCGTGCGTGTGGGCGCACACACACACGCACACATACAGAGTGTTGGTTTCTGTATCCACAGATTCAGCCAATTACAGACCCAAAATATTAAAAATATTCACAAATACGTACTGAACATATTATACTGTCTTCTCGTCATTAGTCCACAAACAGTACAGTATAACAAATCTTTACATAACATTTACATTAGGTATTATAAATAACCTAGAGAAGATTTAAGCATATAGGAAGATGTGCAAGGTTACATGCAAACACTGCACACTTTTATCTAGGACTTGGACATCTACTGATTTTGGTATCTGTGGGCATGGGGACCTAGAACCAAACACCCCTCAGATTCCAAGAAGGACTATATGTGTAATGAGAGAGCACATGTACATCTGTGCAAACATGCAAACATACAGACACAGACACACAAACACACCTATGACCATTTGAATCTCAGACTTAACCCTGCAGACTGCACATCAGAACTGTGCCACTGACAGCGTACCTGGGTACCATTCTCTCATGATTTAGGGCTCGTTCTGTCAGATGCTGCCGTATGTATGACACTGCAATCATTTCTCTAATGAAAAGCAACTACTGGATGACCTAGGTTGAACTTTAGGCAAATTCTGAGACAGATAAATGCTCAGAATCACAGAAGAAGTCAATATTTATTTGAAAGGAAATATACTCGAATATATGCTTATGTACCCTAACAAGAAGAGTCTTGCAAAAGTCAGTGCTCAGTGAATATTATGGGTTATAAAACATAGTGTGTTAAGAAGTACTGAGGTTTTCACAATGTAAGCTACATCTCTGCTTGGTGGCCACACTCAGAATACTGTGTGTGTGTGTGTGTGTGTGTATACTTGCCTCTGTACTACTGTGCTGAGCCAATCAAGAGGTTGAACTGTGTCCCTCAAATTCATATGTTAAAGTTCTAACCCCTAGGATCTCAGAATGTGACTTAATTTAGAAGTAGGATTGCCAGAAATACAATTAGTTAAGATTATATAACTAAATAATAGTTGAGTAGCACTGATCCAAAATGATTGGTGTCCTTATCGAACGGGGACATTTGGACACAGAGGTATGCACACAGGGAAAACCCCACATGAATAATTAAGATTATGTTGCCATAAGCCAAGGGACTGCAGAGCTGGGAGACAGATCTGGAACAGACCTTAGACTACAGCCTTGGAAAGAGCGTGGCCCTGCCAATACCTGGATCAGACCTTCAGCTTTCACGACTGTGGAACAATCAGTATCTGTCATGTAAGCCTCTCAGTCTGTGGAGCTTTTATGGTAGCCCTGGGAAAGTACCACAGAGCCAGCATGTGAGTAACATGGCCAAGTTTCCTAATATTCCAGTCCTGACTTACAGGCCCAGCAGGGAGTAAGGAAGGCAATGCTATCTTGTACTGAGGCTTACACATCAATCCAGCTGTTGTACTTAAGTTATACCTTAATTATATACATTTAAATGAACACTAGAATAACAGGCACATTCACATAATTCATCGTACAATTTCAAAGAAAGAATCTGCATTCTTAAATGTTGTTTTCAGCAATTGCTTGAGGGACTACTGATCAAAACAACACACAGCAGAATTAATGAGAAAATGCAATATTTTAGTTGTAAGAAAAGTTTTGAAAGGATGCCATAAGAAACTGGACAAACCAAAATTCCTGGGGAATTATTTTACTTTATTAGGACCTTTGATGTTAAGATTGCTATGCTAGATCACTTATTTTCTTTAACTCCTATTCTTGGTGAATTCATGCTCTGCCTTGGCTTTGAGAGCCACTCAGTTCATGCTCCAAACCTTTCCTGGTTCTTCTTTGACATTTTCTCAGTCCTTAGTGTATAATGCCGTTCCTATCCCACTGTTTAGCACTCAGAGTTAGGTTAATACACTTTAGAGTTAAAAACAAAACCTATGAGATTTCAGCTCAACTTCTAGAGTTAGTGATAAGGGAACTGGTCACAGACCTGCTTTTTTCTGAATTGTGAACAAAACCCAGACCACCTTCTGTGGCCTTCAGCTGTTGCCTATTCACTTCACATATACTACTTGTGCTTTTTCTCTCTAATCCGGTCAGAAACCCTTGTCCAAAATTCTGCTGCAATAACACATCCAGACCAGCCATTCCAAAATGCTTGTTTAATTATGGACCATTTGTGATATAACTCTAAATTCTGGTAGGGAGGGACTAGCAACTCTAGTCTGTGACTGTTTTAGTACATTGTTATTTTTTTAAAAGTTTCTTCAATTTACTTAATCTAGAACATATTTTAAGCACGTCTATAGACTAATTAGCATTATGTATTACCCAGGTTTTTATTTTCTTAGTTGTTCTAATGTACAGTTTAATGGGATTCTAAGTGAGACGCGAAATATGGACTCTTACTGCAGCCCTTTGTCTGGCAAAGACCCCACACGAGCACACCTAACTGACCGAGGGGAAAAACGAAAGAGAAGAAGTAAATAAGAGAAACAAGGACAAGGAAAAGATTTTTTAACTTTTCTGGACAAAGACACAATTTCTATTATAATTCAAAAAAGTCACCAAACACTCCAGAAGGTGACACAGCCGTCCCTGAGCATGTGAAACTGAAACGGCAGAGGATTTCCATATCAACCTGCTAAAGTGGATGAAATGGGTGTCATCCACAAATTAGCAAGAAACCAAAACAAGCCCTGAACCTAACTGTGAGAGCAAGGAGCAAGAAACAGAGCAGCACTTCCTTACCGCAGAATTACAGGGTTGTTTTTGATCTGCCATCAACAGGTTGTTGCCATGGTAACTATCCTACAGCTAGGGAGGAGCAGAGGTAAGAAAAACGATGCCAAACCATCACAGAAGAAACAAACAAGAAACATACGCTGTACCAAAAACCAACCTCAGGCCTAAGAAAATGAACAATCAGAACAACTGAATCTATGCTTTTATTTGGTTTTTGTAATTTGGAAGGGGTGCAGCAAGGAGAGGAGGTGTTGGCTCAGGAGTATGGTCCCTGCTGGAGCTAAGGCCAGGGAACTGTGGGGCCAAGTTCTGTGCCCCTCCATCTATTTTATATCCCTACTCTGACTGGCACGTTTTAGCACTTCCGTGACTTTGGCAGAGGGTGGCAGCAGTTGTGTGGTGTCATGTCCAGAAACTTTAAGAAAATGTACATACCAGTGAATGACTTCCTTACTGTACCTCTACTTCTTACATGCAGTACACTTAGCAACAATTTTACTGCTTTTTTCTCTTAGAGAAGATAGGGCTTGCATACTGTGACTCAGTGAAATAACTAACATCTATTTTTTCTTATGGGTATGCTTCTAAGCCAAGTACCAGGAAATTCTTCAAAGCAGAAAGGCACCTTCTATCCCTGTTACTCGGGAAGCTCATTGTTGCTCAATGACAATCCATTTTATACGTAAATAAGCTGGGTTAATAGACTTAGCTAACCTCTATGATTCTTCAAGGTTAAGACAGATGGCAGAAGGTTTTTAGGGAAAAAGTCTGAAAGGTCTACACTAAGAGACAAATCTGAGTGGTCACCAGACCTGGCCCTGATTTCTCTCTCTCTCTCTCTCTTTTTATTTTAAAGAGTAAAAGAAGGACAACAAAGCAGTAGGGGGATACACCGAATTACAGACAAAGTGGTAGGACACTCTCAATGGCTGTTATTTTACCTATTGGTATCTTCAAGACAGTTTCTCAGGAAAACAAATAAACAAATAATAGTGAGTTACAGACAGAAATGGCAGGAAATTATCAATGGTTGTTGTACTATACCCTGGTTTCTCCAAAGTGGTCTCTAGGGCAAACAAATAGAGCTATACATGAGTGATCAATCAAATAATCACTGACTATTCTCAATGGTTGTTGTTGCAAACACATAGTACCAAACATACATCCATTTACAAAATAGCGTAGGAGCAATACAAACATTACAGAGTTATGGACAGATTGGTAGGAGATCATCAGTGGCTGCTGCAATACATGCTGGCATCCTCAAAGTGGTTTCTCAGGAAGACAAAGATATGCAAGAAAGATCCAACAAGTAGTTACAGTCCAAGGGTTGCGAAAAATAGCGGGTTACCTCATCAGTGATGCCCCTCACTGAGGTGTGATGGCTGGAAGGCCAGGACTGAAAAGAAGGACAGAGAGACCAGCACCAGTGTCCAGCAATGGGCTGTCCACTTTTTCCTCTATACTCATGATTTCGGGGGGCACCTCCTTCTCCATGAAGGCGGTTCTACAGAATCTGAATATTGGGCACCCATGTAATCCATGAAGTCTCGGTGTGACCTCTCCGGAGCTCCACTGGCTCCTCCACGGCAGCCTGTACACTGGCCCTTCCTGTCCATTTCGAGGACTTGGTATCCCCCCTCAGAAAGAGACAGAGGAATCACCCCCTTCAAGTTGCTGGTGTGAGGCCTGAATGAGATGATGCATGTGAACGTTCTCTTCACCAACTGTGAAACACCAGGCACATAAAAGCTGCTATTGGAAGCGCTGTCCTCGTGTGCTTTTCAAGCATTCTGCTCTGTGAACACGACCTGATTCACATTTTTGATGACTTAAATAAGTAGGGCATGAAAATATCCACATGATCATTTTGGCAGAACTTCTTTCTCCTTACCATTTGGAGGCACTTATCTGATTCAAACGTCATTTCTTCTGTGTCCCCTTTCTTTTAACTTTATTTTCAGGGTGGGAGGTCTGTATCACAGGGATGGGTAGGTGCGTGTATAAAAAAGGACGAGGGATAAGAGAAGGATACAGAAAAAGGAAGGTCAAACTGAGAAGGAAGCTGGGGCCAGTAAAGAACATACCAAGGAGTAGTAAGAGTTTTCCTCTTCTATTCATGATCACCTGTCTATCTCTGATTTTGTTACTTTGCTGAAATCTGTAGGTCACGATGGATGAGTCATGTGTGGTCCACACTCTTCAGCAGCACTAGCTCTGGGATGACACTAATGTCAGCACAGCTCACGGTGCTGTCTCTCCATGCCTTGCTGATGGGCCCCACCACCTGTGGTGGGAGATGTACAAACACTTCTGATTCTCAAGAAACTAAAACTCCCAGTTTTTCTTTAAGACTGCCAAAGATTTCATTTTTCCATTCTTTATAAATACAAGCAACCAATAACCATGTCTCTCTTCATGATCCAGCGTCAATGACTACACTGTGAGGAACTCCTAAAAGATTTCAAGTTTAGTTTATAATAAATGTACAGTTTATAACTGCTGAATTATTATCCAGGTAATAAGAAGTCAAACAGTTATAAACACCTCTTCAAAAAGCTTCTGACATTTTGGGACAAGTAAGTAACTGGGTAGGATCACTAAGTACGTACGTCTATGTTTAGTCTCTATTCTTAAAATTGCCTAGGGGTACTTATAATGCAGAGAAAACAAACCCAAATGCATTTGTAAGAGCATAACAATTTGTGTGTCCCATCTGGATCTTCCATTGGAATGTTTTGAAACCAAAACGAAATTTACACGAAGATGTATCAGAAAAAGAAAAAGCAAACTTTTGAATGGCATATTATAATGATCTGGAAAAAGTGATTAACAACCAGTAATACTTATATTAGCCATGCAGCAGACTAAGAAATTAAGTATTGTGCCATATACTTTCAAGTACTGTGTCACACATGAGCCATCTTTAAATTAATGGCACTCATTTCTGCATACATTATTTAAAACCAGAAACAGTTCCTCTTCTCCAGATTTCCGTGTTTACCAGTGCGAAGCAAAACAAAGCTAGGCCAGTAGAAATAGTGCATTACAGTGCTACCTTGGAAGGCACAGGCTTTAAAACGTCCAAAATGTACTTAAAAGATGTCCACGTCATGAGAATGACTGAGCTCAACAGCTTCCTCCACGTCCAACCTGGTTTCTCTGGGTCCTTCCTGTGGTGCAAGAGAGGCCAGGGCCTCATCAGTATCACTTGCAAGTTTCCCAGGAGGTATCATCATCTTGAAAATTCAGACTTTTAATGGCTTGTTTCATCTTTTTTCCCAATATTTGTGTTCTCCTCTTCCTAGCAGCTTTTTTGTTTTCATATTCCTTTCGATTTTCACTGTAGAAAATGCCCTTAATTTGTTCTTCACTGATACTAGGGATGTTTTTCAGGAGAATCAGAAAAACTCTACCTGGTGTTCTTCTTCAACTGCCACTTGTTACGAAAGGCTACCATGTTGTTCAACCTCAGCAGTTCCCATCAGAAGTTCAATCGCCTTTTTGTTCCCAATTACCCTCACTACTCGGGCAATCAGATCTTTTGTTTCCTGTAACCAGAAAGAAATTTCACCAGCCAGTTTTTCTTGAGAATCTTCCTCTGTGATCTCATACCTGTCCTTACTGTTCATTTCCACTCTGGCCCCAAGTCTGTCTCTGACAGGTCGTTTCTGTTTAAGATGACTTTGACCATTTTCCTCTTCTTTTGACCCTTGTTTTTTGTCACCATGCATATAGTCATCTCTTTGTCTAATTCTTTTGTATATTCTTCAGATTCCCTCTTAAGTTTCTTAGCAAGCAAATAATTATAGATCTCAGATTGTCTACTTCTGTCAGTATTGCCCTCCATTCCCCAAACACTCAGTTCAGTGGCCACTGCATCTTGATTCTGTTCTTGTAGCATGGCACCCCATATGTTGTTAACTTTATTTCCTCCAGCAACAGGTGGTTTCTAACTGCTCTGGCCAAACTGAAAAGGCTCTGGCTTGGGAGGAGGGTTGATGTTTCTGTTGCTTTCATTTCCAAAGAGAGCTATCATCATCTGAATCAGAAAAACTCTCTTCACTTGAATCCATACTCCCAACAATCCGATAATGTGACATCGGTACGTGGGCTGTGGCAGTGTCTGGAAGACCCTCACCAAGTACTTTCGGCACTTGCAGCGGCCTGTCGCTTGGTGCAAGCGTCATGTTGGAATTTGAGTCAGAAAGGTGCCTGTCTTCCATGTCACTGGCTTCCCATGCCATCTTCCTGCTGTGCAGTGAACCTTACTTTTTTTTTATGTATATACCTCTGCCTTTTTTCTTGTTTTATTTTTCATTTATTCTAAAAGTTTTTTATTAGTACACATTAGTAATACTTAATGATTACATTCATTGTTGGTAGTTGGTACCTGTACATGACGCAATTTTTTTTTAACATCCTTTCCCTTCCATCTCTTCAACTATCCATATCCCCTGGTTCCCTTCCCATTTGCAAAAGATCGACTATTTTCTAAAATATGTCTCCTTTAAACTGTTGCCCTTTTACTGCTGAGTATTTTGAACTCATGCGCCCCCTCTTCTCCTCTACCCTTGCACTTTTTCCTCTCCTTACCACCCTATTTATTATTTTCAGTCGTTGGCCAACTCTCAAGGTGCTTCTTCCTGAAATGTTTGTTGTAGTAAACTTCCAGTTTGATTTAATACATACTTATTGAGAAGGTCCAGAGTATAGAAGGATGTATAATAAAAAAAAAAAAATGAAGTTCCTTTTCACATCACCCCAACTGCATTCCCTTCCCTGCAGGTAAGCACTGTTATAGAATTGGGTACATTCTTTTTCTTTTTTTTGAGTACACTTTAAAAAGCTATGGAAAGATGGCAACTAAAGTTTACTTTTTATCCCATATATGTGGTTGTAGTTTTGTTGTGCTCAATATTGCTTAGGGAACTTTCTGTGCCAGTATTCAGAGTGATCTGATTCTTTTTAATAAGTGCAGAGCAGCCAGTGAGGCTTATGGGTCTTATATTTCCATGCCAGTGCTGATGCTTAGGGACATTTAGATTGTTTTGGCTTTCCTTTTAAAATAACACTACAATGGTTATTTTTAAATATCTCTTAGCATATGAGTAACACATATTGATAGGACAGATTTCTAGACATGGAATTGCTGAGAGTCAAAGGGCATGCATATGTTTCAATTCTTTCTCCCTCCTTACTGACCTAAAATCAAAGCCATATTAATATATAATATATACTTTAAAAAAAAAGGAATTCTAGTCACAGAGACAGACACATATCAAGGGAGGATGGTGTGAGAGACACAGGAAAAATGCCCTGTGAGGACAGAGGCAGACATGGACACACTGCTGCCACCAGCCAAGAAGCATCTGGGGCTATCAGAAGCCAGAAGAAGCAAGGCCCTCCCCTACATATCAGAGGGCACATGGCCTTGCCTGCGAAGGAGATACACTTCCACTGTTCCAAGCCACCCAGCCTGTGGTTCTTGTTAAAGCAGTGATAGCAAGTGAACACAGTGGTGAGAACTTCATATGCTGGCTCTCAGCCCTCAGCAACCCCCTCACTGCCTTCCTTTCTCACTGACAACCAACTGCCTTATCTGTTCATGTCTGAAGGTCCTAGGGGGCTTCCTGTCTCCAGAGTGGGACACATTGGTTCCTCCACCTAAATTCCCTCTTCCCATTCTATAAGTACTACCAATATCCCTCAGCGGTCCCCAAGCCCCCTCGAGGAGCTGTTTCTCACACCCCTCCCCACCTCACCCATGCATGGCTGACTGTCCCTAGAAGACCCCTCTGCACTGTGCTGAGAGCATTTTGGTCTTATCTTGTACTTCACTTGTTTATACACATCTATCCCCGGTTTCCCAGGCTGCAAGCTTCTGAAGGTGCAGCCCTTTCATATGTCCTGGTAGTCACTAAGCCCATGATGTCCAAGAGTGACTGTGCTGGGTAAACAGCACACAGGTTCCATAAAAACCTAACAACTCTGAGTCATTGCTCAGAGATTTTTATCCTGTTAAGAGCGTCTCATGAGAAGAAGCCCAGTAGGTCAAGCTAACTGCATATGACACATGCACACAGCTGGTAACAGCTTGAGTACTTTTCCACACACTGAATTTGTGGCTCCTTTCGGCTTATTTACGATGAGGTTCATTCCTGTAACCAGCCATACTCAGACACAGTAGACTTTGCATTAGGTAGTACAAGCTCAGTGCCTCCAGCCCTCAGTGACAAGTGTGCAGATGAACCTGCACTATGGGAAGTGGATGGGGCAGCCACTTCCACTCCCTTCATTTCAGAGTGGTTCACTGGAGGCAGAAGGTGGATCGATGGTTGCCCAAGGCAGGAAAGGTGGGAGAGGGGAAGATTAGGGGCAGGTTGAAAGTTAAGGTTAAGGCACTTCCTTTCTGGTTTATGGAATTGTTCTAAATTGGTTGTGTTGATGGTTGCACAATTCTGAAAATACTGAAAACAACTACACTGTTCACTTTATTGAATATTTTTCTCACTATTCTCTATTTTTATTTTTTAAAATTTATTTTAAAAATAAAAAGAAAACATATTAACAAACAGACATCCATTTACAAAATAGCATAGGAACAATACAAACAATACAGAGTTACTGACAAAGTTGTAGGAAATTAACAATGGTTATTATATTACTTATTGATATCTTCAAAGTGGTTTTTCAGGAAAACAAATAGAGACATGCAAGATTGATCAAAAAGGTAATCATTAACTGCTCCTGTCAGTAAAGCGATAGAAGACAGTAGTACAACTATGCTAGCTATCCTCTTTATACAAACATAGTTTCCCCTTCTTTTTCTTCTCTTTTCTCACACCCCA
>NW_004955444.1:560326-561448 GCF_000276665.1 Chinchilla lanigera | reverse complement strand
AGATGATTATGTGGTTTTTGTCTTTGGCTCTATTGATATGGTGTACAACATTTATTGATTTGAGAATATTGAACCATCCCTGCATTCCTGGAATGAATCTGACTGGGTCATGGTGTATGATTTTCTTGATGATTTGCTGCATTCTATTTGTTAGTACTTTATTGAGTATGTTTGCATCTATATTCATTAGGGAGACTGGTGTGTGGTTCTCTCTTGGTTGAGTCTTTCTCTAGTTTTGCTATCAGTATAATACTTGTCTCCAGAAATGAGTTAGAGAGAATTGCTTCCTTTCCAATTTCATTGAAGAGTTTGAGGTGTGTTGGTAGTAAGTCTTGTCTGAATTTCTTGTAAAATTCTGCTGTGAATCCATCAGGGTCTGGGCTTTTCTTTGTCAGTCAGTTTTTAATCACATTTTCAATCTCATTAATTGATATTGGGTTGTTCAGGATTTTTATATCTTCTTGTTTCAACCTTGGTAGTTTGTACATATCTACAAATCTGTCCATTTCTTCTGAGTTTTCTATCCTATGGGAGGAAAGATTTTCAAAGTAGGTATTAATGATCTTCTGAATTTTGGTGGAATTTGTAGTAATTTCATTGTTTTCATTTCTTATTGCATGAATTTGAGTTCTTTCTTTTTTTGATAAGGCTGGCTAGGGGTTTATCAATTTTATTTATTCTTTCACAGAACCAACTCTCTGATTCATTTATTTTTTGTAGGGTTTTCTTCATCTCAATTGCATTAATTTCTGCCCTGATCTTTATAGTCCCCTCCCTTCTTTGGGCTTTGGGCTTGACTTGTTCTTCTTCTTTTTTTTTTTTTTAAAGTTTGAGGTGCAGCATTAGCCTATTTATTTGTTCTCTTTCTGTTTCCCTTATGTGTGAGTTCGCTGCTATAAATTTCCCTCTGAGGACTGCTTTCATTGCATCCCACAGATTCTGGGAAGCTGTATTTACATTTTCATTTGTTTGTAGGTATTGTTTAATTTCCTTTTTAATTTCTTCTATGTCCCATTGGCTGTTCAGGAGGTTGTTGTTTAATTTCCAAGTGTTTTTGGAGTTTTTGGAGTTCCTTTTGTCATTAATTTCCAATTTCATTGCACTGTGGTCAGGTAATAGGCA
>NW_004955444.1:557511-559390 GCF_000276665.1 Chinchilla lanigera | reverse complement strand
TAATACTTTGCTCCAAGCTCTTCTTGATTGGATGGTTTGTGTTGAGAAGTCTGCCATGATTCTGATGGGCTTTCCTTCATAGTATTCTGTTTTTCTCTAGCAGCTTTTAAAATTCTGTTCTTTTGCTGGAGATCTGGGATCTTGACTATTGTATGTCTGGGTGTAGTTTTATTTTGGTTATGGCTAGTTGAAGTTCTATATGCCTCATTTACCTGTATATCAGGTTCTGTTTCCATGCTTGAGAAACTTTTTGCTGTTATTTCTGCAAATATTCTTTTTATGTCGTTTGTGTTGCCTCCTGCTGGTTTGTTGACTCCTATTAGTCATACATTATTCCTCTTTGCCTCATCTTGCAGCTGTTGAATTGATTTTTCCTGGTTCCTTGCTGATTTTAAGAGATTCTTTCTTTCATGGTCACTAGCTGCCATGCTGTTTTTAAAATCTGAAACTCTATCTTTGGCTTCATTCAAGCAGTTTTGGCAGCTTTCAGTGGAAGCTTTGAAGTCCTGGATGTCTCTCTGAATCTGGTTCATGTGTTCTAATTCAGTCCTATATTATTCATTTAATATTTCCATCCATTGCCTATGTTCATCTATTTTTTTATATGTTTCTTGTTTAGATGTGCTAAGCAATTCTTCCATTATTATTGTCATTTCATTTTTTGCTTGAGAGATTATTTCTGATCTGATCTCTTCTATGGTATGATGGAGTTGTTTCCTCCATTGCAATAATTTCAGCAATTTCAGGAGTGTGTTTATCAAGTTATCCTATGGCGATGACTCCTGGACTGGTTCTGAGAGGGGTGGAGTTCCGAGATTGTGCTTTAATCCTTAGCCTTGTCATGTTTGATACCAGATGCAGAATGCTCCGTCTCACTCTTCCTGGCAGCTCAGCAAAGGTTGCTAGAGTCCCTAGTTTTCCTGGTGGTCAGGCTTGCCCCTCAGTGTCTGCTGAGATGCACTGCTTAGTCTGGGGTTTTCTGGGAGATGGTGAAGTATATCTACTTTTCCCAGGTCTCAGACATGAACTGTGATGTCAGCTGATGGCAGACCATCTGATCCAGCATCCCCTTGCAGCTCAGGGCACATGTATGACCAGAATCGGGTTGCACTGGTGGCGCTATCATGGACCAGTGGTCCTGTGTTCCCAGGCAGTTCAGGGTGTACACAAAACTCAGACACAAACTGCAGGGTCAACAGTTTGTGGACCACCTGATTCTGTGTCTCCAGGCAGTTCAGGACATGCACAGGAGCTAGACACGGGCTGCCCTGGCAGTGAACAGGGACTGCCTATGTCTGTGCCCTCCAAGAGGTCAGGGTGCAAGTAAAGCCAAGACCCAAACCACAGTGCCAGCAGCTTGTGGAGCACCTCCTCTAGTACCTCACGCGTCACAGGCCATGCGCGGGGAGGGCCCACATGTGAAACCCAGTGATAGCAGGTCATGGGCCTTCTGAGTGAGGATCTCCTGTCTGCACCAGGCGTATGGAGGGCAGAAACTAAGACTGTAATGGCAGCAGGGTTGTTGGTCTCCCGCTCTGCCCCCAGGAAGTACATGGGAAATACTTGGTTCTCTCGGAGGTGTTTAGCTGTGAACTGTGATGTCAGTGGGTCATGGCCCGCCTGATTCTTTTTTCTTTTTCTTTTTCTTTTTCTTTTTCTTTTAAAGAGAGTAATACATGAGAAACAAACAAACAAACAAAAAAATAGAAAAGTAGCAGCATACCAGTATATAAATATACCATAAATAAATCAAAGCAAGAACATTCAAAGTGATACAGGGTCTCAAGGCAAATTAATACAAATCAACACTGATTCTTACAATGCATATTGTTATCCTCAACTACATTGCTCAGATTATCAGATGTAAGAATGAAAGGTT
>NW_004955444.1:540807-553134 GCF_000276665.1 Chinchilla lanigera | reverse complement strand
CTTTGTTGAGTTTCCAGGATCTTGATCACTTTATGTCTGGGGGTAGATTTATTTTGGCTATGATTAACTGGAGTTCTAGATGCTTCACTTACTTGGATGTCCGATTCTTTTACCATGCCTGGGAAATTTTCTACTATTATTTCTGCAAATAGTCTTTTTGTGTCATTTGTGTTGACACGTGCCGTTTCATTAATACCTATTAATCTGACATTGTTTCTCTTTGCTTCATCTTGTAGTTGTTGAATTGTTATTTCCTGGTTCCTTGTTGTTTTTAAGAGATCCCTCTTTTCACGTTCATTGGGGGCTATGCTGTCTTCAAAGTCTGAAAGTCTATCTTCAGCTTCCTTCAGGTGGTTTTGCAAGCTTTCCTTGGAATTTTTAAGTTCCTGGATATTTGTTTGCATCTCTTTCATACCTTCTAGTTCTTTTCTATATTGTTCCCTGAAGGTTTCATTGAGTGTGTATGCTCTTCTATTTGCTTGTCTATGTCATCTTTGTATATGTTGAACATTTCTTTCATTATTGTCATTTCTTTTCTCACCTGAGACATTATTTCTGATCTGATGTCTTCTATGGCCTGATGGAGTTGTTTCTTTACTTCACTTGCTATTATTTCAGAAATTTCCAGTGTATGACTTCCAGGTTCTTCTGTGTTGATGCCTCCTGGACTTGTTTTGGGTGGTGTGGAGGTCTGTGATTGCATTTTGCTCCTTCTTTTTGTCATTTTTGAAGAACCAGAGACTCCCTGTAGTGCAGTCTCACTGTTCTGATTGTGTGTGAGTGGCAGGGCGAGAGCCTGAAGATCCCCAGTGCTCAGTGTAGCTCCTGTGGTGGTGAGTGGTGGCAGCTCAGCCTGGGCCGACACACTGTGTGCCGGGTAGCCAGCAAGGCCCCAGAGGGTGCCTGAGGCTTTGCCTGTCTTGCATGCGGGTCAGGGAGGTAGAGCCCAGTCTCACCAGGCTTCCCAAAGATGTCTGGAGCTCAGCCCAGGCAGACACATTATGGGTGTGGCGGGTAGAACCCGAGGCACCAGAGGGTGCCTGAGGTTTCGCCTGCCTTGCACTGGTCAGGAAGGCAGAGTCCAGACTCACTGGGCTTCCTGAAGATGTCTACAGTTCAGCCTAGCCCAGGCAGACACACTATGGGTGTGGCGGGTAGCCACTGAGGCTCCAGAAGGTGCCCAAGGTTTCGCCTGCCTTGCACACTGGTCAGGGAGGCAGTGGCCAGACTCACCAGGTTTCCTGAAGATGTCCGCGGTTCAGCCCAGCCTGGGGTGACAAACTATGTGTGTGCTGGGTAGCTACCGAGGCCCCAGAGGGTGCCCAAGGTTTCGCCTGCCTTGCACACTGGTCAGGGGGACAAAGCCCAGACTCACCAGGTTTCCCGATGATGTCCGGGGTTCAGCCCAGCCTGGAGCAACACCCTATGGGTGTGGCGGGTAGCCATTGAGGCCCCAGAGGGTGCCTGAGGTTTCACCTGCCTTGCATGCTGGTCAGGGAGGCAGAGCCCAGTCTCACCAGGCTTCCCGAAGATGTTTGGAGCTCAGCCCAGCCCGTCTGATTCTGCGTCTCCAGTCAGTTCAGGATGTGCACTGGAGCCAGACACGGGCTGCACTGATGGTGATCACAGACCACCTGTGTCTGTGATCTCTAGGACATCAGGGTGCAAGTAAAGCCCAGACCTGAACTGCAGTGCCAGCAGCTCATGGAGTGCCTGCTGTAGTATCTCATGTGTCACAGGGCACGTGCAGGGAGGGCCCAAACATGAACCCCGGTCATAGCAGTTCGTAGGCCTTCTGAGAGGATCTCCTGTGTGCACCGGGTGCACGGAGGGTGGAGACTACACTGTTCACTTTAAATGGGTGGACTGTGTAGCATGTGAATGAGAGAGCCACAAAATTTTTGTTTTGAAAACAAAGTTTCATAAAATCCACCCTTGCCTACGAGGATCACCACTAAAATAAGTCATTTTTCAATGACAAGTATCACATGGACAAAATAAAATAGAACTTCTGCACTAAAAGAAAGAGAATTATCACAGTCTGTAATGTTTAGAGTCTCCAAAAGAACACTTGACAAGCACAGATATTTCACACCAGGCCCACCTACTGTGGCCATCTATTGTCTGGCTATCAGAGTATAGCTGGACCACAGGATGTTCCTTTTGCTTTACAATATCTTTGTCCTTCCTTCTTTCTCTCCATGCCATTAAAGAGACCTTTGGTTCAATAAATAGAGAGCTGGGAAGGAAGCAGGATGTTCATTTGGTCCCACAGCCCTCATTTTATGGGTGATACAATGACAGCCAATAAGGAAACCCTAAAATTTGACCAAGTTTTAGCTAGTGGACATGATACTAGCTAGTTACATGGTGAGTGCAATGATTTCTGTGCTAAGAGAGTAACATCTGCTACTCTGCCACAGAAAGCAACTGAGGAAGTCTTCTGAATAAGTGAGGCAATAATGTCTAAAAGCAGGCATCTGGGTACTTATCCATTTACTGCTTGTACTTACAACTTATGTGCAACTGCTTGTAACATCTTCCCAGTGAAATTTCCAACTCTGAGATGACAGGGAAGTTGCCAATGGCTGTGGTACTGCTCTCTCCTGTGCCTGCACGCTTTTGTACCACTCTTCCCTAGGACTTGCTTATGTTCCTCAGCATCCCACACCCAAAACATTCAGCGAAGAGTTAACTGCTTTATGGAGTACAAAACAGACCTGTCTCACAGTCTCACAGTATTAAAGGTTTGTTGTTTTTCTTCTTAACAACATTGTCTTTGGGCAAATGATTCAATGTGTGGAATAACAAAATCTGTGTAAAATCATAACTGATTGTTGTCACTCTTTGAGGCCCCATGTCTAAGGACCCCATAGTCAAGAAATACACACTATCATCACTTAGGTGCAGAGAAGTTGTCTTGGTTACTTTTCTCTTGTTGCTGAGACAAAACACCTGACACCCAGAATTAAGGAAGGAAAGGTTTATTTAGCTCAGAGTTTGTGGCAGTTTCAGTCCATACTCCGTTGGCTCCAAGGCAGAGTGGCATATGGCAGAGGGCAGTTCATGGTGGTGGAAGACAGCAAAAACAGCCAGAACAAAAGGGAGGAATGGCAGCAAGCAGCCTCTTTCTCTCCCTTACACTGTACACGAACTGCCCACCCCAGGGCAGATGAAGCACTCACATCCAAAATTCCAGCTGGACCATAAATCAATCATAAATCTAGAAGCCCACCCTATGACTGCATGAGGGTCTGGGGGGACATGCAGACACAAACCATAACAGAAGCCTTCAAAGTCAACAGTCTCTTGCTCCATGAATGTAACTGGCCATGACCCTGGGAGGAGGATCTCACTGAATTCAGAGGATAAATGGACACTACAGACTTCTAGTGTCTTCTAACTAGATCTCTTTTAGAGGTAGCTTTTAATGTAACCACAAACAAGATCTTTTTCATGGAAATGGAGGAAATAATTTCTCTCTGCAACATGTCTTTGTGTATATCATACACCCCAGAAATTACAGGCTCTTTGCTACTGAAAACTGATGATTAGTCACTAAGGTCAATGTATAATTGGAAAGCCTATAGTTAAATGTAATTAGACAAAGTAAATGAGTGAACTATGCCAATATGTAAAAGAATTCTCAGAGTTAAGTGTGCTAGAATACAAGTGAGAAAAAAATCAACCTCTTTCCCACATATTTATAAAAAAATACTGAAAGTGCCACATGACTGTTCTCTGGGTAAGAAGTTAGCTCCTCAGTGTCTGTGGTCAGGATTTCCCACTTCTCTAATGCGGTTCATTAGCCCCAGCTTTCTTCCACACAAACTCACCTCTCCTGCATGTATCTTTGCTGCAAGTATCCATGCCTAAAATGTTCTTCCCTTTTGTCTTCTGACTACTTAGCACTAAGTTCTTTTTTGTCTTCTGACTACTTAGCACTAAGTTCTGACCATCCTTTTTAGTAAGCCTTGCTCTTTTCCTTCTATGTTCAATTCCATGCAGTTCATTTGACATCAAATATTATACCATCTGCCCTACATTGGGGGTGAATTCTTTTTTCCTCACACAGTCCAAAAATATAAGCAAACCATCTCTTCATTTACCCCATCTGAAGAGAGTGGGGTAACTGATCTAATGACTAATCTGGAGAAACTACCCTGGGCTCAGCTCCTCCCTTCTCTTCCTGGGGAGTGGGCATGCCCACTGGAAATACAAATTCCCTGATTCTCCAAGCTGTGAAGTGTGGGAAGCCTATGGCGGCCACTGTGGCTTGTGCTTCATCCTGAGGTTCCATATTAGTAGAGGAAATAAACTCTGCCCTCCAGCCTTGCTTTTTGAGCAATAAAAGTGATGTGTGAGTCTTTTCTGTTAATAATTTTATCTTATCTCTTAATTTCCCCCAGAACTTGGGAAAGCCATAGGAAAGTCATTTCTGTGCTTGTCAAAAGCTCCACCATCATTCTCAAATGTAAGGACACCTACGCTGATTAGATGGTCTTAAGAACGGATGTGAGATTGTGTCTCATCTCTCCCTGGACAATGTTTTGGGTCATGACTCAAATGTCTCTGCAGCCCAGTGCTTCTTAACCACACACAATATAAAGTATAAATAAACTCAAATGGGTTCAGTTGTTGACACAGCACCTAATCAAGGTTATATAGAGATTAAAAATAAAAGGAAATTTAGGACTATAACACTTGTGATTCTGGCTAATGGTGATATTATTAGTACATTTCTGGTGTCACTTTTCAGCAGGGAGAGTGTAAGATTAATATAAGCAGGATGAATAGAAAATTAATATATGCCACACACTGTGATCCTGCAGAGTAAATCTAATTGCACATTGAGCAAGAAGAGAAAATAAGAGTTAAGGCACAGACATTGATTTTCTTCATCAAAGCCCACAAGATTTCATTTCAACAAAACCTAGTTATTAAATTGACAGCATGTCTAAGAGTGAATTTTATGTGAAAAATATCCTAATCCAACTTTCTACAGAGTGGTGGTAACCCACCTATCAGCCAAGTTTTCATTTGCTAACGTTTTAACCCTTCACAATGCATACCACATTGTCCTTGGCTGATGCTTGTTCACATGTACATAAAAAGCTACTAATGTACAATGTTACTGAGAAACGACGATTTAGTTGTCTAAACATATATGATCTTGACTGTTCACCCATGAAAAACAAAGGTAACTTACATACATGAGGAATTACAATGTCTAAATAAATGCAGTGTCTCAAAAATGCTGTAAGTCAAATAATTTATGAAAAATTACTGATTTTCTATCCATTTTATTTCAGAATACTAGCTTTTAAAAACTTGAATATATAGTTTTTGAATGCTAACAGGCAGCACATAACAAGTAATAATGCTAGCAATGATTCCCTCTTTCATCATGTCCCAGTTTTCAAAAGCTGTAGCAAACATTTTTCCTACGAGTCTCAGACTTTCTTTCCTTTGACTCTCAGTCCTGCATTAAAACGACAGAGCAAACATGCCCTACCTAGGTATCAATCGGGAAATTCAGGCTGTGGGGTCAGGTGGTGGTACTCCTGAGCTGGGCAGGGCTGGTGCAGTCTAAAATGCTGGCTCCAAGGACTGAAACACGTGGGGAGTTAGATAATTACCGAGCTCTGGGACTAAGGACAGAGAAGGTCCCTGCTCTCCTTGTCTCCCCTTCTCCAGCCATGCTCATGAAACAGGACTGAATCTCAATATGTACACAGCAAATTCTATGCATACATGCGTATGAAGTATTTTTACTTTGTATATAAAACCAAAAATAACTATGTATATTTTTCCTATAAAAGTAAAACTAGAGGAGATGGCCCTAAAATTAATAAAGCTTAATCATTTACTTTAGAACTTTAGCATGTGATTCATCATCACTTCCCAATGCCCTTAACAGAATGATAGTGTTTCAACTGAGACTCCAGATGAAAAATGGCCTTTGGCATTTTGCAATGAAGCATATAATCTTTCAAATGAAAGCGAATTTAATCACATAAATTAGTCTATCTCATTCATACACCAAAATGTCAGGATTTATCTAATGAAACAAAGATGCTGATATTTACAGGAGGAGCTATGAGACTTGCTGGGGAAGATCCTCCATGAAAGTCAGTTTAGCATTTTATGCATCTCACAGGGCTCTACAGTCCTAGGACCACTTGCAGTTCTTGAGCCACAATTTTAATATGAGGTTGCCCTGTCATCAGTACAGTTCTCATAAAATGCCATAAAGCCTGGAGAGAAAACCTATGTTTAGTTCTCAAATGAACGGGAATTGTACCCACGCTGCTTTATAGCTACCTCTGCTCAAAGGTTCATTCACGAACGGTAACGTGGGAAAAGCAGTAGACAGACCCACAATCACGCCCGAGCCGTTTCGCCAGTGAGTCGACTGCACAAACGTGTCCTTCCACTCCTGCTGGGAGCCAGCAAACCCTGGAGGACAAGGCCCCAGCAGAACTAGTGCACAGACCTACCACCTTGAGCCTCCCTGTGTCATCAATCTTCAGGAATTGAGCAGAGAAGGGTGCCAAAGTGCATCTTAGCTGTTACACCCTTCCACTCTTTCCTGCCCTGTAGGGGTTAAGTTTCTGTTCATCTTGTAGTTCACTTTTCGTAAGAGGAGTGCGTGCCTGTGTGTGTGTGTGTGTGTGTGTGTGGGTGGGTGGGTGGTTACAGGCTCTTAATGAACGCAGCCTTATTTCTTACACAGTATGCTTCTCTGGGTCAGTCTCTCCAGCTGTCTCTGACACTGCCGAGGGCCGGGATACATAATGTGATGCCAGCCCTCGCACAGGCTCAAGTTAAATCTGATCCACACTGCCTGGAGGCTCTGCTGTCTGATGTAAAATGAGCACTACCACATTAGAGTCCCTGTTAGACATGATAAGAGGAAACAGAAAAATGAGAACACACAGAATCCTAATTTATATAAATCACTGTCAGGTGCCCTTTAAAAACTACTTAAGCTTTTTGAAACCATCAGGCCCTGAGCTGCCATATAAATTATAATAAAAGGATAGATCTGCTTACGCATTTCTCTATTTGTGTTGGATTAATTAGAAATCTAAATCTGCTGAACCTTTCCACATCATTTGGCTTTTTGGATACACACAAAATTTTGGCAAGCTAGGGGGAAAACAGCAGAAGAGGACTAATCTACAAATGGATTTTATTCCCCAAGTTCCTCTTCAAGTGTCCTTAACAAAGAGGAACGCCTTGCTCATTAGCATGAGAAAAGGAAAGTCGCTGTGTCTTAAGGCCAGCATGTGTTTATAAAGCTACACAACTTTACAGAAAGCAGAGAAACCAATGAATATTAAACTGTTGTATTCTAAAGTTTCTTTTGAGCTTTAATTTTATAGAAATGTAATACAACTATGCATCACTTTCAATTATATCAAAAATATTTTTCCATGCTTCAAAACAGCCTGCATATGTCATTTTAAAAATGATAAACCATTGTACTTTTTGTATCTTTAGTTACTTCCTTTTTGTTGAAGCAAGTTGTTCCAAATTTTCATTAAGCACCAAACTGTTGAGAATAACTTGCACATTTTCCCCCTGATATGAGGTCATGATCATATATGACAGAACATTTTGTATCCTGGAGAAGAGCCACTTATTTATCAAGACTGAAAATACTTTTGTTCCACTCAGCTAACTACAGCACCTGTGAGTGCCAAGGAGGACGTCGGAAACCAGAGATGTTGTATAATTAATGAACATAATGTTTCAAATGTGGTGCTGATGATAATGATGACAACACCACTACTGCCCCTGCAACGTCCTAAGCATCTACCACCTGCCAGTGTTTTACACGATTAGTCCTACTCTTTACAGTGACTTTTAAACAGTAGGCATCACTATTCCCATTTGAGACCTGAAGAGGGGTTTAGTGGCTGAGTTAAGATCCATGGCCTCAAACTGCCCAGTTCTTAGAAAAGGATCCCTGGCTAGGCCTCTCCATCTACTAAGATGTGTTCACTAATGACCTGAAAGAGATTTCTACGTGAGACTTTTCTGCTACTGTCCAGCTTAGTCGGGAGCCCTTCAGGGGCACCGGGACTACTGGCAGAGGGAACAGCAACAGAGCGACAGGAGCAGCTGCCGCCACGGCGAGAGGCACCTAAGAGAAGGGCATTTAGGGGATACTTTAGCTGCACATCTTTTACCACTTACTTTTAAAAAGTATTTTAGCTATTTTGAAATAGACCAATGGTTGGTGGCATTTTCTTTAAATCAGAACATAAAATTATCCTTAATTTGAAAGTAATTGAGCTATATCATTGTTTACATGTTTGATCATGAAAGTCTACAGAGAATTAAAATTTCAGGAAGTATTTGGAACGGCTTCTTAATGCATTACATAATCATTAACTAAAGAAAAACATTAATCTTTAAAATCGTTGTTCAGCATGGAAAACAATTATTCTTGGGATTATTTTGTGTGATTAAATCCAAATCCTTATGTTACACAAAGGCTGATGTCTTTGCTCTGAGGATTAGAATTAATTTATGATCTCTGCTTTTGACTTAAGTGCTGTAAACATCTCTGTTGTTCTTGGAAAACAAAGGCTGGTCCTACATAAGTTTTTAAATAAAGAAACTGAAATTAAAGTACTGTGAAAATATTTGCTGGATAAAACAAATGCCAAGATCAAAGATGCTAAGACACTGACTGGATATCTATTATCCCCACTAATCTTTTTGTATTTTAAAGCTTATTTATTTTTATTACATTTTTCTATGCTCTTTACCAGTTAGTATAGTATAATTTTGAATTCATGAAAGAGAACGCAGAGTTAATTACATGAGCTTTAGAATAATATTCAAGTAATACTGATAAGGATGAAAGCATATTTATTATTTGACTGTGTTCTCTGGATAAAGAAAAAATGATAATGTTAGAGTCTTACCTCCTCCCCTCCCTGCTAAGAAGCCCTGAGTAAAGAAGGGAGATTTATTTTAAAACATGAATGTTGAATAATTTTAAAGTGACAACTCAGTACATCAGATAGCTGTGTTCTTTGCAATGGCTCCAAGTACTGATAGTATAATTTCTGCAGTATTCTTTCTCCTTTTTTTTTTTGTTTTAAAGAGAAAACACATAATAAAATAACAACAATGAAGACAAAAACAATACAAAAACAATAAAAACGATACAGGATTTTAAAACAAGATGATAGGAATTAACAATGGCTGTCACATTAATTTTTACAATTTCTGGCCTTTTACTATTTCTAAATTTTGACTTGTGAAGCATTATCTAAAGCTGAGAAATGGACCAAGCTCTCCATGGCATACTTAATGGAGATACACCAGTGGTTATTCTCATCGAATACACTTTACAGCAACTTCTGAAGGACTGTAAGAGGGTTCCTGGTCTAATTAAGAGCGGAGCCTGAAAACACCAGAATG
The DNA here is from genome assembly GCF_000276665.1 of Chinchilla lanigera. Taxonomy (NCBI): domain Eukaryota; kingdom Metazoa; phylum Chordata; class Mammalia; order Rodentia; family Chinchillidae; genus Chinchilla; species Chinchilla lanigera. Next base: position 543,690 of record NW_004955444.1, on the reverse strand, counting down.
TACAGTATTAGCTAAAAGCCCAGATTACCATCCCCAGGGAGTTTGGGTATGTAGGATAATCAATGAATGGACTGGGGATGAGAAGTTAAAAAGGATAGAAGTGGCTGTTATATACTGGTGCTACTGACTGGGAAGGAAACTCATAAGGTGGGAAATACACCCATGTTCAGTGTGGTAAATGTTGATCTTTTTTAAGGTACATGTGGAGGACGGAGGTAGAAAATTTGATAAGTGGCTAAAATTTAGGAATCAAGATGTCAGATGAAAGACAAAATAGTAAGCAAAAATATCAGAGAATGCAAAAATTTTCTGTAAAGGGCCAGGGAGTATTTCAGGCTTTACAGGTCTTAAGTTCTCTCGTAACAACTTACCTCTTCCAATGCAGCATAAAAGCAGCCATAAACAACAGCTGAAGAGTAAGTATGCCAGTGTTCCAATAAAACTTTATTTACAAAAATAGGTGCTAGAATGAATTTGGGCTGCAGGTCACAGTTTGCCCACCTCTGAAGTAGACGACGAACAAAGAGCTTGAAATGGGTAAGATCACCCACAAAGAGCATATGGAAGGCAAATTTGTATGCCATGAAATTGGAAAACATGTAGTTCTGAATTTCCAATCAGTTCCATAAGGATACATATCATATACAAGGTCTGTAGCCAGCCAGACAGAAAAACCTGTAGCTCTGGATCACAATGTGTGTGAAGTGGGGCGAGTTATTTAACCTCTAATGCTTAGCTGATTTGGCTGTAAAATGAGGATAATGATGATTGCAGCTTACTGGGCACAGTGCTAAAGAATATATTAATATTAATAACAATCTTCAGAATTGGGTACTATGATCACTCCCTTTCCTAAGTGAGGATACAGAGGCACAGAGGGTGCCAAAAAAACATGCCAGAGTGACACAGCGCTAAGTGGTGGGAAAGGTCTGCTTGCAGCCCAGCCCTCAAGCCCTCGATTTTAATCATACCCATACCTCAGATGGTCATGATGAGGGTCAGGGCAGCGAAGGGGCAGACTCTCACTACTGTAAGAGGTGTGGAAAGAACCACGCCTGCCCATCATCATTAAAACCTTGAGCACGGTTAATAGCCCAAGGAGACCATGCTGACTAAGGCAAGGTCAGTCTTGTCTAAGACATTCTCATCACTGCGTTTTCAACATTAGCTTTAAAAGGACCCCTAAAACAATGCCATTATTATTCTTCAGTCTGCCTTTCCCCTAAGGAGGCAGTGCAAGGAAAGTAAATGCTAGCAACTTTCATCACTACTGGTCGGTAATATTGTTTGTTTTAACCAAGTATTCCTATTAAATATAGGTTGTTCTTAGTCCGTAACAGATGGCTTCTTTTCTTTGCACTGCTGCTGTTCAAATCTGCAGTAAAAATCTGCAGTACCTATTTGGGGTTCACAACAGGCTATGTTTTAACAAGCATTATTTAACCTCTGAGGCTCAGCGGCTTTGACTGCAAGAATGAGGAGAATGATTGCAGCTAAGTGGGAAAATTTCTTGGCAGGAATTAGGACTGGTGGAAAAAGCTTCCACAAAGACATCTCTGGCCAACTGAGAGATCTCCAGTTCCCTACTTCTCTATCTCCAGTTCTCTTGGCTCCATGTTTGCTGAATATTTATCTTTAAATGTTTATTTTGTCCCCTCTGTTAGAGAAGAGTTTATTTTGTCCTTCTCTGTTAGAGAAGGAGTTACCTGACTTGGGACTGAATGTGGTTTTACTTTTGTCTTTACATGTGGAACAATGTCCAGCAAAGGGGTTTGCAGATGGTAACAAGGAATGCATTAACTGAAAAACAAAAGGGATCTGAGTTATTAGTGAAAAAACTGAATTTTCATATTCTATTTTACCAGTGAGTGTCTTTTTTCAAACATTTTGAAAAGGTTTATAATATTCAATTATTCAAATTTATTTTACTCTCAATTGTTAAGATGGAGTTAAGGTTAGTTCTTAATTTTTCCAAAAGAATATGAATGTTAGGGTGAATTATCCCTGCTCAAGAATTTATATCTTAATAGATGAAGGATAGCATAGAGGAGAAAATACAAAGATTAGGTTTATAAGGGCAACAGCATTCACAACATTTAAAAATTGGCTTATTTCATTAAATGTTCCATGTCACTTTTTTTCTGAGATAGCATCTTCCTGCCTCAGCCTTCTGAGCACTGGGATTACTGGTGTGTACCACCACATCTGGCCATTTAACTACTTCTTAATAACTGTCAGCATCTTAAGGATAAACTGGCAGAAGGGCTAAATAAATGTTGTTTCTGTTCAACTAAAAAATACTACAGTATCAAATTAAATTATGCCTTGAGTGCTACGGTAATGTCAGGGGTTAAAACACCAATGCTCATAGCACAAAAAATTAAGAATAGCCCCTGGATGGAAGACACAACAGGTCCTTGGATAACTTTTTGAGGGTCTATGAATTACCTGCAATCATAGGTGAAACTTTTCATGTGCACATTTCTTTAGACAGTCCAGAATTGTCATTAGATTGTGAAGCAAGTCCATTGCCTCCTCAAACTATATTAGCCCCTGTAAACAGGCCTCTCTTATACCACTTATCCTGCTTGAAGAGCCAAAGTATTTTAACTTTTTACTTTTGAAAAGAATAGGGGGCTGGGGATTTAGCTCAGTGGCACAGCGCCTGCCTGGCAAGCGCAAGGCTGTGAGTTCGATTCCTGGTACCGGAATAAAACCAAAAACCAAAAAAAAAAAGACCTTGTCTCAAAAATAAAATAAATTAAATTAAAAAAATTTTATTATAACACAGGTATGTCCAACTTGTGGACTACAGGTCAGATACACCAGCAAGCAAAGAATAAAAGTTTTCCTTAGCAAGTAAGAAAGAAAACACCCCAAATC
>NW_004955444.1:487022-540707 GCF_000276665.1 Chinchilla lanigera | reverse complement strand
AGAAAAGAATAGAGAATTACACTATTAGTCCGAAGTAAGCGACTGAGTATGTTTCTGCACCAGATCACTAGCATGCGATCCAAATCCAAAATTAGGTCCTTTTGTAAAAAGGCGAGTTTATTTCTTATTGCTAACCCAAGATAACTTGCCCTTAACTTCGGATTTTTATACAGTTTGGTGTTTTCAAAGATCTAAGGCATCTTCTACTAAAGCTCAAACAAAAGATGAAAACAATACCTCAAGAGTTAATCACTTCTGAAATATTTAACTATTAATTAGTATACTTTTAAATTAATCTGGAGATTTAACTGTAAAAGCCAGAGAATAGAACAGTATCATAGTGTTCTTCTTATAGTTTATTTTTTTGAGGTAAACCAGAGCAAGTTGATGGCAAGTTAAAATAAAAATTGAGAATACCGTTGTTCCATGTAGCGGTAATAATCCATTCTCTTAATGCATAGAAAACATTTTAACAACTCGTGGGATAAACCTATTCTTTTCAGAATAGGTAAATTTCTCTTGGGGATTTGATTTTTAGAGACTTTATAGCACTTACAAAGGCTTTTGCTATATCTCTCTGCTAATTTAATTTTCTACCTTTTGTCTGTTAATAGCCAGGATCAATTTGGAATACTTTTCCCATATTATTGAAAATGAGTGAGCAGAAGTCTCCTTAATGCTTTCAGGCCATTAATGTACAAAGATTACTACCTCAAAGTGTAAAAGACAGTCAAAAGCAAGTCGACCTTCCTAAATTGGGAAGTTATGAAGTTTCTAATACTTAAAAAACTTTTCTATTGTACCTGAAACTGTCATTAAACACTATCTTTGCTATACTATCTTTGCAAAACACAGGACCAGCAATTCCTTATGTTAATCTGATACAAGTCCATAAAATTGTATTCCACCAGCTCTACGCCAGCTTTCTACTCTTGAAAGAATACTATGATTCATACACATTCCAAATTGTATCTGTTTTGCATAAATGAAGTAGACTTTGTAGAAAAGACTGGATTCATTGTCATATAAAATAAAGCCCTTCACAGAAAATCTGTATTTTCAGATTCAACGAGATCAAACTCTTAGGCGACTGGACTAGAGCTGGGACATGAGACGTGGCGTTTTTCTAAAAGAAGAAAACCTTCCTTCTTAACGGGTTGTTCAAGGGGTAAATTCAACAGTGGTTCTAAAAAAGGAAGCTACAAGTGTGATGTCACGGCAGAGCATGCTACCCCACCGGAACCTTAGGGTTAATACCAGCACAGGCAATTCTTAAACGTGTATGTGGTTCTTGCTCAAAACCATTCCTACGTGATCTTGTGGTTGGAAAAACTGATAGGCCTCATTTGTTCCAAATGCCTATCATGTTAACACATGGTAGATACTAATCAGGTGCCACCCCCAGGGAGGAGCTGTTGATTAATGATAGGAACAAAGAGCATGAAATACTACAGGTTCAATGCAGGGGGACAAAATAAAGCCTGACTCAAGACAGGGACGATGACATGGCCTCAAAGAGAGGCCTAGCAGAAAGCATGTGGCCGAAAGGGACATCCAATAAATGCCTGTCACTTGCCAGCCACCACCCCCCACTGAGGGCACATGAGGACCCGAACAAGTGCGCTCCACTCGCTTCCTTGTGAAGATCAACACAAGACTGACCAGCACCAAAGCATCACAGGGGGAAGAAAATTTTAAAAAGGAAAAACAGAAAGTGGTAAGAGTGTTCCGCAGGCTTCCCGAGACACGGGTCTAACAATCCTCTATGCTTTTAACTTACAGAAACTATATTTGATGGAATAGGGTAACACCCAATTTTCAATGGCGAATTGGAAAAAGTGATTACATTCTGTAATTTGGTGGTTATCATTAGTTTTTTTGTTGTGGGACATATTTGAAAATATTAGAATATTTATCAGATTGTATGAAGGGATTATAAAACAAAGAAATGCAAAACGAGACAGCAGTACCCCATCACTCACAACATGAAACTAACAGAGCCTCAGCTGTCGTCAACACAGCTGCACACACCCTGCCAGTTCCTGGTTTGCTTCATTTCTGCTATCTGCAGCCGACGGAACAGCCCCCAGTCTCAGCAGCAAACTTGTCTCCAGGTGTGGGAAACAGGAGGCCTTTCCTGAGCAGAGCCTCAGAGGCACTCTGAACTCCTTGGGCCTGGGGTCTTCCGCAAACGTAACTCGTTTAGCTAATCATCAGCTAACACCACTTTTAACTGATGTATGCATTTCGTATTCCACACACTGCACTGTGAAATGTACATTTTAAACCTAAAATTTGGCAGCAGGCCTTTGTGCTACAGGCAAAGGATCACGTTAAGGACATGGTGAGCCTGTTCGGAGTTTCTGAGTTTTCTGGCTGTCCTATTTTTCTATTCTTTGCAGAATTACCAATCTTTTGCTTTTTCCTTATATAAAATATTAAACGTTTTAAATTTATTTTGGTTTTTTTTACACTGCTGGCTGATTCTTCATTATTGAAGCTGTTACAGTTAGGCTTAACTTTTTATGAGGAATCTTTAGAAGCACATTGACCCCATGGTCCGATATTGTCATTCCTGGCTAAAATGAAAATCAATGTTAGAAAATATTAAGGATGTTTGAGAGCTTCTTGCTTGGCAAAATGCTATGACATACAGCATTTTAGGTATTATTTTAAAAGGTACTAAGTAAAAGCTGGGTGTGGTAGCAGTGTATTCAGGTAATCTCAGTCTGTGAGGCTGAGGCAGGAGGACTGCAATTTTGAGCTCAGCCTGGACAAGCTAATGAGACTCTGTCTCAAAATTTTTTTAAAAAAGGCAGGCAAGGACTAGGCTGGGGATGTAAAGCCCTGGGTTTTACCGGGGGTAAAGGCCCTGGGTTCAATCTCCAGTACCAGAAAAAAAAAAAGCTAAGTAAAGGGAGATGGTAAAGAAAAGGAAAGGAAGAAAATGTAAGTAGAAAAACAATCTAGAGTTGCTCCTTCTTCCTATCATAATTAACCTTGGGAAGTCTTGGAATTTGAAAATACAGAACAGAAACCTCATTTGGAGCTGGGTCATCTCTCCTGGGGAGCCCCGGCCCGGCCATTTCAACCTGTGGGGCCTCTTCTACCCAAGCAGGCTCAGGAAAGGCCATAAGAGCCAGGTGTCGCCCTCTTAGGATAATATTGGTGAGTAACCTGAGAGGGTCTTCACTGCCAAAGTGGCAGACCCATCAGAGGGGTCTGTCTCATGGAAAAAGAAGGGAAGCAGCACCTGCTTTCTCGGGTAGGAGAAACAGCTGGATGCAGAGCAACTCCGCTCCCTGCTGCTCACCAACCCGACCTGGAACTCTGGGAACAGCCTGGTCAACCCTAAGGCCCAAGAAACAACGGGAACGTTCTCCTGCACTGGTGAGGACGGAGCTTTCCAAAAGATGGCATAGGGCACTGATCTATGTGAAAAAGGGGGTGCCTGGGCATGAAAAAGACAGGACTGTGAGAGCGTGAGCACAGGAGAAGCGAGTGAGATCTTCATGACGATGGCCTAGACCGAGGACAGTCTTCCCTGGGGTCGTGCATGATCTGGCAGAAGCATTAATCACCGTCTCTCCAAAAATTACACCGTCATCTTGAAAGCAGACACACAGCAAAACTTCCTCTGTTTGGCCTGTCAGAGGCTGAGAAAGCTCAGAGAAGAGAGGTTCTTAGACGCCTGAGCCTGTCATTCATGAAGCTCCTGTGTATGTGGAGCAGATACGCACTGGTTCATCTCCCCTCACTGGCTGGAGAAGCCGCTGATGGGAGAGGCCGTCAGAGTCACTTCTCTGCTGCCTGCATAGGTGAGTGAGGTGCACTCTGAGAATCAGGGTACCTCTTGCAGCTGAGTGACATCAAAAGTACTGGAAGCTGTGGTGATCCCTAAGGTTCAGAGTTCAGCATCATCCTGTTGCAGTAATTTGGATGTAATGGCTGTGTGCCACCTTTCACTCCACCAATGGCTGGGATGGACCGAGGGAATGAGGAAGACCAAACAGGACCCTCATGAGGAGTGTCATGAGGCCAAACATAGAACCAATGACAATGACTCCTTCATCAGCTCCGTGGAGGAGTACATAATTAATTTAAAAAGAGAGCAAATGGGTAATGTTAGGTAATAGAAAGCAGCCTGTATTAAGGCATGTTGAAAAGACTGTGGAGGACTTAGCTAAAGCTGAGAAGGAAACAATACACAGCCTAACATAAAGGCTGGGTCGCCAACATCCCCCGTCTCTCCTCAAACAGAGGTCGCTGGGGTGCACCCGGTCAGGCAACTTGGCTTCGAGCACAGACCTCCGCCTCAGGCTCCAGAAAGTAGTTCCTAGAATTTTCTGAGTTTTTCCCAGGAGACATCCATTCACAAAGTGAACCACGCTCCTGAAGCACTGTGGGAACAACTGTCGAACATCAGCATGTCACCAGTTGTCCTGGTGTCCAAGGGCAGCGAGGCACACGGAAACAACCTGACTCACAGGGAGCAGCTACTACAGTGACGCGTGTTCTACCCTTTCCTTTTTAACTCCAGCCTTCCTCTGAAGAGGCGCCAGAGGCTCCACTGTTGCTTCCGGGAGAGGGGAAAGGGCTGAGATCCATAGGAACAGGACCTTCAGTGCTTCTCTCAAGCTTCAGACAGACTCGTGGCCCTGGGAGCTGCAGGCCTGGTGCAAACTTATTCTTCATGAAGAATAATCCTCCCTTGTCCACCCCTTTTGTTCTTTTTCATTTCCTCCTTTTAAGACAATATCAACTAGTTACTTTTAAGTGGAAGAGATGTACAGCAATCTATGGAAACAAGAAGTGAATGCCTGCCAGTCTCATATATCATTGCTTGCTGCTCTTTAAAAAGAGCATAGAAATGAGTGACAGTAACAGCAAAAACCTTAGTCCCAGAGAAGTTCGAGAACATGCCTCACTCACCTAGGTCATACAGCAGTCAGGAGCAAATAATGAAACCAGTGACCAGGTCACCTGACTCTCCAATCCCTTCTACTATGATAAGATTGGATAGCAGATAGAAAACTGGATGCTTGGAATTCTACATGGTGACGTTCTAGTCATTAGATACATTTTTCAACCAGTAAAAAAAAAATCAGTTAAGGTTGGGTGGAATACACACATATTAATCCACAAAAAGTGAGCACTTTAGGATTACTCGCAATTTACATGGCTTGGCTATATAGAAGGCTGTTAGAGATATTTAAAAAACAAGTATGCAAAAGTATCCCAAAGCAAAGACATGAGATTGACCATGTTCTGGGCAGCAAAGTCCACCCTGGAGCTCCCTCCACCATGGGGTGGACTTTTAGGGGACAGATAACAGGGCCAGTACATCCTTCACAAGCAAGCTGGCAGATTCAGTGTCAACAAGGGTGCATGGCTGAGGCCTTGCTGCAGTACAGCCTGTGGTTCCCCAGCCGTGGTACTGGACAGGTGCAGCCTGCTTTTTAGTCACCCTGCTTTTGGCCTGTTTGCAAAGGATCACAGAACCAAGGGAACAGAAGTCACCCCGTGCTGAAATTTTCCTTTCACATGTGGAAGCACAGTGAATGCGCTTTCCCAGTTTTATGAGGTGACCCTCTAGCATCAGCTCATTGATTACCGAGTCTTACAAAAGCTCTTCTTATTGCGCCTGCCCCACAGAGGCAAGCCGCTGTAACTCCTGCCAGACATCATCCGAGCGTTATGAATAAATAAAACTATGCTCTAGGGAAACATTGATTTAAGAGGAAAAATCAATACCCATCTAGCAGGTGACAGACCTGAGCTTTCGGGCTCTTACCCTCCAAGTACAATGCTACCCTAAGTGTACAACTGTACTTTGTGCTTCCTAATCAAAGGTAAGTGAGAGCATGAGGGACAGGCAGGCAAGTCACTGTTTTCCACAATTAAAATTCCTCTGTTCCTTTTCAAAGTAGTTGGCTGTTATTCCAAAAAATGGAAAGAAGGGAAAGACCAAAAAAGGGATGGATGGAACATGGTGGCAAAATCTTGGCCATTTGTGATTTTAGCTGTGAATATCACTATGTAATTCCCCCGTATGTGTGAAAATTTTTATCACAGGAATTTAGAAAGTATGCGTGTTTGCTTGTGTGTGGGTGTGGGTGTGGGTGTGGGTGTGTGCGAGTGGCTCTGTGGAAACCAAGTTACTACAGTGGTTCTCTTCAGGTAATGACTCACCAGGAACCATTTTTTCTTCCTTGAGAATTTTGTATTTTCCAACTATCTACACTGAGTAAATAAATTGTTTGTATATTTTGGAATATAATAAATGTACAGGAGGACAGCAAAAAAAAAAAAAAAGAAGACCTCAGATTAATTAGACTGATTGCAAAGTACTCTGTTGACTACTGGCCCAGGGTTAGCTAACACGTATGTCGTAACAGCTGTAATATTCCCAGCCAACTCTTACTGCTCATGGATATTTCAGAGCATAAGCAGGTTGCTATTAACATGGACTGATTTCAAAAATAAATCTAACAGCCTATGCTGAAATTAACCTCCACTTTGTGAGCCAAAGATCAAACACAAGACAAAAGCTGGTTAAAGCCATCATCTCCTCGCTCTGCAATCACCTTACAACCTAAGCCTGTTTTTACAGTGGAGCCAGCTGTTAAAAGTTCTGACGTGCCCTGCGGTAACCTCTGACTACAAAGCCACTCCAGAAAGCCCAGGCCCTTGCTGAGGGCTGCTCTGAGTTAAGAATGAATCCCTTTATTTTCCCCTAACTCCTCAAAGATGTGGTTCACTGGTAATTGTCTTAACTGTGACCTCTCACAAAACCCACTTACTTGTTGATTTAGATTAGAAGCTCATGTCTCACTAGACAGTTATGATTCTGTGTTTTCATTGCTTGTCTTCCTAGTAACTGGAAAAAACAACTCTGGAAATCAGAAAGTCACTTCTAAAACAGTAAAATTAGAAGCCTGATAATGAGTTGGTGCAGTTTAAATTTTGAATCTCAAAATAAAGCACCCCCAAAGTAACTACAATCATCACCAAAGCTATAAAGGAACTGGCTGAGTGTACTTCCCAGGGGAAATGATACACATTTTCAAAAAGGACGTAGTCACTGGTTAATACTGGTATCAGCAAAGAGGGAAAAGGGCTTTGAGGCTCTTCTTCAGCACATGGACACCAACAGCAAAACAGAAAACAAAGCTTTGTTGAGAGGAATGCTGATGTGCAATCAGAAAAAAAGCACAGCTTGAGATCAATTACTTTTCATGAATACTCACTTTTTCCTTATTATAGTATCACGATACGTTCATTTAAAGAAATCAGAGCACTCGCTGTCTGCTATCATGCACTATTACATGTTGGAGGTCCAAAGGTAAGATCAGAATCTTGCCCTCAAGCTTAGCACCTAGAAGGGTCAGATATATAAGCGGGTGACCAGAACAGCGGAGTGTGTACACACACAGCTGAGGAACTGTGGGAGCCCCAGCGGGAGGGATTGTGGAGGGCTTCTCAGAAGAGATGGAACTGAGAAGGGTCTTCAAGGATGCACTAGAATTGATCAAGAAAGAAGGGGTAAGAGCACTCTCAGAAGGGAGAACAGCACGCACAAAGAAAAACACATGTGCCTGAAAAGGGCACGGTATCTCAGAACACCCCAAGAAGTCCAGTCTTAAGTGCAAACTGGACAGTTGGGGAAGCAGGCAGTGTGCGAGAGGGTACCCACTGCTGGATCACAGGAATCCACACGAGGGTGTCTGGGCCTGTCCTCGAGGTTATGAGAGCCCACCCAAGTCACTGAGCAGGAAATCACAGCGTAAATTTGGGAATAGGGTTCAGAGAGCAGCATGGTTCACTGGCAGGGAGCTGTGACAGGCAGCTCCAGGCACTGATCTGTGCAGAGGCGGTGAGCGCAGGTCTCAAACAGTGACTGTGGGAGTCAGACGACAGGAGGGTCCAGACAGGAAGGTCTGCGACAGCTGCAGTGAGCATCTGACCTCACCCAACGACAGTCCCTGTTCTCAAAACTTTCCTGTACTATGTTAAATCAGGAATCTCGTGCTGACTGAATGAGAAGGAAGAGGCAATGTCAGGACAGAGATTTGCGGCTTGAGTTACTGGGCTGACGGGGATGCCATTAGCTGAGGTATTGATTCCAGCAGAAGCAATCAGCTGCAAGCAGAGAAGTGAGGGAGTGGGGAAAGACAGTTTTATTGTGTACATATTTGTTTTGAGAGCTCTTTGGGACATACAAATAAAGACAGCCATTACGTTGGGGACAGAAGTTGAATAAGGCAGATAGCAAACTGCAAAGTGGATTAAATCAATTTTTGTAACATACAAAAAAGAAACATACAATGCTTTGCGGACACTGAGGAGGACTGTGTGCTCACTACTGATGCATCCGAAACCTAGTGTGAAATGTATGGATTCTCGAGTTAAATCTTAATTACCCCCTGACTGGAAAATGCCCTGTACTGCAGGCTACAACTAAAACATGCAAGGCAGCCACTTGAGTGGAAACAGAAGTGCATTAGAGTTTAAGTCCTGAATCAAGATTCTTGCCAAATGTTAAGAGATTAGAGGACAGCATTTTTGGAGGATGGATAATCAAAGCTTTTAATGCAGGGATTCTTTAGTCGAAGTTAGCTAACAAAGGAAGGCTGTTTTCCAGGATCCGTAGTTATACTTAGGAAGACCAAGGCCTTCAGTGGGAACCACAATGACCCTGAAATAGCTCCTTGCCCTCCTAGGGCAAAAGGGTTACTTCTGCAAGAGAGACAGTTTCTCAACAAGTAGAAGGAGAGATTTAATGAAGACGGTGGCCTATTTAACAAGGTTCCTTCTGTGAAGAGACTGGGAAAATTCAGAGCAGATGGACCTCTTCCTCTCCAGGCCAGAGTAGAACTGGATAATGATGTGTAATGGGACTAGGTCAGCCAGGGCCACCACACTGAAGAGTCCTTAGTCTTCTAAGTGAAGCGGACATGGCACTTCAAAACCCAGGATTCATTATAAGAACGGATAACCTTCTACTAAACTAACTGCTAAAATCAAATATAGAACGTCTTTGTGTTAACTTATTCATTTAGGCTGGATGATTTTTTTTTTTTTTTTTCTGGATTTGATTCTGTTAAGAGAAGATGGCTCAAGGTCACTAGGAAATTTTTGGTGTAATTTTACCATTAGTGCTAATACTAGTAACAGTAGATAAAATTTGGTGTTTTTGATGATGGTGGTGGCGTGCACTGTGGTAGTTCTCCATGAAGCCCAGTAAGCAGTCCAGTTGTGATCCATGTCTCAAGACAAGGAAAGGGATCGAGAGAGGACAGGTATTTGCCCAACTTCAATTACGTAGCAGAACCAGGGCTGTGTCTGGTACTGACCAAAAGGAAACACTGTGTTAGAGGAAGCACATCTGCTAGGTCTTCTGTATTTCAGGAGACTCATGGATTAGACCCAAAATCTGACGAGCTCATTTTTTGAGTCCTTCTACATGAAGGCTGTGTGTCTGCCGTCCTACAACTCAGCGTCTCCAAATGAACAACCGGTGTCTGTACACAATGCTAAGCTGGAAGCCAGCTTGAAAGCGCAATCGCACAGATAAATAAATACCTTGAAATCACTCTTCCTCAGCTCTGAAGTTCTCCCCAACTGCTGAATAATAAAGGTCCTCGTGTGTTCTAGAAAGGAAACAAAAGAGAAAAAAGTTCAAAATTTTACTGCAAAAACTAAGGGTAAAATGATTACGTTTTAATTTACTTATTTAAGTTTTGGACAGTAAAGACAGCAACAGACAGAACTATTTAGTTAACCTTTAGTATTTTAATACTGTATTGAAAAAGACTGGTAAAAGGCAAAACAAAACCTGTTCTTAAAATATTCACAGATCTATATAGTCGCCTAAATTTTAGACATGTAGGAAAATAAAAATGATGGCATTAGGAAAACATGGTAATTATGCCCAGGCTTTATTTTTACGCATGGCCTCCATCTCCACTTTTTTCTCACAGATTCTGACGGCAACTGAGTTGTATCACCACTGCAGCCACACACAAGTGCTGACCTTTTGAGATGTGTGAGGAATGATGGAGTCAAACACAAACGGCCGCACACCTCAGAAGGTGAAGGTCTTGCCAGCGAAAAGAGGGTATACTGAAACTGCAAAGAACTGTGTGGCAATTGTTAGAACAGATCTAGGTATATTATTTTATGCTCTCACTCTGAAATATATGGTATTTTTAACATGGTTTCCTAGGCTTAAAAATAAAGTTACATCACTTATAAAGATCACTTCCTATAAGAGGAGGTGTGATTCAAGTTTGAGAAATGTAATCTCAATGCTAAAATTCTTCTTTTATAAAACTGTGGCTCTAAGCAGAGGGGATGAGAGACCGTGAAAGTGAAGAGGATCAGTGGATTGTAAGCAATGTGGAGTTAAGGCACAAGGGACAGAAAGACAGGAGGTGATGGTTAGAGAAAGGGATGCTTAGGACAGTGTGGCTTAGACACCTGCTACTACAAATATGGTTCCTGGCCCAGCAGTTTCAGAAATACTAAAGTACTTGTTAGAAATGTAGGCCTCACACTGGGCCTCAGACCTGACAGAATCTGCATTTTAACAAATGCAGGTGAATCTCATGCACGGCAAAGGTGGGGGGAGACTGGATAAAGCACTGCCACTTCTGAACCAAGCTGGCTTCATCTCCACTTGCACAGAAGCCAGAAGCCCTGTCAGGAGGTGCTAGGAGACAGGTTTCTGAGGTTAGCATCTTCCCCAGGGCTCTGCTTCCCACATATCTGGCTCCACTTTATTTATTTCTTTATTGGAACCAGGAACTGAACTCAGGATCTCATGCTTGCCAGGCAGTGCTGTGCCACTGAGCTAAATCCCCAGCCCCTTACCTAGCTCCATTTTATATGGCTCACTTTGGCTTCTTGAGTTTCCCTCCAGCTGCCTCATGCCCTTGCCCTACCCTTGTAATATAGTTGGCATCCACCAAGGAACACAGTCCCTTGCCTCTCCTCCCAGTCTGCAGGCAAAGAACATCCCCAGCTTCCTGAGACCAAGCTCCAGACATCTCTCTCCATTCTCATTTGCCGATGAGCAGGCAACCAGATACTTCATATACTCAGTCCCGCCCATGAAATTCCATCTGCCCATAAGTCTAATACAAGACGCTAATGCATGATACATGACATTGCCATTTGGGCCTTTTTAAAAGTTTAACTTCCCTCTTTAACATGCAATTATTCACAGTTTTATATCTTTCATATGAGTGTACTGTCTTCACTCCTTATAGTTAATTTCATTTATTTTAAAAGCACACAACAGCTGCATGAGACATTACAGTATGAAAGATGAAGTGGAACCTAATTAATGGAGGCTTGGTCTCCTCCATAGCAGCTTTATTTCCAATAAACAGAGTGTGACATTCCATTAACCCAGATACAACCTCCTGTACAAAGACTTGCATGTGATATAATTTACAAATACCGAATTTAGAGTATCAGGAGGTCTTTTTTTCTCAAGACAAATGGTTTCAAATGCTGTCCTGTGTACTGGTTTTGTTATGATTACTAATCATCAGCTATGAGTCCTTACAATTTGCAGACACTGTGTTACACAACCCATACATCTCCACCTCATGTAAGGCACTCAAAAATTCCATGGGATCTATACTATTGTTACATTGATTCCACAGATAGACAAAAGCACAGAAATATGAATGAACAAAGCCAGTGAACGGCGGAGTCAAGTTTCAAACCCAAGGGTGCCTGATTCCAGAGTGTCTCTTGGCACAAATGCACATTTTGGATAACACACAGACTAGCCTAAGACCACGGCATACACACGCTCCTCTACATCTTCATGTCACCAAGCATATGGACAGTCATTAAGTATCCTACGTGCCTGCCTGAATCAAAAAGGTATAAAGGAAGGGGCCCTACTCTCATTATTAGTACATATTTGATTCAGAAACTCTCAATTAGATAAAATGTTTTCTACACCTGTGATAATTCTTTTAACTCTCACTGAGTTAGAATAAATCAATAAACTCAGACATTCTGATATCATCCTGCTAACCAGTAATACACTAACCAGTAACAATGCACTCTTCACCATGGGGACCTGAACACAAGCTCTGGCAGGCTGATGGCGTGGCCTCCAGCAGCAGAACCTGTTCTGTCGTCAGGAAAAAAATGCTATTAGAGGCCACTTGTCTGATCCATTCCTCAACAAAGACAGCTAATTCCCTGGGTCAGTTCAGTACGTCAAAGTGTGTACTGAAGAAAGAGGACCAAATCCAAACATTCCTACATGAGTGAATTACTGTGAGGCTTGAATATACCAGTTTCCTCCTCTGCATCACCAAGTAGCCCATGATGCAGAGATAACCAGGTCCAGACCTCCCTCCTTGCCTCCCAGAGATAGTGTGAGGATGACTGGTGGGCGCAGACCCTTGAGCAGGAAGCTCCGAGGGCAGTTTGATGAACATGTGCAAATACACTCAGTTCTGTGCAAAATAAAGCCAGGGCAGGGCACCGCACATGGGCAGGGTTACCCATGTGGCAGGGCACCGCACATGGGCAGGGTTACCCATGTGGCAGGGCACCGTACATGGGCAGGGTTACCCATGTGGCGCCACTAAATATTTCTTTCAAAGCTAGGGAAGTCAAAATCAATCAAATAACTACAAAAGCAGCCTCAGACAGTGACCTTCACCTCCCTCACTCCCATCTGGAAAACAAAAACAGAAACCTCTTGTTTCTATGTAAAAATTATAGAGTAATCTTTTTAGTGTCCCAGATTCTCACAAGGAACAACAATGAAAACTGGTATCTGAAGGCCCATACTAAATACATATCCAATTTTATTTTAATGTGTTCTATATGTGGATGGGCATTTATCACTCAATATTCATTACTGCCTCAATATTTATTACTGTCTCTATACATATTTCTGTCTTAGGTTGTCAAGTCTGATAAACCAGGGACCAAATCCA
This sequence comes from Chinchilla lanigera, assembly GCF_000276665.1. Taxonomy (NCBI): domain Eukaryota; kingdom Metazoa; phylum Chordata; class Mammalia; order Rodentia; family Chinchillidae; genus Chinchilla; species Chinchilla lanigera. The sequence goes on along the minus strand of NW_004955444.1, from coordinate 527,730 downwards.
TTTAGTTCTTTCTGTAAAGCGTATGACACTGTTCTGCATAATTGGGCACTTAAAGGGTTTTTGATGAAGATGATTATGAAGAATGAAAACAGCTAATGCCATGGTAGGCGTGTTTTGTGAAACGCTCCTGTCTTATCTGAAATGTCAGATGATCGTGCTTTCACAGAATTGTGACATTAATAAAAGCACGGGTGTAGCGATTGCATAGAGCTTGCTGAGCTCTGTGGGCTGGTGAGAAAGGCAAACCTAGGCCCCAGTCCAGGCCTCCTGGGTCAGAATCTGCTGTTTTATAAGAGACCTAGGTAATTTCCATGTATATTATAGTCTAATATAAATAGACAAAATACATTCACAGAAGCTGGAAACAGAAATCTAGAAACCATTTTACAGGAGATATCTCGCTCACCACATACAAGCAGAGATGAGGGCCACACTGATGGTGTATGGAACTGAGCACCAGGCTTTTGGGTTGAACTGTGGATCCCTGCAGTTTTGCACATCTCAGGTATATCACCGCAGCCCAGGTTGCTGCCTTTTTCTGACTTCCAGTTTCCTAGTTCATTAAATGCTTATTCAGGCTCTGCCCTGGAATCCTGGAGCTCAACCAAATGAATGGAATTGAAACCCTCAAGGACATGTATTTCAAGAAAAATAAATAGAACTACTTAAAAACTTCTTTGTGTTGCTGTTGATATGTTAGTTTTTCAATGCATTTTTTAAGCCAGTTCCCTTCACAGCTTGTCAGTCTGGCCATTACATACTTCCTATAAAAAAATGAGCCATTATTTTCTAACTAGGAGCATTTTATTACGGCTATTTTGCCTGAGACTTCAGCCATGAAAAGTAGTTAGTAAAGAATATTCAATGATATTCAAATTCCATCGCTGTTGTGCCTCTACTGTTTTTCAAGGCTGAAAGGGATTGACATGCACTTTAATTAGTCTGTGTTTGGCAGGCATCTGTCTTCACTCACATTTGAATACCAACTGGCGCTCGCCCAACATATGGTGACTTTTCTAGAAGAAATATTAATTTCTCCATATGTAAAGAGATTGGCTGTACTCATGTCCATAACTAATGTTTCTTTCTGTATATTTAGAAATCAAAAAGAAACTTGTTGGATGTAAAAGAAAAGCACTGTACTGAAGAAAGTGTGGCTTCAAAACACAAAAGAGTAAATTAATAAATCAGGATGTGGCCACTTCCATTGTGGTTTATGGCTGAGCCCCATGCGTTCCAACTGCCTGGGGACCCCGGACCAGGTGGCCTGCCTCCACTTGCCATCTTGGTGCATTTCAGAGCCCCAGGAGAGCAGTGCACTCTGTGAACTGCCTAGGGATCCTGGATCTGGTGCCCCACCTCCTGCCACCATAATGGGGCAAGTCTGACACCCAGGAAACCTAGGGATGCTCGGGACCTTAAGTGAGCTGCCCAGGCAGAGTAAGGGTTGGTGCTTTGCCTCCAGCAACAGAAATGACGAGAGGAAGGAGCAAAATGCTATCTCAGAACTCGACCCCACCCAGAAGAAGTCCAGGAGACATCAATACAGAAGAACTTGGAAGTCACATGCCTAAAATCTTTGAAATAATTGCAGCTGAAGTAAAGAAATAACTCCATTAGGCCATAGAAGAAATCAGATCAGAAAAAATCTCTCAGGTAAAAAATGAAATGACAACCATAATGAAGGAACTTCTCAGCACATCTAAAGAAGACATATATAAAAGAGGATCATAGACAAATGATGGAAACATTGAAGGAATAATACAGGAAAGAACTAGAATGCATGAAACAGATTTAGAGATATTCAGTAAATCAAAACTTCCACTGAAAGCTGGCAAAACTGCTTGAATAAAGCTGAAGATAGACTTTCAGAATTGAAGACAGCATTGCAGCTAATGATCACAAAAGGAAAGAGCTCTTAAAAATAACAAGGAATTAGGAAACACCAATTCAACAGCTGCAAGACGATGCAAAGAACAATGTAAGACTAATAGGTGTCAACAAACAGCAGGAGGCAATACAAATGACATAAAAAGAATATTTGTAGTAGTACCAGAAAATTTCCCAAGCATGGGAAAACAATCTGATGTAAGTGAGGCATGTAAAACCCAACTAGCCATAGCCAAAATAAATCTACACCCAGACATAAAAATCAAGATCCCAGAAATTCAGCAAAAGAACAGAACATTAAAAGCTGTTAGAGAAAAGAAGCAGATCATTTATAAATGAAAGCCCATCAGAATCACAGCAGATTTCTCAACACAAACCACCAAGTCATGAAGAGCTCAGAGTGAAGTATTTCGGGTACTGAATGAAAACAACTTCCAATGCAGATTGATGCACTCTGCAAAACTATCCTTCAAATTTAATGGAGAAATAAAGTATTTCCACTGCAAAGAACAACTGAAGAACTTCATGAGCACCAAACCAACCCTACAAAGACTACTACAAGATATTGTAGGAAGAGATAAAAATGATCACAATTTCAAGAACAACAACAGAAATGAATCACCAAGCAGAGCAAGCAATTAAACAGGGAAAAAAAGTAGGAAACCAACAGCAGGTAAATAACGTGACAAAGATAAGCCAACACATATCAGTTAAAATCATTAATGTAAATGGCCTCAGTTCACCAATCATGAAAAGCAGACTGGCAGAGTAGATCAAGAAACAAAATCCAACAATATGCTGTATACAAGAAACACATTTAATTCAAAAGGAAATTCACAGACTGAAAGTCAAAGGATGGAAAACAATTCTCCATGGAACAGGAACCCAGAAAAAAGCAAGGATAGCTATTCTGTTTGCAGACAATGTGAACTTCAAACCAAGAATGATCAAAGAGGTAAAAAAGGTCACTACATACTTGTTAGGGGAAAACTTCAAGAGGAAGAGATAACAATCATAAACGTGTATGCACCAAATATGGGACCACCAAACTACAGAAGACAAATTTTAATAGATATGAAAAACCAAATAACTAATACCACTATTGTAATGGGGGATCTTAACACCCCATTGACACGAGATAGATCAACTAGACAAAAAATCAGCCAAGAAATAACAGAACTGAACCAAACTTGTGAACAAATGGACTTAGTAAATGTTTACATAGTGTTCCACCCCACAACATCAGAATACACATTCTACTCAGCTACACATGGGATGTTCTCTAAAACAGATCACATACTAGTCCACAGAACATGCTTAACAACTGAAGAACTTCATGAGCACCAAATGAACCCTAGAAAGGAACTGACAATTACCTCATGCATATTAACTGACTATAGTGCAATGAAATTGAAGATTAATGCCAAAAGGAACCACAAAATCTCCTTAAACATATGGAAATTAAATAACACCCTCCTGAACAACCAATGGGTCACAGATGAAATTAAAGAAGAAATTACACAGTATCTACAAACAAACAAAAATGTAAACACAACTTACTGGAACCTGTGGGATGCACTGAAATCAGTCCTCAGAGGGAAATTTATTGCAGTGAACTCACACATCAGGAAAACAGAATGAGAATAAATAAACAATCTTATGCTGCACCTCAAGCTTCTAGAAAAACAAGAACAAGTCAAGCCCAAAGCCCAGAGAAGGGAGAAAATTATAAAGATCAGAACAGAAATTAACGCAACTGAGACTAAGAAAACAATACAAAGAATTAATAAATCAAAGAGTTGGTTCTTTGAAAGAAAAAAAAAAATTGATTACCCCCTAGGCAACCTCATCAAAAAAAGGAAGGAAAAAACTGAAATACATGCAATATGGAATGAAAAGGGTGAAATCACTACAGATCCTATAGAAATTCAGAAGATCATCAATACCTACTTTGAAAAGTTTTACTCTCATAGGATGGAAAACACAGAAGGAATAGACAGATTCCTTGATATGTACAAAAGACCAAAGGTGAATCAAGAAGATATTAAAATTCTGAATAACCCAGTATCAATTAATGAAACTGAAAATGTGATTAAAAACACACCAACAAAGAAAAGCCCAGGTCCTGATGGATTCACAGTTGAATTCTACAAGAAATTTAGAGAAGATTTAATGACAACACACCTCCAAACTCTTCAATGCAATTGAAAAGGTCTCTTCAAATCAATTGAAATTGATATCAAAACCAAAGAAAGACCAAAACAAAAAGGAGAACTATAGGCCAGTCACCCTAGTGAACATAGATGCAAAAATCCTTACTAAGATACTGGCAAACAGAATGGAGCAAATCATCAAGAAGATTATACAGCATGACCAAGTGGAATTTATCCTTGGAATGCAGGGATCAGGAATAACGAATGCTGCAGGGGCTGTGGGGAAAAAGGAACCCTTTTCCACTGTTGGTGAGAGGGTAGGCTGGCGCAACCACTGTGGGTATCAGTCTGGAGATGCCTCAGTAAGCTAGGATTAGAGGTCCCTCTTAATCCAGCTGTTTCCCTTTTGGGTATTTTTCAAGGAGAACTAAAAACATCATACCACAGTGATATATGTGCACTCATGTTTATAGCAGCACAATTTGTAATAGTTAAATCTTGGAAACAACCCAAATGCCCATCAACTGAGGAATGGATAAAGAAGATATAGTATTTTTATATAATGGAATATTTTTCAGCTATAAAGAAAGATAAACTTGAGGCTTTTATGGGTAAATGGATGCAACTGGAGACCATACTCATAACTGAAATAAGTCAGACTCACATGTATAAACATCCATCATATTGTCTCTCTGGTGTAAGAACCTGAAAGAGTTCATAAAATCTGAAAGGAACAATAGATATTGTGAAAGGGAAAGAAACTGCTCAAAAGGAAAGAATGACTGAGATGAGGGAAAAGAGAAAAGAAAGGGAAAAAAATACACACACACACACAGAGACACACATATACACACAAACAAGATAGCTGAGATAATTGCAGTACTAATTTCTATTGGTTTATTGAAAGGAACAGTTAATGTTTAATTGTTTGATCAATCGTACATGCCAATATTTATTTATCTGAGTAACCAATTTGAAGATAACAGTATGTAATACAACAACCATTATTAATTTCCTACCACGTTTTCTGAAATTCTATATTGCTTTTATCATTTTTGTGTTGTTTTGTTTACATCTCTGTGTTTGTTAATTTGTTTTGGTTCTTTTCTCTTTAAAATAAAAAAATAAGGATAAATCAAGATGTGAAGTAAAGATTTTGAAAGAATATGAAAATTTTGCTGACAGCAAAACATTTTCATTTGTTGGGAACAAGGTCAGATTAACCTATGTCCTACCACCTCCCCCATGCTTTCCAAATAAATCTTGAGGAGACCACCACCTGAGAGAGTCAGAGGGGACAGGCTGACTTACTTAAATGTGCTCTCTTCTCCCCAGAGGTGAAATCCTCCTAGAATAACATCACCCCATCCTTTGCAGGGAAATACAAAGAAAAGATACGTCTGAATTGTATACCCAAGGAACCTATCATGAATTGGGTGAAGTATTACCTTCAGTACATTTTTAGAGTCATTGTTAGGTCCACATTTAAGCACTGAGAAGAAGGTCCCATATATGTAAATGGTGCATAAAACCTACAGCACTGGGCTCCTATTCCCAAATTCCCTCAAACATCAACCGAATGAATCTCTAACATTGTCCCTCTAAACGAGGCGTGTGCTCCCCAGTGCTCTCCCCACTCTCTGCTGTCATGCAGACACTGCAGCCAGGCACCAGCTGCTTCCTACTATGCACTGTGCTGCACGTGCGTCTTCCTTGGAATTACAAGAAAGGGCTGTATTTCACCCACACATCCGACCAGGGGTCTCAGAGCAGTGGTGGTGAACCTTTTAGCGCTTTCAATCACACAAGCAGCCCACTGTGTGCATGTGTGCCATAGGTTCACCACTACTGTCCTTGAGGAATGTGAGAGTCCCTGATTTGCCTCACTTGCTTATGAGTTTCTGGATCTCGCTCTAGATGCTACCAGGCTGCCACCTCTGCTGGGACCATGTCCTTTTCCTCTTTCCCACTTGCCCAATTTAAAGTCATTCTTCAAAATTTATGTAAGATTTCTTTTTAGACAGGGTCTTGCCATATAGCCCAGACTGGCTTTGAGCTCATGGCACTCCTGTCTCAGCCTCCCAAGTGCTGGAATTACAGGCATACACCATCAGGCCTGGCTATACAGGACTTTTGAACCCTTCAATTAGAATCTACTGCATTATTCAGTAAAAAAAAAAATTTACAACTAGTTTTCTGGATCAAGATCCTTTTAGATCAATGGTGGAATATTCTGATATTCCTCCTTGTAATTTTAAGCTTTTCAGCACTCCCAGAATCCAGTTACAGCTTCTCAAACTCCAGGAGAGTGCATGAAGGGGCAGGCAGGCCCATCCTCATGCGTTCCCTGTCCCTCACCCCACGCCCTCTTCTCGCTGTTACACTTTCCCTGGACCACACACGTCTCTGCTCACAATTCACTCCACTCCTGCCATGTCCTGAGAGCCACTTACAGGAGCTGGGGGCCTGGAAAATCAGCTCCTGAAGATGGGACCTGCATTTGTCCAGTTTGAATACTACACTGCCCACTGTCTCCTGGACCATGGCAATCAGGCCCAGGGAGTGGAACTAGATCAATGAAAATTTTTCAATTAAAAAATATTTTTTCTTACAGGATCACTATCATAAATGTACTTAGCGAGCCTCCTGACTGACAGAATAAGGAAAAAGGCAAGAAGGTGTCTGCTAGTTTTTCTCAAATTTATATGCTTAAATTACTTGGGTATATTATTCATCATGCACCTGTTTATTGTGACAAGCTGGTATAAACTTTTACTACGTTTAATAAATTTACCTACAAAAACACTGAAAGCTATCACTAATGATACTTTGAAAACAAACACGAAAGGCTGGCAGTGGAGCTAAGCTGGAGAGCACTTGCCGAGCATGTGTGAGGCTTTGGGTTCAATCCTCAGTGCAGGACAAAAAAGAGTCTAAAAAGAATCGAGATCGACTGATTTCATCTTATTTGGAAGGTTCTTCTTCCTCAGCCTTTAGGAACGTGGGGATAAGAACTAGGTCTTCTCCCCCAGGGTTAAAGCCCTTCGTAATGTATTAGACAGCCACGGGTAGATGTATTTTGGAAATGAGCAGATATATGGGTTTAGAGCATAGAAGGATCCTGAAAAAAACATGTCAGATTAGAAACAGGTTTTCCAAAGAGACCCAGGAAGATGCACACTGGCAAGGCTTTCAAATGCAAGTGTGAATGCCAAACTGTTGCTCCCTTTTAAAATCTCAATTATTTCCCTGGTTCCTGATTCCTTACAGGAGGAAGACAGGCTGTTTCAGATGACCTTTTAGGTGTAGAATAAAAGCAGCAACTGACAGAAGGAAAAAAATGTACAACGCAGAGCTTTTCTTACAAAAGCTGTTGCTACCTCCCGTTGGTGCAGGAGAGAGCCAGCCTCTTGGTCCTCGCCCTCCGGGCCTTCTTCCTACAGTTGTGACACTGACAGCAAACAAGGGCTACTGCCGCACTTCTCATTTAATAACCCCGTGGGCAAACACCACTGTAACATCATCTTACAGACGGGCAGCCTGAAGCACTGAAGGCTAATTATTTGCTCAGAAAACACAGATAGTAGGGTGGGGAGAGGGAGGCAGAAAAGTAAATGCAAGTAATCTGGCCCCAGAGCACAAGCGCTTACCCTCCTAATTTTTACTCTACTTTGCACCTTGAGTTCTGCCATTATAAGTGAGAAGTCATTGATCTCCTAGTCTGTGGAAACCCTAGTCAGGACTCAGCCTTCTTAGGCTTTTTTTTCCACCAGGGGTAATACAGATTAGCAGCCTGAGGTAGGACAGAGAGAGTGTACAGACTTGATCCCAAGCAGCCTTTCCATCCCTTAATCCCCCTCCAACTTTTGTTCAGTTCAAATGCTACTTTCTCTTATTAATACAGAAGCCAAACAAATAGGTACATCTTCACAAATCACATGTGGAGCCCGTGATATCATCTTTTTTCACGGAAATTTCAGCCATCTTTCAATCCCAACACAATTTGTGCAAACAAGGCACTCTCCAGTTATCTGTTCATTCCTTCATCAGAAAGAAAAGAAAGTTGTAATTGTAAGATTATAGTTTACAATAGCATTACCCTCAGACAATACTGAATTACTTGAGATTTCAATACAGAACACAATGGGTTCACTTCTGAATGTGTATTCTGTGATGAAAATCTGCTAAGTGTTACAAAGTATATGATAGAATTACTAATTTTTCTCTCACGGTAAATTCTTTCTGTGAAATTCCTTACCTCCATTTCCTACTCAATTAACTCTTCAGACTGAGTTTATAAGATCAGGAGAGACACTCATATTTGGAGCTCTAAAGAAAGAGAACACCACAAGTAGGGGATGGGAGTGGGAGACTTGACTTGCAAAATTGAAAACTGTTAATTAGAAAGCCAGATGCAGAACTATTTCCTCATATCATGCACGTGAAACAAAATCAATTTATAAGCACCCCATTGAAACTCTAGATCAATGATGGGGACTCTTTTAGAGCTTTCAAACAAACCACTTTGGCATGCACTCGATGAGCTACTAGGAAGTCTTTAGCAAGGCATGTTAAAGTAATTATAACAATGAAGAAGGTACCTTAAGAAATGCCCAAGGAGACATCCTACTTCACGGTTTGCTTATTTCATTTTAATGAATAGCTTCAATACACTAGTGATTTTAGTCCCTCCAATTTTATGGAGGTCTTAAGTTCAACAACTGAAAATTTACTAATGGATGTTTTCAGAAAAATAATTAAGTAGTCTATAATCAAGAAGAGTATATAACCTTACAAATTGCTAAGATAAAAGGCAGAACCTGACTAAGAGTTATTAGAAAGAAAATTGGCTTATGTGTTAAAACAAAAATTAAAGCAACAGATTTTTTTACTAGTGAGATTAGGAAGGCTGAATTTACCTGGCAGGAGAAGTCCTATTTGCGCAGGTGGGCAGGGAAGGAAAACACGGTCTCGGAAGGGGTAGCAGCTTTCACAGAGTCCTGAAGGCAAGAGTATTAGAATTTAAAGCCGAAGGGTACACTGGGTACCATATGTAAATGAAGTGAGCCCTAGGAGCCCAGTGTCTTCTCAGCAGGTCTGTGACGGAATGGCAAGGTGGGTAAGAGTGTTTCCCTGTGCTCTAAGAAAAACAACAGCGATGCACAGTAACATAAATCAGCTGATGGCTGGCTAGTTTCTAGAAGAAAATAAGGAATGCTAAGGACCATGGCAATCACGCCTTAGCCAAAAGGAGCCCCTAATTATGGTACATATCTAACTCTTTTTGAGGAATTTCAGGTTGTGAATCCACTTTTGACAGATTTTCTGATTTTTCCCGAGAAGCAAGAAATATGGATTTTTCTCTATCTCACAATATTTAAATATTCTCCTAATGTAAATTTAAAGGTGATACTCTATTGCCCAAAATTAAGTAGGCCAATAAAATATGCTTGAAGATCTGTATATCCTCTTCAAAAAATAGCTATTCCACTTGCCAGATTTCTAAATCTATACATTTAATTGTTAAATTTCACTAGTTTTTTTGCGGAGGGAGTGGTTACCCGGAATCCAACTCAGGGATCTTGTGTCTGCCAGGCAGCTGCTGTGTCACTGAGCTATATCCCTGGCCCCTCCCTATTTATATATTAATTTACTTACTGATTTACTAGTTCTTTATTATATGTAGGATTTCCAAATACTTTCCTCCCACCCTGTAGCCTGCCTTCTCACATACATCATAGGTCTTTTGCAAAGAAAAAGCTTTAATTATGATGATATCCTACTTATTGGTATTTTCTTTTATAGACTCCTTCACAGAAGTGCTTTTGCAGATTTGTCCAAAGTCAGTTGGGCATATTTCTGTGACTCTCTTTCTGCATGATCTATCCCACCCCACTGATCTATGGGTCCATCCCCCTGTCAAAACCACAGTGTTGATTACTGTAGTTCTATAATAAGCCCTGTAATTGAATAGACTGATTTTTCCACTTACTCTGCTTTTTCAAAATTATTTTAGGTATCTTTCTATATAAATTTCAGAATAATTTTGTCTCTACGCACAAAAAATAGGCTGAGATTTTGATAGGAACTGTGTTAAACCAGTGTGCTAACTTGGGAAGAATCAGCTTCTTCATTAAGTTGGGTCTTCTCATCCACAAAAATAGCATGTTTCATCAGCATTTTGTGGTTTTCAACATACAAGTCTCATTTTGTTAAATTTATACCTCAGTTTCTCTTATTTCTTGAGTTACTGTAAATGGTACATTTTAGAAGGGCATTTCCCCCTTTAAGTAGAACTAATTTTCAGTATCATTTTATGTTCATAGCAAAACCAAGCACAAAGTCCAGGGTACCCAGTGACCTTCTGGGTAAACCTCTCCCATCACATCCCTAAACCAGAGTGGTGTATTTGTCACAACTGATAATTCTACACTGACACATCATTATCACCCTCAGTCAGAGACTGTTACGGTTCCCTCTGAGTCAGTACTGTACTTTTAATTTCATGTTTATGTAAATTCATTGCTGGTATGTAAAAATACCACTGATTTCTGTATGCTTATCTTAGATCCTGTGGTCTTCCTGAACTCATTTATTAGTCCTAGGAGTTATTTTCTAGATTCATCGAGACATCTACTTAAACAATTATAATTTCTACAAGTAAGGGCCATTTTACCCTTTCCAATTTGTATGCTTTGTACTTCCTTCTCTTGCTCTCTTCACTGAACAGACGCACACCCAGCACTATCTGGTACAGGAGTGGTGAGAGTACTTCTTGACTGTCCCAGTCTTAGGAGAAAAGCATTCATCTCTCCGCACCAAACAGCTGTAAGTTTTCTGCAGATGCTCTTTATCAAATTTCATCTTCTGCTGATTTTCTGCTTTTTACTTCTCTGCTTTCTTATACCCTCTGATGGCTAACTTAAACATTGCTTAGAATTCCATTTGATTTCTCTATAATGATTTTAAATGTATCTCCATGTATAGCTATTTAGTAGTTACTTTAGTTATTACATTATCAATAGAAAATCTACCACCATCTACTGCTGTTATTACGGTACTTGAATAAAGCACAGGAACCTTAATCCTTTTTCTGTCCCTTTATCTGCTCCCATATATGTCTCAAACCTCTTGTGTTGTCTTTATTATTTCTTCTATATGTTTAGAATATCAGACAGTTATATTTTTATGTCAACTTTGAAATAAAATTTAGAAAACTCAAGAAGAAGGGAAATTTACAGTCCTTAGCAATATTTATGTTCTCTGTGCTCTTTCTTCTTACCTGATCTTCAATGATTGTTTCCCTTCTTTCAGCCATTCCTTTACGGAGATCCACCTGTGACAATCTCCTTTAGTTTTGTTTCATCAGAGAGTATCTTAATTTCTCCGTCATCTGGGGAGGACATTTCACTGGCTAAGACAGTCCTTGAAACATGTAGTGCCAGTTTCTTTCACTCTCCATTGTTTCTGATGATAAATCTGCTGTCATCCAAATTGTTCTCTGTCTCTCCCTACTTTCTTTGTTGCTAGTGTTTAGAAGTCTGACTATCTTGATGCGAATTTCTTTTGGTTTATCTTGTTTGAGGTTGACTCAGATTGTTTTCTACTGCTGCTGTAACAAATTATTACACATTTACTAGCCTGAAAAATCTTAAATTTAATGTCTTACAGTTCTGGAGGTAAGGATATCTTGGAAATATTGGCAGAAAACTAATTTTCTTGACTCTTCCAGTTTCTAGGGGCTACCTGAGATCTAGCTTGTGACTTTATAACACATTGTCTTTTCTCACTAGGCTTCCACAACAGTATCTCCCACCTCCTCCTTGTAAGAACTCTTGCGATTACATTGGGCCTACTCAGATAACCCATGATATTCTCTTCATCTCAAAATCCTTAATTACTTCTGTAAAATCCCTTTACACAGAGTAATGTTTCACAGATTCTAGGATCACGATGTTGACATTTTTGGGGCAGGCATTATTCAGCCTACTGATTCTACTTCTTGTACCAGTATGTTTATATTTTTTGCCAAATTCAGCAAGTTTCAGTTACTTTTTCAGCCCCTTCTTTCAGGACTCTAATGTTAGATCTTTATTACAGTTCCATGGATCCCTGAGGTTCTATTTTTTTTTTTCAGTCTCTTTTCTATTATTCAGAATGGAAAGTTTCTATGGTTCTATGATTACTGATTCTTTCCTCTGCCCCTTTCATTCAGTCTATCCACAGGATTTGTATTTTGGTTGTGTTCTCTTCCACTTTAGGACATCCACTAGGTTCTTCCTGTTGATGTGTTGAGGATTCTATTTTTTTCATTTGCATTTAGCATGTTCATAACTTCTCAGTGAAGAATTTTTATGATGGCGATTTAAAACTCTTCAGCAGACAATTCTAAAATTTTTGTCATTTTGGTGCTGTCTCTATTGGTTGCTTTTCCCCCCTCCATTCAGCTTGAGATCTTTCTCATTGCTATGATATGGCACAATTTTTTTTTTCATTAAAACTAGAACATTACAGTTTTATGTTAAGACTCTGGACTTTAACTTATTTTAGTTGCTTTCTCTGGTAGAAAATGCAGCAAAGGAAGTGGGTGGTGGTGTCATGATTGCTGTGATAGAACATATCAGATTCCCCCAATATTCTACTGAAACCTAAGTGGGGTCCTTACTGCTTGGCAGGGCTGTGAATGTGGGTCTCCACTGGGTCTCCAATGATATCTTCCTGGCTGAAAAGAGTCATGTCACTGCTTCTCCTGTGACATCCTCTGATATCAACCCATGTGAGAGGAAAATAGTGCCTCATTACTGTTTAGGGATGGCAGGCAGGATGGAAATCCAGGTTCCTCATGTGGACTTTACTTATGTGGGGTTAAAGCGGAGGCTTTTATTACCATTCACCACAAGTGGAAGTACTGGCTCCTTACTCAGCCTCCTGTGATCCATCCAGTGGGGGAGGACTGGGCCTCCATGCAGCCTGGTAAGAGCAGAAGTCCAGGCTTCCCAGTCAACTTTTGCTGGCAGAATGGAGCACATACTATTTTGGTAGAGTATAGAGATTATTGTTTAAAAGTTTTATCTTGCTAAATGGTACCATCTCTGGTGCTCTATCTAGAGAGAAAAAGATTTTGTTGTTGTTTGCTTACTTGCTTATTTATTTTTAGTCTATGCTGTTGGGATTTCCTGCTTGCTGAAATACATGTGGCATAAAGAGGAACCAGGTAACACACCACTGTTTTGTTCCTTGTGTCTTGAAGTCCACTCTACCTTTTAGAGTCATATTTGTTTTATATACAATGTATAGGGTTCTTAGTTGCACTTAGAAGAAGGGGCTAAAGTAGATCTACTCTATTCCTGAAAGCAGACATGCTTCCCTACATCTTGAGGTTAAAATTTGAATCTTCATTAAGCAAGGAAATTGTACTTGCCATGTTAAAAAAGTTATATCAAATAGTGGGAAAAGTTCATATGAAATCTTCAAAAGGTATCAATTTCAAAGGTAGGGAGAACTTAATTTGCCATGGCATTTAATTTATAAGAAAAACAATTTTAAATGAACACATTCTACATGTTCCCAAAATACACAAATGATGTTAGCCAAGTTTTTGTTTCATGACATTTGAAGAAAAAGAAAGGGACATTTTCAGTGCGGGTGATATTTCACCACTATCACCCAGAATACAGAGGTGTTCAGTTCTTTTCCTACTTTGGTAATTATCTGAAGGCTTCTTTTTTTCCTCAGCTGTCTGAAAGAAGTGGCATAGAGGCTTTGTGGATAAGCATATCATTGGAAAGCTTTTTTCCCCCAATGACCTGCTCATAGGATTTAAGACTACTGGATACACACTAGGAATATTAGTGGTTATTAAAGTGCAGACAAGGTCCTAATATTATATCTAGTTTCCTTTAACACGTTATTTATTTTAAATGAAATGTATATAGTGGCAAAAGAAAAAGTAAACAGAAGTCTATCTAAAATACGTTGAAATGAAGTTTGTTTTCAGCAGAAAATCTTTTTCTGTATATCAATGCAAGTGTAGCTTAAAGTACCAGAGTCAAGTAAGACAGAGAAGATAGCAAGAAATGTGTCAATGAGAGCAGTTTCACATTGATAAAGGTACTTTAAAGGAACCTAAAAGTGCCTCCGAGTTACTCAGAGACGGCTGTTAGGCTTTTACGTGGAATAGGTCCGAGGAAATTACGCCTCTGATCCTGTGCTTTGCGTGCCAGTTAGAAGCAAACGGCGATTCCTCAGGCTAGATGCTAAACTGATTGCATTATTGCTTAATGCAGCCATTTTCTCTTCCTTGCGTGAACAGAAGGAAACTGCATGGTACAGAACTCAGTGAGATGTAAAATAAAGATTAACAAGCCATTCCAGAGATTTAGCAAAATTAAGCTTCATCAAGCAGCTTGATTCTGAGCCAATCCTGCAAAAAGCACCCTAGAAAGAAAACTAATAGTGAAGTGCTAAGTAGGGAAAAGTTAAATAACTCACAGAGGCATTAAAATCATGGCAAGATGCAGTGTGTTCTCTGACCAAGACGGCTGATTATTAGAATAAGAAAGGTCCACTCTTCACACACAAGTCCATATCAACCTACTGGCCCACTGGACAGTCTGCATCAGAAAAAGAAATACATCATCTTATGTATTTCCACTGAAGGGAGCTGTCCACCAGAGAGGAATACACAGGGATTATGTGAAGACTTATTTTCTCTTTTTTGTGACAAAAACATGAAACACCCTTACAGAAGTACAGGATGGCAAAGGCTTCCATCTCAGCTGCCAGAGACCCAAAAAATATGTGGAATAAATCTGAGGTCTGTTCGGTCAGAATAAGTCTTCCCCACACAAAACTGAACTGCTGATTAAGTCAAGTAAACCTTCATACACTCAAATGTTTGAAGTCACTGTACGCTTAACACTATAATATGCACTTTGGTCTATTATGGGTTTTTGATTTATGATCCTTTTCATATACAATTCTTCAACTAAACAGAGCATAATCTTAATCTGGCTAGTATCTAAGGACTATTTAATAACAGAATTTTGCCTAATTTAATAGTGAACACACACTCTCAACCTAAATTTACAGCTAGAAATACAGCAGAAAAATCATCTAGTTTGCTTTCTTATCTTAAAGTGGGACTACGATAAAAAGTTCTGGCCCAACGTGAGTAATTCTTATTCTCACTGTTAGGGAAGAAGGAATATAATGTATGTGTGTTTAAATATTTACTGCTATGCACGTTTGTTAATTTAATTTGTTTTTAAACTCTAAACCATATACTCTAACTTAAGCCTAGTTTCAAGTGTCCATATCTTCTGGTCTGAGACTAAGACATCAATATATTCCCTTACAATGCTTAAATATTACTTAAAAATACCAGAGCACTTGGTTAATGAAAATACAATTATTAGGCCACACCTCATACTATGCATATTGATTTACTGTAAATTAAGTATTTAAAGTGTGCTGATTAATTTTGGACGTCAAAATTCAGAGACTCCCTGAGAGGTGACTAGGTTGTGCGGGCACTAACTGCAGTAAGGCGTTAAACCCATTCATAAGTTCACACCTGAATGGTCTATCAGGAAGTGGGGCCGAGGTGGAGGAAGGGGGCCACAGGTGTGTGACCTCAGGAACTATATCTGGTCCCTGGCTCTTTTCCTGATCTCTATTTCCCAGATGCCAAAGGTTGAGTAGCTTTCTTTGATCATGCCCTTCTTCCAGGACATTTCTACCTTGGAGCCGGCCAACAATGAACTCTGAAACTGTGAGTCAAAATAAAGCTCTCTTCCTTTAATTTGTGTGTCAGGTATTTTATTCCAACAATGGGAAGCTGAAATCTAAATGAAATTAAAATGCAAACTATAAAATTTAGAGAGGGCAGTGCGGAAAATCTTATGAGTTTAGGAAAGGAGGAATTTCTTAAGAGAAAGAATATAGGCAAAGGTAAGTACAAGCTACAAATAAAGACACGACAGAAGTGCATTAAATTTAAATGTTCATGGTGAAAATCTAAAAAAAAAACATTGAGTTGTACATTTTAAAATGGTAAACTTAATTTTATGTGATTTATATGCCAATAAAGTGCTACAGTTTGAGCAGCTCTAATGCAAAAATCCTAAGTCCAAAACACTCCAAAATCGGACAGTTTCTGAGCACCAATATTATGCTTAAAAATTTTGCTTTGGGAGCATTTCAAAATTTCAGATTAGAGATGCTCAATTAGGGAAGCCTAGTAAATATTCCAAAAATCTGAAAAACTGAAAAAAAAAAAAAAAACCCTCAAAAAAGATACAAAAATAGGCCAATTGAGACAATATCTGAAGCATGAAATAGCAGTGGAATAATTTCTGGATTATGTAAAAACTCGTACATATTGAAAAACACAAATAGCCCTAACAAAAAGACAGGCAATAGGAAACACAAATTGTTCATGACTGCAGGAAAAGATGCTCTAGCTCACTATATAACTAGGGAAATTCAAGTTGAGGTTTATATTAAGATATTACTTCCCATTTATTACACAAGAAATTAAAAATATAATAATATCGTTATAGTGTAAATCAGGTATATTGGGAACTCTTCCATACCATTTATGGGAGGATTTGATACAATCACATCAGAAAAAGCTCTCCATTGCAGGTCAAAAGAAATGAATACAACTGATGATAAAAAACTTCACTCTTAGTATCTGAGAGTCGGGTTCAGCAAACTACAGTGTACAAGTTAAAAATGGTCTTTACATTTGTGAAGAGCTACCTAAAAGAAGGAAGGGAAGAAGGAGGAAGAAGCAAAGGCGAGAAGGAAGAGGAAACAGAAACCAAACTGTTTCCCACCTAGTCACTCACAGAATGACTTGCTGACTTCTATTTTAAAGATTGATTTTGACACATGTTTACAGCAGCATAGTTTGTAATAGCTAAGTCTTGGAAACAGCCTAAATGCCCATTACATAAAGAACATGTGTGTATTTTTATACAATGGAGTACTACTGAGCCATAAAGAAGGATAAATGTGACATTTCTCAAGGTAAATGGATGTACTCTGAGACCATACTCTTAAGTGAAATAAATCTGATACATATATGTAAATACTGCATTGTTTCTCTGGTGTGAGAAACTGAAAATGTAAGTAAAGACCAAAATGTGTAATAGTTATTGTGAAATTGTGGAATAGGATGAAAATATTCAAATGGGAAGGGAAAATAGGGAAGGGGAGGGGGGAAGAAAGGAAGGGAAAAGAAACTAAGAAAAGAAGGGAAAAATGGAAACGAAGCTTTTGTAAATAAAAAGGGGAAGTGAGTAAGAATCAAGATATATCATGTACAGGTACAAATTCCCTGAGATGAATGTGTCATTACATTTACCTGAAATGCACCAATAAACTAAAAAAAGGATTTGCATATTCTTAGCCCTGCATGCATAATAGAACAGAACAATAAAACCCAAATATCCATAAAGAGGAAATTGGATCAGACAAATGATAGACTATTCATATAACAGAATTCTATTCAGCAATGAACATAAACTACAGCTAGATGCATCACACTGTAATGTTAAAAATAACAGAGTAACAGAAGCACGTCACAGGATACACGGAGTCTGACTCCACTCTCACAAGGTTACAGAACAGGGGCTGCTGCCATCTTGGGGCTATGTGCATGGCTAGCGAAGCCACGCTGAAATCAGCCACTTGGCCGGCCAAGCACCCACACTGGGGCCCAACCCCTGAAGGGGCGATTGTGTATGTTGCCCACCATGATTTTACAAATTTTGACAGTATTTTAGGTGTCACAGGGCTCCGTATATAATTAACAATCTGTGAAAAAAAAAACCTCACTGATTTAAAGCTAAAGATCCCTGAAAATCAAACATTCACTCTGGCTTTAAGATACTTACCAATTACCTCATGTTTTATGAAAAAAACCTCCATAGCTATTATCTCAACAGAACCTTGGATATGGGTATTGGTACACTTTTTTGGTTATGAATTATTTATACATCAACTTTTTGAAAGGATTTGAAGTAGACGGAGTGATTTATAAGTTTATGAAAAAGGGGAGCAGACACAAGTGGAACATTGTATTGCAACAGTAGTTCATTAAACTTACAACTGGGTATCCATGCTATTTTTATCAGTCTTTAATCCCCCAGAGACCATTACCTTCCAAAAGAGTGGCTCCTGGCAATAAAATAAGCATTATTATGAGATTCTTTTACCACTCTATTTTTTTCTCTAATGTATTTAATTCTATAATGTGTTGCTTATCCTTGTTATTAGTAAACAGTAAAATTATTATCATATACTCAAGTAAAGTCAGAGAGAATAGGTTAGGTGACCAATAAATATATTTTGAAAGTGCTCTTTTTAAAAAGAGCCCAAATAAATGAATATGTCTTGCCTATGTAAAACAATCATGTAAGCAAACAAACAGACCCCACTGTACATATACATTCGAGAAAAAAAAAACAAAAAACAACTAACTTAGTGTGTCAGTAAAAAGACCCCAAAATGCTACATTCTAACAAGGACAAAGAAAAACTGTTGCAGAAAATGTGAAAAAGAAAGGCTTCACACATACTGAACAGGTTCATTTGTCATCATTAAGGAAAAAAAGTTCAATCAGCAAAGAACAATTTCTTTCTTGGCAATACTGTAATAGCTAGTCTATTTGTTTTCAGCTTTTTAAGAAAGTTCTGTACCGAATTTTTACTATTTACCCTTGTAATTCAATATGCTAAGTGATTTTTACAAGTAGAGATTTACTGAATTCTGCCAAGAACCATAAAAGATCTGAGATTTCATCTAATTCGTCAGCTAACAAGTGGATCTGTATATTCTCATGCATGCAAGAAGACACACGATTCCCAGTCTGACAACTTCTTTGCTCAAAGGCACGGCAAGCTGCATGACATCGCTCACAATCTTTCTAAACTCTCTTGCACATAACTTCCTAAACTCCCTCTCTGCTTTATCGATCAATAGCATTCTATAAATATTCAGTGAGTACTTCACAACATATTCTTGGGGTGGACTCTAAAACAGGAAGAACACTTACAAAACTCTTACTGTGTACCAAGCTTTATATTGATATTTTCTATACAGTATCTCTTTCATTTCTTAAAAAAAACCCTGAGATAAATTTTGCTGCTTAGGCTGGGCGTGGTGGTGCACACCTGTAACCCCAGCGCTCCCGAGACTGAGGCAGGAGGATTGTTGCAAATTCAAGGCCAGCCTCGGCTACAAAGTGAGCTCAAGGCCAGCCTGAACTGCAAAGGGAGACTCTGTCTCCAAAAAAAAAAAAGGAAGACAAAAAAAATTTTGTTACTTAGATGAGAATATTTAACATGTCCAAGAACACAAATATTTGACTGGTTTCTATACACTATATTCAATGCTCGACATTGCAGAAATAAATATTAAGCTGAGGTGTCTGTCTTTAAGGAACATACAGTCAAACAGGAGAAGGAGAAACCACTGACCAGGCAATTACAGGACAGTGTGAGAGGCTCCTTGAAAGGCCATAACAGGGTACTGTGGAAATGGAAACAGGGTCCACTAAACCAGACCAGGCGGAGGGGGCTGGACAGTCAGGACTGGCTTCTCAGAGAGGGCAGCTGAAGAGTGAAGCAGGAATTAACAGAGGGACTCCAGGAAGGGATCGTGCAAAGCACCAGGCCACGTCTGAAGGAATCTCACACAACTGGACACAGAACTCACAGGAGAGTGTAAGAAACTCGGCTGAGGGACCTGATCACTGAAGATTTTGTACACCATGCTAAGTGAGGAGTTAGAACTTCTCCCTGGAGACCGTGTTCAGGAAAACCAATCAGCACGCTAAAAAGAATTCTCCCTGGCACCAGGGTAAAACAATTCTGGCCCCATCTGGCAGAACTGAGACTAGCGAGGAGACTTTAACAAATAACAGGACCGTATGCTATCCAGATGATAGGAGAGGAATTTGAAATTAAAAGCCAGATTCAATATCCAACAGATACAGTGTATAGACCTCAAACGATGAAGAGGTATCAGAATGATTTCCTGCTCTGTGTCCAGGGTCTAGCACATGCGTGACAGTAAGTGACTGCAGGAAGAGAGATGCATCAGAAGGAAGCACACGGGCCAGACTGACGTGCTGGGCATTTGCACAAGCTGAACTGGAATATCATACAGCAAATTTCTGCTTTGAGTCATATGCCAACAGGGAACTCCAAAGAAGCTCTAAACACAATTCTTTTCTTCTACAATCTCGTTGATAATATACATAGATGAATAAATAATTCATGACAGGACTTACTAAATGCAAAATCTGTGAAACCTTTAGCAATCAGTCAGTGGAGGATTTACCAACTGGATTTACAATAGCTGAACCCTCAGTCATAAAACCAAGCAAGCACCCTGGCATTATTAGTTTGGGCATTTGTCTGAGTAAAAACAATCTCATCTATGGGATTTTTTTTTGTGATACCGGGAATCAAATCCAGGACCTTGCACTTGCCAGGCAGGTACTTGTGCCACTGAGCTATATCTCCAGCTCAACAATCTCATTTATTAATACCAAAATGATAATATTACTTCCTATAGTGAAGCTTCAGAGAGATATTTATTCTGAATGCAATTTCATTTCTAAAACAGCTAAATGTGAAAAATCCATAGGAGCTCTGCATCTCAAAGAAAAAGGTTTCCTAAGTGTCAACTGACTAACCATCAAATGTTGCTGTACCTCTACAGACCTAGAATATTAGTGTGGTCCAAGATTTTATTCCTTATCAAAGAACTGATTTGACAAACAAAGAGTATTAGAACTTTGCTAGCCAAGTTAATTGATAAGCAGCATGTTTTGCTCCATATCAAGGAGGAAAAACATTGGAAATCATTTCCTAAATAAAGCCAGTGGCATATACCATTTTACCTAAGGCAGAAGGACATGTGATCTAACTTAATAGTTCATTCTTTAATTCCTAACAGATTTCAAAACTAGTCAACTTCTTGTGGTGAGCTTCAATATCATGGCAAAATGGAAGGGGTGAGGACAGGCCATGACGTTCATCAACTCTCCCACTGAACAGAAATAGAAAAGCTTCCAACCTGCTTAAGTGAAGCAAGTCATACTAACCCTTTCAACTAGATTCCCTCTCTCACAAAGTGGGAATTGTGAGGCATACATAATCATACATATTAATGTGCTTGAAAAATACTCAGTTTCCAATAAATGTTTAATGAATGAGGCCTCAAATTCATGTAGAGGTTGGCCCTCTGTATCCATGGATTCTGGATCTATGGGTTCAACAAACCCTGGATCAAAAATGTTTGAAAAAAAAACCTCATATCTGCTGGGAACACACACAGACATTTTTCTTGTCGTTGTTCCCCCAAACAATATAGTATAACAACTATTTACGCAGTACTTACATTGTGCAGGGTATCAGAAGTAATTTAGAGATGATTTAAAGTACACAGGAGGATGTGTGTAGGTTCTAAACAAACATTATACCACTTACAGAAAGGCCTTGAGTATTTTCAGATTTGAGCAGGGGAGACCTGGAATCCAGCCCCTATGGCTATCAAGGGATAATTGTTCTGAAAATAACAAACAGAAAGTGATGTGCTGCTGTACCTAGCCTTTTGGGCACTGTGGTGGATTTACAACTGGCGATCAGCTTGTAACACCCAGCTGAAATGAACCAGCATGGTGCTGGGTGTGGGAGCCCACCTGAGGACTGTTGCCAGCAGTGTAAGAGGTAGAACTGGAAAGGCTGTTAGAGAAGCTGTTGGGAGCTGCTGGTTCTCCTGTGGCTGCTGTTGGTTCTCCTGGAGGGGCTTGTCATGCTGGCTTTCCCAATGAACTCAGCTGTTCTCACTGTCAGAGGAGCTCAGGACCTTACTGTTGCTGAGAATGCTACGGTTCACTTTGGGGGAGCCCTGGTCCTTACTCTGAGCATGGCTTCCTGGCTCCAGAGGAGAAAATGGTGCACTGCTCAGTCTCCTCGAGAAGCTTGTTGTGCTGGTTTTCCTGATAAGAACTCAGCTGTTCTCAGCGTCAGAGGAGCTCAGGACCTCACTATTACTGAGGATGGCTGTGGTAATTTTCAGGGGGGCTCTGGTTCTTTTGAGCATCACTTCCTGGCTCCAGTGCAGATCCCTCAGCCTGCTAGTACAGATACTTCATCCCACTGGCACAGACTTTCTAGCTTCCACCACTGACCTTTGGGCTTTGCTAGTGCCGATCCTTGAAATAGGCCTGCATGAGACATTGTCATGGGCCCTAGGCCTCTAGTTAGACTCATGGGAGGGCATTGTTATCAGCTCTAGGTCCTCAGCTGGACTCATGCAGGACATTGCTGTGGAACGCAGGCCCTCAAATGGATTCTTCTGGTCTTTAGTGTGTGGACAGATTTCTTGCACTCTCTTTGTGTATAATTCTTTGGGTGACTACTATAAAATAAGACTATAAATTATGTATCCTGTACTTTCTCCTTGAAAACCCCTAACTACAACAGGCATCATTAAAACCAGCTGTATAAAAACAGAACTAACCCAAACATGCTCCATGTAAGACATCCTACCTTCAGTGGGTGAATTACTGGGAATACTACTTAGCACAATTTATTTTAAAGGTCTGGGCATGGTCATAAAATCTAGAAATAGGTGAATATGCCTAACAAATCACATATTGGTATTACTTTACAATACATAATATCTTCTAGAATGATCTCTTTCTCCCTCTCACATTTCCAGACTTTATAGGCAATCTATGTAATCAGACTCAAATGATTCACTACAGCCATAAAGCAAGTCTTTCCCTGGTACAGATCCACTGTTCCTTTTTTTTTTTTTTTTTTTGGTCTTTTGGAGACAGAGTCTCACTATGTAGCCCAGGCTGGCCTTGAACTCGCAACAATCCTCCTGCCTCAGCCTCCCGAGTGCTAGGATTACAGGCATGCGCCACCACACCCGGCCAGATCCACTGTTCTTGAAATGATAGGTAACCGTTTAGTTTTCCTTTCCTTTCAAGGTTGTCACTTGAGCTCCTCTTTCACTTAGATACAAATGTAGGCACAGAGGAGGACATGTTATTTCCACAACACGATCTGCCGTGTCTTGCGTGCTGTATCCCCAGAGGTGGCCTTGAGCCCATCCTGAGCGATGGGAATGAGACTGGGCACAGACACTGAGCAATGCCATGGCCCCTCAGGAACTGGACGTAAGAAACCACCCTTGCTGGACAGTCAGCCAGTAGCAACTGAATTTGATTGTTGCTGATAAAAACAACCTTAAGAACGATCATCTAACATTCTGAAACAGTCAGACAGTAATGTATACTATGAAAAACATCCTGTGGTCAGTAAACAAAAAAGCCCACTTCTCCCCTGCCAACCCGCAGACAGAAGAGCTAGGCTTCCGGAGGAGGAACAGCCTCTCCATCACATCTGCCAATCTTATGTAAGCTGAGTTCATGCTGACACAGGCAGTTCACAACCTGGAGCCTGCGGGAGTGGTGGCTGGCATGCTGGGGAGGTGACAGCACAGTTCACTGCCACCTTCTCCTGACCCCTCTGTGGCCCAACAGAGAGCGCACAGTGTGGGCTGGGGTTGGCCTGGGAGGACCTTTTCTTGCCCTTTTTCACAATTCTTCCTCTCTACCTATTCCCTAGGACAGACGCATTCCCAAAAGTCAGGCCAAGCTAAACGTGATGAAATTAAACCTTCCAGGTAAATACATTTGATGTCCTGTCCACTGAAGCAAACCAAGCCGAAATCTTCCTCACACATGTACATAGGAGCAGACACGTAATTTATTGAGGCAAATGTGTTTTGAACTAGCTTTTAAACAAAATTTCTAATTATTAGTATGTTTTTCACTCAGCAACCTCTTCAACATCATTTTCACAACTCTTGGTTCAAGAGCCACTTAAGAAATAAATGATTCACAGTAATTCAACACATGATACTTTCCTGTGATGCTTCTTGGTTGTGTTTCTAGGTCTATGGGTGATAAAAATATGCTACCCTTTAACCCGCTCAACTTCTTTGAGGTAAAGAGATTCAGAGAGACCTGTAAAGTTCAAATATCTTCTTTGCAATATATTTTTGTCTAGGACTTAAAATCCTAGCTTTGAGGAACAAAATTAAACTTTCCTCAGAAAAGAGAAAAGCTCACAAAAATGAACATTTCTGGCCTACTCACCCAGGATGAACTGAGTCCTGGATTGGAGAGATGGATCACACTTATTCATAAGACATATTAACTTGCAGAGGTTTTCTGAATTTTTCAGGGCTGTTACTATTTTCACACAGGAAGAACTACCTACAAAATGGGGCAAATGGTTCGGCCAACTATAACATGCACCGGCTGTGAGACCCTCGGACAGATGCCTAATCACCCTGAGCCTGCTTCCTAATCTGCAATCTGGGGAGAATGAGCTTCTATTGTGGAGGTTTTGTGAGGATTCATTGGGGTACTAGAGTAACACTGCAGTCTTTAGAGATACTGTCTCTCCGTGATTGGTCCATGCACTCTCTATGCCAGAGTCACTTGGTGGTCTAACGAAGTCTTGGGACTCACTTCACGTCATTATATGAAGACTGGACCCGGAAATCATCATAACAAGCATTTTAATGAGTGAATTAAGGCTGGTGTACTCTTATGATAGGAGGCCCAACCTGGGCTGGGACAGAGGACAGAAGGAGCCCACAGTCAGCATTTTGGCATCAGGGTACCTGTTACACCAGCTACGAAACGCCGGCATCCATAACTCTTGCTCCAGTTATCTTCTGGGCTTCTACCACAGTGGCTCTAAAACACGAAGCTGTCCAGTATACAGGCTCTTTGCTTCCGTGCACAGGCACCCATCTTCAACCCCCTGCCCTTCTAGCCTCCTCTGACTGGCTGGGTCAGCTTTGTCCAGGCTGATGGGAATTCCACCCAGTCCTGCGTGCCTTGTTCCTACTTCTGGTTAAATGTCCTCTTGGGGAGAGCTCTCCCTAGCTGCCCACTCACTCCCAATGACATATACATGTAATTTTATTCACTGCCTAGAACCTAACACCTGCTGAAAGGCCCCTATATATGTGGTTGTTTCCTTCCAGTACGAAAAAGAACGGATAGCTTGCTTGCTGCTACATCTTCTACCTATCCTGGTACCTGGCCTAATGGGGGAACAGATTAATTAATTACTGGCCGGCACCACGACCATCCTTTAAAATGTTCACACGCTGGAGGCACGAGGGCTGACAGGAAAGCTGTACTTCTTACCATATAGTAGGACAACTGCAGGGCACTGTTCGCTTTGTGTAATCTGTGCTCAGGGGAAACTGACACAGAAGTAAAATTTTTATTACCTGACTCCATGAAATGAAAGACGCCCTGAAATTAAATAATTCCTATAAAAATAAAATTGGAAAGTTAAGCATTTCTTTACACTTTTATACAACTGAATCACTGCATAATATTCAGATCAGATTTCCTTAAAACAGCTTTGCATGCTTGTTATTAACATCAAAATTATCTCACTTAGAATTTCCTACTCACTAACAAAAATAGTAAAACTCTTGTGTTTGGAATAAAAATATTCCTTCATAATAAGGCCACAGGGTTCAAAGAGCACTGCAGAACTCCTCACGTTGCAACTGTTCTCAACCCCTTCAGAAAATGTGGGACAATGGGGCACATCCAAAGGCCCTATGACCTGCTTTCTGGAAAACTCACATATGTTCAGACCACAGAAACTCTACAAAAGTGTCTAGAATGCATGAGGCCTGGGTTCAAGCCCCAGCAACGAAATAAAAGACAGAATTATAGAGAACGCCAGCCCCATCCATCCCTGGACTTGGAATATTTAAGAACAGAAGAATCCAGTAACGATTCAATTTTGGTAGTGGCCTACCCTCTCCCACTAATTTAAAAGACTTATATTCTGTAAAGTATCTTCCCAGCAAAGACTCTGCCATCTATCTTTCTCACAAGTGAAAAGTGAAGAGAGGTATCTAGATGAGAACTTAGCTGCTCCCTCGGCAAGCGTCATTGTGGCTAGAAAATTTCAAGTGAACCAACAGCAGATGAGGGCAGGGCACACGGCTTTGCTTTACAGAGCATTACGAAGGAAAATAAAAATCCTAGGTTACAGGGCAGAAGTCTCAGAAGGTCAATCAGGACCTCGGTGGCCACTCTAATGAGGAGACAACTATGGGCTTCACCCAGAATGGTTCTTGCCCACTATGGTCACGTGACTGCCTGGGACACAAGCCCAAAGGGGAAGTCATGCCTGCCAGGCCTGGTGGGCACAGATGCCACTTACTAGGACCCACTCTCATGAGCTGAACTTGAAACTGACAGGAGAAATGAGGAAGTGCTTTTTACAAATATCCCTCCGTCCTTTTCCAAATTCCCTGCCACTCCTTCCTCAGTGGCTCTCCTCACTTCCAGCACAAAGGTATTTCACGCTCTAAACTCCCAGCATCCTCAGGGAGCTTTCAGAACCCACGCGGGCCCCAGGCTCCACCCTAGCACACTTTAATCAGAATTAGAGGCGGGGCGGGTATCAATAGAGGTTCCATCTCCCCAGTGATGCCAAGGTGCAGCCAGCATGGAGAGCCAGCACCCTAAAGAGCCTGCCCTCACAGCGGGGCAGGGTGGTGCTGGGGGTACTGGAATGAGGAATACAGCACCTCAGGAGGAGGTAAGGCTCCTGTGTGGGCTGTCAGCGTCTCAGCAACAGGAAATGTGCTCACAAGAAGAAACGTGTGCAAACTGAGGAGGACGCCTGGCAAGAGAAGGCAGGTGCAACATCAAGGGCGCAGAGCAAGTTCAGTTCTTAAAGGCGGCATGTAGGAGAGAAAATGCCACTTGGGAAAGGTTGCGGGCCTGAGCAGAGACCACCGACCAACACTGGGATGGGAAGCAGCTGTACAGAGACCCAGGAACAAACTCCACCAGGAGAAAAGGCGGGGCTCGCAGTTCCACAGCCAAAGGGCAATGATTCCACCTTTCTTTGTATTGATGATGACTTTCAGACAGATATTTTGTTGGCACACTTGAAGCAATTACGAATTTAAGAAAAATAACAAGTAGATGCACGTCAGTCTCAAGTACACCGGGCCTTATAAAGACATGCAGAATCACAAACCTCACTCCCTCTGTTCACCTTCGGCATCACATTCCTTTTGGTAACTTATTACTTACTGCCTTGACAATGTTCCTGACACCCCAGAAGGCAACATTCTTGGATGTTCCTTTAAGCATCTCTGATGCTAATGCAACACTACACCCAGTTCTCTCCTCTAACTTATAAAAAGAGAGTCCCTGTATTCAGAAGTGGGACCTACAATCTGTAGTTCATTCTGCCTAAGTATCACTGCCATGAGAGCATACATATTCACTTCAGCATTTTTTACATACTGGTCAAAGTATTCAGTCACATTCATAATGGGTCTACAGAAAGGCCACAGAAAGCCACTTAGGGTGCACTGCTAGAAAGGTACAGTTTTCTGAGTATTGCCATTGGAATCTGAAAACACAGATGACAAATTGATAGTTAAAAGGTGCATAAGGCTTGCTAAGTATTATTAGACATTATTTTGAATGATGATGCAGAATTTAACAACTGGCAGTATCTTCAGTGTTGTCCTTGAACTAGTGTCCTGCTTCTGAGTCGTAAGTTCACTAGAAATCCACCTAGTTTTCATCATGTCCTTATCTTTCTTTACTTTCAAAAGAATTTCTCCTAATAGAGTCTCTTCCCTTTCATCATTCTATAGCTGCCTACTTTCCTGGCCCAACATTATGTGATGGGTGTAAGACCACCAAGCACAAGTCTGCTGATACCTGAAATCACAATCGGAATTGCCATCATTAGACTTTTTGCCATGCATACTTTTTGACCCAGTGAAACTGTCTTATTCCTTCGGGTCCCTGACCCTGAAGTCAATGAACATGGCTACATTCCAGGCGTACAGCAGGGAGGTGAAGCCACAAAACATAAACCTGGCTGGCCACAACATGGTCATTGTTAGCCTGCACCCACCAACTGACCAGCAGATCTGGCATTCTGTCAAGCCTGATGGGCAGTTAACATGGAAAAAAGAAAGGTACATCCCTGGCTAAATGACAAAAAGTGTGTGTTTGGCAGAGGGGGTAGGATGGGGGACCTGAAAAAGGATAGAGTAATTCACTGAAATTGATATTCCAGGATACACTGAGACTCTCACAAACCTTTACCCACAATTTTGAAATGCAAAAATTTTTGAAACCTGAGACTGTTATTTTGCTACTACATGAACCTGCTCCAAAACTGTCTTTACTAGATAGGTAGTTACCTAGATTTCCTCTGTACAACTAAGTGGGCATAATCATTCACTTTTTTTTGCTACTAAGAGGACCGTGTGTTTTCCAGACACTGACACAATATATGAATTGCATTATCTTTCTAAATAGTAGAGTCTAAAAAACAGTTGGCCTAAGGATGGTTGGCCTGTATACAACTCTCTCTGACAGGTGAGTTCAGACTGATTCATTTGTTTGTTTGTTTTTTGTTTTTTTCCGGTACCAGGAATCGAACTCACGACCTTGCATTTGCCAGGCAGGCGCTGTGCTGCTGAGCTAAATCCCCAGCCCCCAGACTGATTCATTTGTAGTTTTCCCACACCATGCACGTATTTGCTGTTCTTTTTCAATGATTTCTACACTAGTTTAGTAGACAGATTCAGTGAGTAAGAAGGGTATCAGAGAGAGTGTCACCACCGGCACAGGGAACAAAGCAGGAAAAACACACACCATCCACTCTTTAACGGGATGTATGCTGTATTAAACATACGCTTATATTCTCCTTTGCCACATTTTTCACTTTAAGTTTACCCAAGCCTGCAGTATTAGCATGTGTATGCTGCAGGTAAGATAAAAAATAAAAGTGTGATGCTGACCTTGAAAAACAAGGTATCAAACTACAGTGCTGCTGGTAAAACTGAATACCCCAAGTGAAGCATCCAGAGGCTGCTGCAAGGCAAATGTACATAAAAAGGAAGAAAGAGAGAGAGAGGGACAAAGAAAGAAGATGGAAAGGACGGAGGTTGCCTGAGGCTGACTGGAATGAGGGCTGACTGCAGAAAAGCACAAGGGATCGTGCTGGGGTGAAGTCCTGGAACTGAACTGCCGTGACTGTTCCCCAGTTCTATACGTCAACAAACGTCAGGGAATTATACACTTCACACAGGAGACTTTCACGGTGTATGACTTATACTTCAATGAAGATATTTAAAAAATAAAAATCTTAAATTTACAAAGCAACACTCGTATCAATACCTCTCCTTTCTTGACCTTTCAAAGAAATAAAATTGGAAGAGATGCAGACAGTAAGTGGGATCTATCTATTCTTGATTATCAAGGGAAAAATGAGAAATTTTACCTACAAATGATTGATATCCCATCTAGATGGAGAGCATGAAACTCCCTCATAAATTATTCTATTTTGACATGTCATGCATCCCTCTAGTAACAGGATGCATCACAGAGAACAGCAGTATTTTATTTACCAATCATTCTTGCAAAGAAAGTGTCAACTCCTGAGGGCAAGGGCTGTGTCACAGCCTCCACGTATTTACTCTCACAAACTAGTAAGTGTTCAATAAGTAATTATATTGAAGATAATGATTTCTTCACCAGAAACATCTATCACATTTCCATTTGCATGAAAAATATAAAGCAAATTAAACAGACATTCTCCATTTTCTAGATGTCTGTAGTCAGCAGCACTAGAGACATTGTGGACCAGAAAATCCTTCACCATGGAGAGCTGTTTCGTGCACTGCAGAACATAAAAAGCATATCACTAGCGAATGACGATTCTCTGGTCACAAGCTCTGGCATATTATGGGGAGAAATTCTTTTTTATTCTCCACGTAACTGTGGAGATGTAGAAGGGTTATCCCAGTCCATGGGGCTGACCATTTTCGGGATATGTGGATCTATTAAAATCTGCAAGAGAAAGGCCCAAGTGCCAAGAGGCCTGTGGCAATAAACAGTTTGAAAAAAGTATGCTCATTACCAGCACTGGCTGTTTATTGTGAATTGTATCTAGGAGAACAATTTTGAAAATGCTATTGAATATGTATTAAAAGGAAATATCTACAATAATTCAGGTCTTGGCGTGCTACGATTAGCAAATAACTCAGCCAGTTGGAAAGGTTAAGAACTACAGAGAGAAACCATTAAATTAAGAGCAAATTTAATCCATCGGTTTTATTTTTCTCAACTATAGACCACAGCGTAACAATACATTCCAAACATCCCAGCGCAAAGTTTGATAACTGTTACCCATATTGTACCCTTTTAATAAGTCTCCAACCGTTCTGGCTGCGATTCTACTTTGGAGACACTGAACGTTTTATGCTAAGTTTCAAGTTCAAGATGTACATTTTGACCAATATAATAAAGTGACCAACATAATAAAGCAAACAAAAAATATTCTTAACCAATACTCTATACCAATTATGTACAAACATTTATGAGACATCATGATAGTACTTTAGTTACTTTAAAGCACCTTTGTCTTTTATTCAGCGAACCAAAGGAGTACTGTGTATCCTCAGTAGTAATAATTCAGCTATTTCAAGGGACATAATTCTGGTTTTCAGTCACTTTTGTATTTTTAACAATCTCTTACATGAAAGGAAAAACTGCTGTACATAGTTGTCAATTCCCAACATGCGAATCGGAAGCATATCTTTTCAAAATATGTTCACAGAAATATTTATATCTTTCTCTATGTACCTCCTGGCACACATAAACACGTTTAGGACTTTGAAATACAATGCATGTAATTCTTAAATCTATTGAGAGAAAGAACACACATAATATACAAAAGCACTCTATTCAAACTCAAACTGTACACATAATTACAGTATTCAAATTAGATTACTAATTTAGACATGTTCCATTATGTGAGATATGCATGAACATAAAATTGTCTGAATAAAATTAAATAGGAATAAGGAAACAAGGTAAAGAAAATTTAGGAAATGAAAACTCCTAGTACATAATATTAAAATATATACTCACGCAAAGATTAGTAAGAAAGGCAACTTAACTGCTCATCTTGGTAAAGTAGTAATAAATACAGCAGTGCCAAATCACCTGAACAGAAAATCTAATTCTATGTCTTGGATTATCATATTTGCATTTGGATGAAATTGGAACACATGAGGCATGAAATGGCCAAATTAATCTTCATTTTACTTCATTTGAGTTTCCTAATATATCACTATAAAGTGCAATAAAATCACATATAAAATACTATACTATTTTATATTGTTATTTAAATCTCACATGCCTGTATTATGATTTCTCAACTTCACAGTACTAAGGCTTCTGCAATAGCAAGGGCATTTTCAAATCATAATTACCAGAACTAAGGTAGTTGCCATACATTTTATAAAACTTTTAAAAATTTATGAATGTATTGTTACTCTAAAAAATCAGCATTCGCAAGAGACCAATCCCCTGAATGTCACAAATGCATAAGCCTCTTTGCATTCAACTTTTCCTACTGAAGCTGAAATGTAAAATTGGCACCATGAAGCTTGAAATTGAGATTTAAGGATAAGCACTGGCACCAGCCTTTTGCTACTTGCTAGAAATTGCTTTCATCTGGAAATTGCCATTTACAAGGTTCCTGAATATTTTTGTGAATTAAAAAATATGGCACAACAAACTTTTCCAATGACCATACCACTTCTAAAATTGCAATGCATTAAAGCTAAAATCTGCCTTGATAATCACAAAATTAGGGAAACTAAAATTTTAGACTATCAAGAGCCAAAATATAAATTGTGAAACTAAATTCTTTAGATTTATTCTGCATAATTTTACACCACTTCTGAGAAAGACAAATGCTTTAAGACTGGCATAAAATGGGTAACATAATAGCCACTTTGACCAGACAAAGCAAGCTACATCATTTAACATTTGGAGAATTCAAGAATATTATAAAAGGAAAACCAACAGTTTAAATTTAATTTAGCTAATTTTTATCTTATATCCTTGCACACACATAATGCTTCTCACACATAATAGCCAGTGCAACAGCTAAAAAATAAATTTCTATTGTATCACAAATAGAACCTGAATCATTCGACAGTTTAAAATCTTGAAACCTTATATTTTATATTCAGATGCTTTATTAAAAAATGAGCATCAACAATAGATAATAGAAAATGTTCACTTTGTGAAAAAATAGCTTTTCCCCACATTTATTTATTTATTTATATTCTGTAAGTAGGATTTATCGGATTTTATGAAATGGATACAGTACAGAAGAGGCTGTGACTGCCCAAGCTCTGTAGCACCTTAGAGCATTAGCGATGTTGGTTTCTTGGGGCCTCCTCTCTGTGGCTTTCTGGGACACAGCTGAGACCCATGTTAAATCCTACCAGCCGCTCCTTGGGCAGAATAACCTTTTTTTCAAGCAGATTTTATTGGTACACTTTAGATATACATGATGATCACATTCATCATAGAGAATTTATATCTGTACATGATACAACTTTTTTCCCCATTCCTCTCCTCTGCCTTCAACCCCTCCTCCCCTCCCCATTTACAAAAGCTTTGTTTCCATGTTTTCCTTCAACGTTTCCCTTGTTCCTCCCCTTCCTTGTTCCCCTCCCCATTTGAGCATTTTCTTCCTATTCCACAATACCTATTATACATTTTTTTTTTTTTTTTTGGTTTTTCTCCGGTACCGAGAACCGAACTCACGACCTTGCGCTTGCCAGGCAAGCGCTTTTGCCGCTGAGCTAAATCCCCAGCCCCCTATTATACATTTTGATCCTTATTTACACTTTTGGTTTCTCACACCAGAGAAACAACGTTGTATTTACACATGTTCCCCACTCTAATCACATATTATTGCATAAATAACTTGTGGCCCATTAAATATAGAGATTGTGGCCAACAGAATTTCTACTGTTGGTACTATGAGCAGACTAGTAAAAATAAGCTCTTAAATATCCCACTCCATAGTTTTACACTAGTAGTCAATCAAACTGATAAAATGGTTTGAACCCAGAATTTGAGGTCAGACACCTTGTTTGTGTCCTATGGTTTCTACTACTTTGATTGTGCTAGCTGTTATCTCCACTCAATCATCTGACCCTCGTATCTCAGTTTTGTCATCTCAGTATGGAAGTAATTCTACTCTTAGGTCAAAATTAAAGGACAAAACATTTGAAGATTGAAATGCATGATAGCAACTAAAACACACCACAATTATTTCCTTCATTCCCACACACTCCAGTTTGTCAATAACACAATAAAGCCATTCTTAAAAATCAAGAGAGAGTTATGCTTGATATTGTATTCAGCATACCCCAAATAATCCAATGTCCCAAAAGATGCATTAATCAACTATTAAAGATTGGTCCAAACATCTAAACCCTCTAAAGACTCCATGGTCTTGATAAAAGCTTAGTTTTTGTAAACTGTTAACTGATATGTCACGTATCACTGTCCCTCTCAACTACACTCATTCACAGATCCAAGAGATGTGACTGCTTTGGAGAACTAGCCCACTACACCGCACGAAAGGGATTCTTGTATTTTTCCCACTGTTGCTACTGCTTGTTTTGCTGTTGTGAAGGTGGGGGAAAAATGAACGGAAGAGAGAAACAAGAAATGACAAGTCTACCCTAAAAGCATTTTGAGATCCAGGATCACTCTTCATTTGCCATTTTATTTCTTTCCCTGAATTTCATCCCCACCCACTTTCCAAATAGTAGGTCTTAATGATTACTGGCAGCAACTGAAAGCTACTAGAGAAACAGGCACCACTATCTGTGGAAATACAAGCCACGCAACAGTCAGACCTCTCTCTCTGCTCTCTGATTTTTCTTCTGTTTCTCTCGTCACTTCGATCCCATTCAGTGAAGCACCTCCTTCTGCGCTGCCTCTGGCTTCTGCCACTTCACATTCCAGCACTTGTCAAAACTTCCCTCACTCAATCTTACTACGCTGACTCCTCTTCTTCCGCATGTCACCTGGGCTTCATCTTTTCTTACTTCACACATTCTCCCAGGCAGGCGCACCCTCAACAATTTCAAGTACGTAGCGGACTTGCAAACCCATTTCTGCAGCTCAGCCTCTGTGCTGAAATCTAGAACTGCAGGCTATCCAACTGTCAAGGGAACCACCAGCCCCAGGGGTCCCTCCAGTGCCTCACAACCTGTCCTTCCCCCCATGCTCTGTGTTCAGTCATCACCAGTCGCACCTCTGTCGATTCAATTACTGGAGCCAGACACCCGGAAGTCATTCTCAAAATCACCATCCCCTCCTCTCTTGTCTGCCTCCCCGTTGTACCACCCAGTCAGATGGATATGGACTTCAGATCTGCACTATGATTCAACAGCTGTTTTCTGTGGCTGCCCTGATCTGCCCCCTTCCCCACCCATTTCTACAACACACTCGAAGTAGTTATTCTTTAAAAGACCCAAAGTGATCAGAAAATCTGCACAGCTGGACATGGTTGTAAGATGCTTCCTAAAGAGGCTCAGCCTCACCCACCGCACCAATGACTCCTAACCTCTCTGACTACCAGCTTCTCTACAAAACACGGCCCCGTTCTCTCTCTCAGAGGTCTCTTCTAGCCTCAACCTCATGGTGCCCTGCTTTTTCTTCCCGACTCACACCAAGACCTTCTTCCTGTGGGGAGGCCCCACTCCTGAAGTCAGGTACCCACAGAGCCCAGCCTGTCATGCACTGGTTACACTGCTGCCAGCACTTCCTTCTGTCATGAGACAGAGATTCTTGAAGCTGCACAGAGAGGGAAGTTTTTACGAGGTCTCATCACTAAAAGTGCCTGGTGTCCTATCCACATACATCTGGCAAATGTACACATGAATAAATATCACCCAACTAAATTTGACTCATTACAGCCAAGCTGCCAGCGATTTATTATTTGTGAATTAGAGATTCACAACTCTCCTTTGGTATCAGGTAAGAAATAATAGTAAGGTTGCTCTGGTTGCAATTCTTAGGTCCTGGGTGCAGGGAGTGTGGTTTTCTTGTGTATAACTGTGTTAGAGACAGGCTTTTATTTTTTAATTAAAACAGTTATTGCCAGGTCCACAGGTGTGTGCAAGTAGACTCAACTGCTCAAGAGGCTGAGCTAGGAGGATTACTTGAGCTCAACAATTTGAGGCCAGCCTGAGGAACTTAGTGCGACCCTGTTTCAAAAACAAAGTAATTGTGCTGCACAGGTTTATTGCTTCAATACTAAAGTTTCCCAAGAGCTTCAAAATGTTTGACCACCACGGGTGCGATGGGGCAACGGGTATGGTTTGGGTAAAGGGCCAAGTGGGTGGAAGTGACATTAACAGTAATGGACACAATCACAAATGCAGCAACACAACATGCCTGAGGCGTGATCTGGTTGCCCTTCTTCCTTCAGAGAATAAATTCACATGAAAACTTATACATGTAGCCCTGAGGCTCTCTAACTAAACATAGAAGACTTCAATGCTGATTGAGTGGCACTTTTGGTACTTTGAAAAAATCAAGTGAAGTTGATCACTTGCAAATGAATACATAACAGGATATGATATGATATATATATATATGGACTGGGTCAGTTAAAAAACTTGACATTGGAGAGGAAGGTATGAAGCTGCCAGTGACCAATTTAAAAATGCTTTTTACTTGCCAGGTCCACAAATTTTGTGGAGTTTCAAGTACTCTATATTTTAAGTAAAAGACCCCAGTCAAGCTACATTTCTCTGCTCTCTGTAATAAATAGTCTACATTTATAAAACTGAGTTTTAAAATAAGTTTTTAATTACAGCTTTGAAAACTGTACAATCCTATAACATCAAGGATAGGAGTAGAGGACATATGGACAATATGTTAAAATACTGTAACAATAATAGTTTTTTATAATGCAAACTTCGGGGGATGTGAAGAATTTACGGAACAAAAATGTTGGTTCCAGTGGGAAATCATGAAAAAGATAGAGGCAGGGCTCAGGGTAAGGGTTCTGAAAATATTACAAGATGGCTTTAAATTATGCTGTTTTGCTCTCCTTTTGGATTGGAGACAAAAGGCTACAACACCAACATGGAAGACTGAGTCTCACTTGTTTGGACATACGTGTGCTTTTTCTGTAAATATCATAGTCTCCATGTAAATGACAGATAATACTGTTGTAGAAATGTAGCATTCTCATGACAATTTATTGCTGATTTTAAAAAATAGACATATACAAAACAAACCTGAGAAAAATCTCAGGTCTCTCCAAGTCTCTTTTCTTTAATGACAGCCGTGCAAGCATCTGACCCCACACCCTGATAAAGTGATCATGCTTCTCCACCGGGTTCCACACCAGGCTTCATGTTTCCTATTTCAAAGCGAACATGTGGTTTTCTTTTTTCAGCTCTTGCATGAAGGAAGCTTAAACTCCTCCTCTACAGAGATATGAAGATGATACTTCTTGTGCAGTCAACTCCAGCTGCCAGCTGTGGGCCAGAAGGCTCTGAAAGCATAATATAGTACATTTATGCAATATAGCTGAACTATCATGAATGCTCAACAGCTGGAGGCAGTAGAATATTCTGTAAGGAGAACCGGGCCTCAAGAAGCCCTGGGCTCCACTGTACTACAGAACTTACGAATGTGACTGCAGAAATGCCCTCACCTTTCTAGGCCTCGGTAATGAGACAACCACCATGCAAAGTCATTGTGAAGAGTAAGGGAAACACGGTACGTCATGTTCTTGGCACGGCACCTAGTAGAACCTGGTGAGTGCTCCCTGTCAGCTGTTCATCCCAATTCTTATCAGAAGGAAAAACCAACAAGGACTAGAAATGCCATCAGACACATCATGCTCATCGCTGCCTTCCCTTCACACCCACCCGATGCCCACGAACTCGGGAACGACTGGGCCTGGGCAGTCTCTGCCACATAGCACAGGAACTTTCTGCTTATACACCAGGAGCATATACAGCTGCCCCTTCTCTCAGAATGCATGAGGTTAAGAGCCCTAGAAATACTGGCTTCCAGCTCCACAAGGTGAAAATTCAGAGTAGATCTGACTGGGGACAGGCACTGATCTTCATTCACTTAGATCCATATTAAAATTAGTTTGAGTTTGTTGTTCATGTATCTTCCGGTGGCAAAACAGAGTTGGATGCCAGAAAAAAAAGTTATTTGCAGGTTTAAACATGGCCACAGATGAGCCATGGAACAGGCAACAGACAGAAAATAAAACAACTACTGTATATGTAAATTCTGAAGAATTAGCTGATAGTAAGTCATGCGGTTAGCTTAAGTCCCAGAAGCACCCAGGGGAGACGTTCACTATCGAAAAACCCAGACTAGAGGAACATTTGAAATATAGCTGTTGGCTTGAGCCAAAAGGAGTATCTGTTCTCTGAAAGGGAGGCTAAAACTGGAGCAGAAGGTATTTCAGA
Organism: Chinchilla lanigera; assembly: GCF_000276665.1. Taxonomy (NCBI): domain Eukaryota; kingdom Metazoa; phylum Chordata; class Mammalia; order Rodentia; family Chinchillidae; genus Chinchilla; species Chinchilla lanigera. The sequence goes on along the minus strand of NW_004955444.1, from coordinate 490,234 downwards.
GAGATGAGAGATGACTCACTTGATGGCAAGGGCCCCGCTGGCACACTGCAACTGTGGTGTGGTGGCCCCAGGCACACAGAGGCAGCCTACTGAAGCTCACTCCAGGGGGGTTTTGATGAAAAAAAAAAGCCAGTATTGAACACTGCATGAAGACCTTTCAGTGACAGATACGTTAGCTAAGAGGTTCCATCTGTGAGTGGTCAACTGCCTATGTGCTTTATATAGCAGTTAGATTTTAATATCTAGAACATAAAGGTTCACCAAGGGCCAGAGCACTATCTAGTATTTGGGTGATAACTGAAGAAAGCCAGAAAAGTGTCATGGCTTCTCCATCTCAGTCACTCTCAAACTCTAGACTCACACAGAAGCCCTCAAACGGCTTCCTGTGACACTGCTACCAAGGCCTAAGGGAAGCACGTGTGCTTCTTTACTGTGAAGGAGAAATTATTTCCACTTCTGAACATACAGTGTGAGGCAAAGCATAAGGGTCCTCTCTCCGCCCAAGGAGAGCTCTCCAGCCGGGACTGAGTCCACGTGCTGTGTGTGGGCTAATGGGTGCTGCCTGTGGCGGTTTAGTGGACCAAGAGGATTGCTGCGGCCGCACATGCAGACAGGAGACAAAGTGAAGGGCCCCGATCTCCAGCGTAAACTGTAACATCGTACCAACTTTTCTCCTTTGACTCTGAATCAGTGAACAGGGAAGAAAAAAGGCAAGAGTCCACTTCTAATTGCAAGACTCACCTCACCTCCCTGCACGCCTACTGCTCAAAAGGAGCAAGGTATGCAGCAATAATAGTAGCTCCCAGTCGTGGAGAAATGTGTTGCGTGTGCTGAAGCGTTCTGTATGCTTTAATCCTTAAGCTTAAACTTCCCCATCCGTAAGCTGAGGACAACGATGCACCTATCTTGTTTGCAAGCTGAGGCAGCAGGGTCAAACAGTTTCAAACAGACAGGACTGGATTAAAATGCCAGATCCAGGTCCTACTATTTGATCCTGTTCATCTTTAATTTTCTCATCTCTGAGGTGGAGATGAAGCTACCTACCTCAAAGGCCTTCCACGAGAAACTGAGTGAGACACCAAGTCAAACACCAGCTGGTGTGTGCGGCTCCAGAGGTGCCCAATAAACATTTATATGTTGGCCTGCTCCAGCAGCTGTTTGATAGCCACAGTGTGCAACGATGCATTTTCTTCCATAACAACAGTAATACGACCCAGATCAAGCTTAACAGGCCAGACAATAGCTCAATAGCTTCAAATCTATGAACTCATTTCATCCTCACCACTGTTCACCCCATTTTACAGACGGAGACACTGAGGCAGAGATTAGGTAAATTCCCCACATTCCAACAGATGGTACCAGACTCAGCGGGCCAGCTCCATAGGTTACATATACTCCTAACCACAAGGCAAGAGAGCTTACTGAGCCAGCGGTTTGAGAGTCCGTGCTGCCAAGTCTGCTAGAGAGAAGCCCTGGACGGCTGCGCTCACAAACTGCAGTGTGCTCCGTTTTCAATTTCGGCCGTAAGGCTTTCCGCATTTGCTTAGAAAGGCGTTTTAAATACGGTATCCATCTCGTTTCGCTTGCTGGAATACTACAAATAAGTGTACCTCCCTCTAAATATTACCTAAATAAATCTTAACATAAATACACACCCCCGAATTTGGCTTAAACAATTATTTCAAGTCCGAATTTACTCTGCATATATTTACTCATGTATCGCTTTCTCATATTCATATATATATGTGTGTATATATATGTGTATATATATATGTATATATATATATACACATACACACACACATATATATGGCATTTTAACGGGATCTATTTTGTTAACCTAATGACCTTCTATGCCAAACACTCCATTCCTCTTATTTTTAATATTCATTGTCTATCAACCACGCAGCAGTGCTGTATGGTATTTCAAAGTATTCCTTTTACAAATTTAATCAACTCCAGTATCAAACATCAATAATGATAATCTACTGCTCTGCCTAAAAGGAATCTCTAGGGGGACAGCTGAGAAAGAAAGGTTAAAGATGTCTATCCTTCAAAGTAGGACACTGCAGCCACCTATAAATCATGCTCTGTGTTTATTAAGATAATTAAGCCCATCAGCACACTTAACTTCCAGACTCAACAACTGTCTGGGATGAACAATTTCCACTTTCCCTAAAACAAAGGGGATGTGTTCAAACGGGGTCCTCCGCACGCTCCCTGCACAATGTGTGCTATTTTAAAACATGATTTATGTGTCTAATTCCTGGAGCTGCCTTGAAAAATATACTGGGTTCTTCCTCCCCTGCTCGCTATTAGCAGGAGGCCCTCCAATTTGAAGAGTGCACCGCTTCTGACTACAGGCCGCTATATCACGTCAGCGTTCTCATTAAACACTGTTGAAGCTGGACTTTAAACAAACGGCATGGAGAGCCACAGCTGCAGCCACTGCAGAGAAGCGAAGTTACCCAGCCGGGAGGGAGGCTTACATAAGCGGCGCAGGACGGCCAGCATGAAACCCAAGCACCATCCTCTGAATTCTGTTTCTGAGACTTGCTCACATTCTTAAAGTGCGTAAAATCGCATGCACTGTGCGTTTTTTTTTTTTACATTTTATATGCCTCTGAGTGCAAAATACTGGGCTGACATATAAATTGTTTTTTTCCCCTACAGAACGAGGCTCCAATTATGCGAAAACTGGCAACTTCTGCCTAGGGCTTACAGGGTAAAGCGGGATGCGCGGGAAGCCTGCAGGCCTCAGAAGGAAAGGCTCGGTTTCCTTGCCTAAAGATTCGTCGAAGTGCTGGCCACCCAAGGGTACCAGGGGAGGAGTCCCTTCGCTGAGGACTTAGCACGGAGGTGACAAGAGCCTGGGCCCCTCCCGCACTCACACGCAGACACGGGGGCAAGGAGCTCAGAGCGCAGCGAGCAGCGGGCGAAAAGCCCCGGGGCCACCTGTCCGCCCCGCACCGCCCACGGGCACGGCCGGGCTGGGGCCGGCAGCTCGGACGCCAGCCTCCTCTCCGCGCCGCGCCCGCTCCTGCCCGGCACTCCTCCCGCAAGCTGCCGCCCGCGACCAGAGATGCCACCTCCCGGTTCCCACGGCGCGGAGACCGCAGAAGCCGCCCTCCGTCCCGCAGCTCCCTCCAACTTCAGAAACTGCAGACAACTCACCGACGCAGGCGGCCCGTCTCCGCGGGGGCTGCGCTCCG
>NW_004955444.1:475124-486545 GCF_000276665.1 Chinchilla lanigera | reverse complement strand
GCTGCGGAGCGCGCTGTGTGCCGCGCGAAGGCGCAGGAAGTCTGCAGCCTTCGGTTTGTAAACGTAAGGCTCCGCGGTTGAACTTGTTTGTCCCTGGAGCCCATTGTCCCTTAAAAAGCACTGTTTATCTAAGCAGTCCTCAAGGTCCAGGCGAGCCCAAGAGGCTCATTTGAGCCGGGTTATTGCTTCACCGTGGGCTGCAGTTGGGGTGGTGTTGGGGTCCTTCACCTTGGCTGTACATTAAGATAACTTGCGGAGCTTGTAAGAGTCCTTTGCCCCGGCCACACCCCTAGAATAAGCACAGAGATTCTCCAGGCGGGGCCCAGGTCCGAAGTTTGAAGGTTTCCCGAAGCTTCTGCAGGGCAAAGCGAGGCTTCCGCAGCCTTCGGTGTGTGACAGAATCTTTAAGACTCAGATTCAGATTCGGGGGTCTAGAAGGACCGGGAGGGGAGTGTGTTCATTTTAAGGAGCTCCAGACAATGATCCAGGTCCAGACCACCCCATCCTCGTTACACAGAGTGGGTCCCGGAGTAGAGTTTCTGACATTTTGATCTGCCTGAGATTCCTTCTAGGAGCCTTTGAAAATACAGAGCAAACCTCCAGACCCTAGCCACAGCGGTTCTGGTTCATCTCCTGAGCAGATGTGGGGCTCTGGAATCCCGTGCATAGCAAGCACTCTAGATCACTGATACGGGTTTTGCTCTCAGGTTATTACACCAGCAGCCTGGAGCTGGGAATAGACTTGTAAAGAGCCGAGTCAGGTCTAGAACTCAGGACTTCTCACTCCAGCTCCAGCGCATTCTACACCAACTGTGTTTTGCCTGAATGTCCAATTTTTCCACAAGTATTACTCAGCTTTCCTTAGCAGGAAAAAAAGTACAAATTATATTGAATATAAGCACGTGCCCTTTGAACATTTGATACATGTATATATAATTTTAAAATGTTGGCTGGGAAGAAGGCTCAGGATGAGCAGGGAGCAGAGTGGTGGGGTAAGGGGTGTTAGTCTGTGCGGAGGGAGGTGGAGGAGGAAACAGACCTTGGACTCAACCTTGAGCTTGCGACGGTGCTTTGGGGACACAAACCCAGGGCCCAGGCTTGGCTTCCTGCTTCAGAACGTGGCATGAAATTCAGATGTTAGAAAGCTTGTGGAAGTATGAATTTCACAGTGTTGCTTCACTGAATTTCACAGTGGTCTCTTAAGTTAGATTTAAAAGATAATGTGCCCATTTTACACATTGAAAGGACACGTTGGACGTTAATTGATTGTTCTAGTGGAAGCCTGAATCTGAGTATATGATGTGGCTTCTGTAACTAAGGAAAACGATTCAGATCTTAGAAGGAAAATAGGCTCTGTATTTACTATTCCGATTTTTTAAGTCTGTGCCTAAATTTAGGCTTTCCTTTTGTGGAATGGAAATGCAGTTTTTGTCTTCATCCAATTTTGCACCTCCACATGGGGTACTGAGACTGTAAGTCATTCTAAGGACATCTTCGCCCCAGGACATTGCAGTTACACAGCCCAGGCCTCTCAGAGGAGCTTGAAGGGCAACGCCAGCACTTTTTGGGTGACAGGTGTCCTTGCCCCCCTAATTTTACCCGGGCCAGAAGCCAGGTGGTTGAGCCAGTCAGTGTCGCCAGCAGGGCCAGTCTCAAGTCTCCGTCTCTCTTCTCTGTTGTCTTTACCGAGTGATAAACTGAAAATGATTTTTCATTTCTAAATCGTTGACACGAAGATTTGCCGTCAGTAAATTAAAACCCAAATGTGTCTCAGAGCCAGTTCTTGTCGTGGCAGTAAAAGCTGTGAATTGTAGTCCCAGTCTAAGGAAGTGTGGGAGGCAAGCGGGTGCTACTCATACTAACCTTCCAGTGCTCAGACTGGCTAGGACTGCTGCATTGCCAGCTACACCCCGCCCACCTCTATCTTTACTGTCCGTGTAACTCCTCCGCTAGAGCCATTCTTCTGCTGATGAAATAACAAGTAAATTCCTAAGAAAGTGTGAGAGCTGCTACACCATGGGTGGTAGGACCTAGTTCAGTTTTTAATAAGAAAATATTTAAATTTTTTAAAATGGGGGCTTGGGGTATAGCTTAGTAGTAAAGCACTTGCCTCATGTGCTTGAGATGCTGGGCTCAATGCTTACTACAGCAACAAAAACAACAATAAAAATATAATATTATAGTCACATTGGGATACAGCAGGTAAAGACTCCAAAGTTATCATTCAGTTTTCTTAGGTGTTAGAAACTCCAGCCAAAATATTTATCTATAAACTATTTGAATTCATTTTTAAATTGACTTCATGAGATCCAGGATTTAATTACATAAAAAGTTAATTAGCATGGCCTACTGCCATTGTATTTGAGCCACTGTTATTGGCATAAAACGCTTGAAATGTGTGATATTGCATTGATTGAGTCTTAGTATTGACCATGTCTGCGTTTAGAATTTCTTATTAGGGGCTATTGTTGTCTGGCAGGAATAGCAGCTACTTCTTTTTCCCTGAGGTCTTTATTCCTTATGGGTCAGCAAAGCCTGTGCTTTGGTTGAGAATGTCTTCATTCACAGCACCAGAAGTGCCAATAGTGAGATTTTTAATTACACAGATACTAGCAGTGGCTCCAAACCTCTTCTCCCCCTCATTCAAGAAACTGTACCTAAGATAGATTTTTATTAAATTCATCCTTCTAAAAATCACTGGCTGGTCATTGAGCTGAGAGACTTTGGCTCAAAAATCCTCCACTTCATTAATTACTTTTTTTATTCATTTCACACAAAAGAATTCTTTGACATTAAAATGTTCAACCTCTGCCTACCACACAGAACAGATAAGAGGACTGTGGGGAGTTCAGGGTCACTGGTAAGGCTGAGACACAGTTGGGAGCAAAGAGTTACGGGCTACGTGGTGAAAATAAGCTTGCCATAAAAACATGCACGTGTTGTGCTGAGTTTTGGACAAGGTTTATCACAGAGTTTGCTTTGTTTGAACACATGCAGCAGCATATAACTCTACAGGAAACCACAACTAAATCCTTGCGGGGATGGGGGTGGGGGCTGGGTTAGCACTGTATCTTTTTCCCAGAGAAACTTTGAAAACTACTGAAAGCCCAATTCTTCTTGCCCTAACATGAGAAACCTATGAAATGCCTGCTTTCAAATGTTTATATATGAATTACTTCATTTAGAACACAGAAAAGACATATAGTAATTGAAATATAATATGTACATAATTTAGATTTTCAGGCTAACTCCTAAATGTTTTTAGGTCCACAAACAGATTAAGAGTATTACATTTTTTTTTTCTGTATTCACAGGTTCCACATCTGAATGTTCAACTATAACACTGGAGGGGAGGAGAACTGTGTTTGTAATGAGCACATACAGCCTTTTTTCTTGTCATTATTCCCTAAACAATACATTTGAACAACTACTTACATAGTGTTTACGCTGTATTAGGCAGTAGTAGTCTAAAGAGGGATAGGAGTCAGTTACATGCCAATACTACGTGGTTTTACATAAGGGACTTGGGCATGTGCAGAGATGACTGCAGGGAACCGACCTCCCCGCAGGATACTGAGGGACTGGATGACTGGTAACAGATAACACCAAGCCTGAAAGGACATAGGCATGGGTGAGGACTCTGGCCAGAGGCAGAAGTTGGGAGAGGCGCTGGGAAGATGGAGCTGAGGAACAAGGTGGGAGAAGGAAGGCGGTCTTTGGTGGCTGCGGATTAGGAGCTGGTAGAGACCGACCGCCAACAGCCTCCAAAGTGAGGTTGGGAGATGCCTGTGGACAAGCGGAGAACGATCAGGTGAAGCTACCCTGGCAGCGGGGCTTGCCTGTGCTTGAAATGGTGAGGAGTTCACGTCTGACTTATCTGTAGGAAAAAAAATGACCAGAGACTATTACACTGTAAACCGTCTAAACCTATGATAAGTACTTTAGAGAATACGCAGAATTGGATATTTGGTTTCAATCTCTTCACAATTACTTACCCCTTCTCTCAGCCAAGTTGCCCACTGATAGAAGGGGAGGGCCGTGGCGGAGAGGCTGTGTGGCACAGTGCCAGCCACAGGCTCACCTGGCTTAGACATCTACCGTCTCTGTCCATTGTAATCACACATTTGGGGTCTTTAATTACCTGACACAGTGTGCTTTGAGCACATAGTAGGCTCCCCATAAATGCTTGCTGTTAATGAGTGGGTTTTGAAGAAAATCTATAGCTGTAGGTTAAAATCTATAGCTAGATGCCTTCCAGTGTCCATGTTATTATTTTAATGCAAGCTATGATTGACTGTAGCTATTTTTTTTTTTTTTTTTTTTTTGGTTTTTCTCCGGTACCGGGAACCGAACTCACGACCTTGAGCTTGCCAGGCAGGCGCTTTTGCCGCTGAGCTAAATCCCCAGCCCGATTGACTGTAGCTATTAAGAGAGTACTTTCATTTTCAACAGAAGACGTAAGAGTAACTTTAGGGTTCCTCTGAAAACAGGAGTCGTGTAGAAAAGGCTTTCAAGGAGATGGAAGCAAAGCCTGCTAATGGGACTCTGTGGCCTCACACCCTAGCGCACAGGGGAAGGCAGGGCTTACGGACCGGGCACTTCCAGATCTTTCTATGGAGGAGAGAAATCATGGTGGCAAGAGAGACTGCACTTCCAAAAGTGGAAAAGAGTGTCTTAAGGAAATGTCTTTACATTAAAAACTGGGCACTCCATTCTCCTTTGTTATCCTGAGCGTATGCATTCCTTAAATTTCTGTGCTGACATCAGTGTTCAAGATTTGTGGCTACAAAACTGATGTGAATACTCACAATATTGGTGGAGATGCCTTGGGTTCACTTTTACTTCTTCTGTCTTCATCACTGCAGTATAACACAGTTATTATAAACATAATCTAGGCATTAGAGAAAACTATGCGTTTCGCCAGTCATCTGTCATAAGTCATGGACTATCCAGCAAACAAAACTCAAGAGACTGAGAAGGGAAGATTATAATGTTAACAAGAGCTTCTCCAAGGAAAGCTACATTTTTGCGGTCTCCAATGTCAGAGAGGTGTGAAAGATTTTCAGTGGTTAACACATTTCTGTCATTTCTTGCCTTATCAGACAGCTTTCTCCATTCCCACCCTTTCAACACTTTTTCAGCAAATAGGCTTTTTACCTGTTGGTTTTGCGCCTTTTCTGGGGAGCGGGTCATCTCTTATTACGTAGGGACAAGAGACGGCTGGGAAAGGAAACTTAGAACACAGTGGCCTTCTCTTTTAGATCAGAGCCCACACAGAAGTGGAGGAATGTCCATACTTGTGTGGCTTTCTTCCTCAGTCTGTGTATGCTTCCTTATCTGGAAAATGGGAGTGATAGTAGTAATTATTCTCTAAAAAGTCAGCCCTTTATCTACTCCTGTTTCCCATGAAGAAGGAAGACTCAGTTTCGGCTCAACCCCTGTTTTCCCTTCTCTGTTCTCAAAGAAGAGAGGGCCTCCCCTAAAGGGGTGATGGCCATCCGTGCGTGGCCAGTGCCAGTGAGGGCCTCAGAGTTTCCCCCACGTGGCAGTGGTCAGCTACCATTCTGATGAGGTGACGGAAGCTCCTGGCACTCGAGCTGTAACCTGTGTGCTAGGTGGTCAGATCTCAGTGAAGTCTCAAACATGCTTTTCCGAAGATAAGTAAAAGCACAAGTTTAGCTTGATGAAAATGCAAGGGACCTTGGAAATTTCATAGCAAGTCAAGATACAAAGAATTCCCATAGACAAAAGTCATAAAATAAACCATCACTCCAAGATGTCTTGTAAAAACAGCAGTTGCTTTTAGAAATATTTAATCCCAAATTCCACTGAAGTGCACATGGTATTTCCTGTTTCTGGAAACAGAGGGAAATTAAGCTCTGTTTGATAGAAAGCAAGCGAGCCAGATGTTGGTGTTGGTAATGATCTGCAGAGCCGGACACACATGTGGTGGCAGTCAGGGAAATGCATGACAGCTGTCTAAAGCCCTGGGAGCCTAATTTTTTCTTGGCTAGAAAACAAATGAAGTGTAGGGCTGTTTTGTTTATGTGTGCAAGGAGGCAGCTGAGTCCAAGAGACATGATTTGGGTTTGTAGAGCCAACAACACCAATTTAAAATATTTTTTCTCTTCCTTTGACAAGCTTAATTCAAATCCCTCATTCAAGGAACGTTTCGTATCCACCAAACACAGCGACATTCTGAAGCTTTTGTAAAGAATATGGGGCTATTCCATTTTGAAACCAATTATGGGCAATTCATAGTGGTTTGCTTTGTCCATATTAATGATTAGAATTTTTCTGAAAATGCATGATTGGACTTCTTGATTAAAAGAGCCTTTGGGTATGCAGGACTGATAATGCTCTACTTAAGCTTTCACTGCCTCTATCTTGAAGCTTCTTTTTTGATTAAATTGGTTTGTTCTTTGTTGCTTCATCACCCTTTGTCCTTTCTTTGCCTTTTTGCTTCACTGGTGTTTTTATCCAAGGGCTCCTCTCCTACCTCTGTTCTTGCAATAGGAGCTATTATGGTTTAAATCTGAAATGTCCTCCAAAGGGCTCAGGTACTCAGAGCATCATTTCCTGAATGAGCTTTTGGAGGTGACTGAATGCTGAGCACTCTTAACATCATCAGTGGGCTCATCCACTAATGGGATCATAATTTAATGGCACCATTGGAGGTGATACAAATGAGGCGGGGCCTGATTGAAGGGAGTGGATCGTGAAAGTGTGACCTTGGGGACTCTTGCTAGTCTTCGGTTCTCTCTTTCACAGCTGTCATGAGGAGCAGTTTTTCTCCTCACACCCTTGTACCATGATGTCACTGCCTCACCACAGGCACACAGCCATGGAACCAAGTGAGCATGGACTGAAACATACATTGGTATTAATGATGCAGGGGCAGGAGAAGAGATTCCTCCAGCAAGGGGATCAAAGTTAATTGTATTATAGATACAGACATGTACCTCAGTTGCTCAATACAACAGAAAGCTGCTGAGGGCAGACACTATATTTCACACTTTTTATACCTCTTCCCCCTTGCCCATTCCTTAACTATGCAGTGATTTTATACAAAGTAGCAAGACCATTATCCATGTCCACCCTTATGACGCTGCTGATCCTCACAATGATGTTGTTTTGGCAGAAGGGAAGTTGTAGCGTTTATGGGGGAAAATAAACAATGCTAAGAAAAATTCACCATCCTAACTGCAGAGCTTTCAAGGTTGAACATACATGTACTACATCTGAGTTATGAGATAAGAGATTGAGCTTGAGAACAAAAACCGAAGTCCAATTACTAGAACCAAAGGAGGTGTGAGTTAGGTCAATAATATTTGCTTCCTATTGAACTCTGGGCTAAGGGTACTTCAACTCCTCCTCCTATTCACAGTGGATGGGATTGAACCCAGAGCCTGGAGGTTTGGGCCTGTAACTGGGGAAAAGATCATCACCTACAGGACAGAAGGGCTAGTGGAGCAGAAAACCAAGTGAGGCATTTTCCTAGTGGCGTTGCCTTCCACAGCATGCAGCTTGACGTGAACAGTGGGAGTTACTGTGTCTTCCCCTCCCTGTGCCACATTTTCCCCACCCTGTGTATAGTTTCATGCTCAGCGAGGCACTGCTAGGCTGCAAGGAGACCTGGCATGGCCTCTTATTGGACCAGAGCTGTCACCTGATCCCTAGTACAGCCTGATGCTGAGGAGCAGGCATAACTAGCTGAACCAATAGGACTGGCTTCCTCTGAAATGTAGGCTGGAGAATATAGAGTGGGTGGAGGAAAATGGGGCAGATAAACAAGGAAACACAGAGATCCAATAGAAGAGAGAGCATCTCAACAAACGCAATGAATTTTCAGGTCCTTCATAGATAAAGTTCTCTTTCTATTACCTGATATTTGTAAGGTTAAAAAGTCTACCATACTCCTCAATGAATGTTTATAAAGTGAACAACTAGAAATACTTTGTCAATATTACTAAGCATGCATGAAACAATATTTGGATGCATTTATGACATAATAAAATCTACTTCTACTCTTTGTCTCTGATTCCTAGTAGAGAGCTTTAAAGCCCTTAGAATTTCTGGAGGGATAGGAATGCTTTTGTTACCCATAATTAACCCCTTGGGGGACTTGAGTTTAAGTTGATGAGGCAGGAGGGAGACTAACCATGTGATTAACAGGTTGGAACTTTTAGCTGCACCCTCCAGCCTCTGAGGAGAAGATTGGGCCTGGAGATTAAGTTCAACCACATGGCCTAGAATTCAATCAGTCGTGCCTGTGTAGTGACACTCAATATGAAATACTCAGGACACTGGGGGCTGGGGAGCTTCCAAGTGAGTGACCATATTGACAGTCTGGGAGGGTGATGAACCTACTCTGCATGACAGACCCTCCTGCTGTCTCCCTCCAGTCCTTGCTGTGTGTGTCTCTTTATCTGACTGCCCAGCCGCATCCTTTACAATAAATAAAATGGTTATCAGAATTATAGCGCTTTCTGGAGTATTGTGAGTCGAGTCCTTCTAGCGAACTGTTGAACCTAAAGAGGGGCTGGGAACTCCCAGATTTGCAGCGTTACATTCTCTGTGCATTTGGAAACACACCACGTTTTGTGATGGGTATTTGGAATGTGAACACAGGCAGAGGGGCATCGTCATCATCTCGCTGAGGAGAGAGCACTTACGTGAGGTTTCTGGGTCCCTTTCGTTCAATCTGTGTGTGTTGGTTTATGGCCAGTGGAGCAATCAACCAGTTTTAACATGTTCTTCACCTCTCTCCAGGTGGACTGTTAGCTCCTGGAAGTCAAGCCTACATCTTCCACCTCTTCGTATTTCAAACTATGAGTAGTGGATTTTCTCTAAAAATCCTAAGTACTTCGAAATGTTTACTGTTGACGTAATGTACAAATAAATACTGGTTAGCTACAGCCCCTCATATGTCATACTTATCTAATAGTCTCATCTTTCTGGACCTTACTTTAGTAATCTTTTTTCTTCTCTTATTTCACAAATAGGAAAAGTGAAACCACAGGTAAGTGCCTTATCTAGGATTTGAGAGCAAGTCAGTACTAGATCTGAAATTAAAGGTCAATTTCCTCTGAGTTGTCAAGCCTATTACTGATCTTATCAAAGTATTAAAGTCCAGTTCTGACTATTTCAGGGAAGATGACAGACAGTAAAATAGTTGAGGAAGTTTGGACTCATTCTATTATGAACAGTACAGATGGAGACCCTTTGCCATCCATCTTAGAAATACTCATTTAGCCTTATGTTTATTTGGGTAGCTAAACCCCGAGTCCTGCCAAATTCAGTGAATCATTTATACTGATAGGTTAAGATCTAACTTAATCTAGGATATGCTGAGGAAAAGAAATGCATGCTAAGCATTGACAGAAATAGAAACAAGAAACATTTTTTTAAAAAAAAATCATTGGTGCATTAGAAGATTTTGCTTATCTCACAATTAAAAATGTGTTGTAGCTGGACTCACCCACGGAGTCTTGGTCTGCTGTAAATAGAATTAAAACTGTAAATTTCAAGCCAGAGAAAATTTTAATGACCGTGGGATACCAGCCAACAATTTATTTCAGATAGGAAAACAGAAAGGTGAAACTCAATTTTATCTGATTTAATGTTACTTTTCAGAAGTAATTGCTTTTCTAATATACTAAACTTATCTTTATTACTAACAAAATCTCTGAAAATGACAGTAACTGGCAATAGGGCACAGTCATTAGAGTAACATTCTATTTCATGATATGCAATCATGCCCATTAAAGAACTTTAAATTCCCCCTCAAGCATATAGTAAGAAACTTCAAAGTTTTTTCTTAACCTACTGCTGAGTCCATAACAAACTCAATAATAAGCATGTGTTGATAGACTGATTCTCAACACTTTTCCCTAGAAACTTTGACTAAATGGCAAATGCTGACAGAAATGATGGTTTCTTGGAGTTTTAGGCTTAGTTGTACTTGAGACAAGCACATAACTATAGTGGCCATTTTGTAGTTCAGAGGAAGGCTCATGGTCCTTCAGTTCTATCTCTTGGTGTGGGATCGTGCCCAGAAGGCATCTGGGTACATGCTGCATCTGCTGTTCCACATCAGCTCTGTGTGTGTAAGATCTGGATTGACAATCATCTGTACAGCATGAGCTTGACTGACAAACACCTGGGCGACTTGACTCCTCAAGAAGATGCCTCAGTGGTTGACCCGGCTTTGACTATCTGGAGCATTTAATTCCAGGGGAGTACAGAGCAGTTCTCTTTTGAGATCCACCCATAGTCATTGCAAACTTCCTCAGTTTCAGAGCACTTTGCTAGCTGATCTGGACTCTCGTGGCTATGACTCACTGTAGGACCACTCTCACTAGGCCATAGGAGAGTGAGAAGGGCTTTGGTTAGGAAAAAGTGCCCTTGGTTACAAAGTTCTGTACCTGCTTCAATAGGGACCCCAGTAGTCTTGGTAAGGACCCACTCGTTCATCAAGAGGGCCAGCCAGTGATGAGATTCAGCCTCCCACATGGTGGATAATACTGAGGAATTTGCACAAAGGTAAACGAGGTTTCTATGTCTCCTCTGATAGGTACTGGAATCTTAGTCAAGATGCTCATCCTCTCTATGCCTCACGATTCCTTGTCTGTAAAATGAGAGAATGGCTTAGTTATTTAATAATATGTCAAATAATACACTAATAATAAGCCTGACAGTTTTTGAGCATTTAGCAGTCTCTGGAACTTATACAGTGCTCAAATCACCACCATCATAGTTTACCCTGTGCCAGGGACTGTATGTACATTTTTTAATCTGCAGTTCACTTCATATCCACAAAGACAGTATGAGACACCACACTTCCATTTTTTCGATGAGCAAACTGGGGCACATTGAGCCTAAGTAATTTGTTGACCACACAGCTGGTGGGCAGCAGATCACCTCCATGCCTTTGAATCCAGGTCCTATGGCTCCGGAGTGCAGGCCCTGAGCACTTTTCTCCATGATTCTCTAATAAATCGGTGCCATACTTATTTATTGTTTCCTTTCCTGTCTTTGCAATGATGCGACACAGCTATGACCTCCAGTCCCTCAGGTCTTGGGTCTCAGCAGATGCAGCAGCTGGCTCCTCCCCTGGCTGAGCTGTTGTGATCCTTGCCAAGCCTCTTGCCACTTGCACGATTCCCATGAAGGGGAAAAGATAGCAGGAGGTGCCCAAAGTGTGCCCAGGAGGAGTCATATTTTGTTTAGATTCTGTTGCACTCCTTCCTAGGTAAACTTCAATATATTCCTTGGGTTTTAATTTCCTAAATTATAAAATGATAAACTTCCATATCTAGAATTTCACAAAAGATCACTTGTTTATTTAAATTTCAATATTTGTGGAATACCTTCCAAGTGCAGAGCGCATTGTGTTCTTTTTGTGGATAGAAAAAAAAA
>NW_004955444.1:461251-472924 GCF_000276665.1 Chinchilla lanigera | reverse complement strand
ATTTTTTCCCAATTTGTGGGTTTTCTTTTTACTCTGTTGGTGATTTCTTTTGATGTGCAAAAAGTTTTCAATAAGGTGAGATTCCAGTTGTTGATTCTTTGAAGTGTTTCCCGTGCAGTTTGGTTTTTGTTCATGAACTCTGTGCCTGCTCCTATGTCTTCAAGATTTCTGCCTACTTTCTCTTGCAGTAAATTTAATGTTTCTGTTTTAATATTTAGATCTTTGATCCATTTTGACTTTAGTTTAGTGATGATAGACATCATGTCTATGGTGATAGACATGAGTCTAGTTTTAGTCTTTGGCATGTGGAAAGCCAGTTTTTCCATCACCATTTATTAAAAAGGCTATCTTTCTTGTAATGAACATGTTTGGCTCCTTTGTGAAAGATAAGGTGGCTGAGTGTGTTTGTAGTTATGACTGCATCTTCTAATCTGTTCCATTGATCTTTGGGTCTGTTTTTTTGCCAGTACTATGCTGATTTCATCACAGTAGCTTTGTAGTATAATTTCAAATCAGGGATTGTGATGTCTCCTGCCTTTCCTTTGCTGCCCAGGATTGTTTTCACTATTCTAGGTCTCTACTGGTTCCAGATGAATTTTAGGAATGTTTTGACTAGATCTGTGAGATACACTGATGGTTATTTTAATTGGGATTGCATTGAATCTGTACAGCAATTTGGGAGTATGGTTGTTTTCACAATGTTCGTTCTTCCTATCCATGAGCAAGAAATATCTTTCCATTTTCTGAAATCCTCTTTGATCTCTTTTTTCAGAGTACTGTAATTTTCTCTCTATAGATCTTTTACTTCCTTTGTTAGATTTTCCTTACATATTTCAGGTTTTTTTAGATGCTATTATGAAATGTATGGTTTCACTAATTTCTCTCTCAGTGTGTTTGTTATTTGTGTACAGGAGTGCTATTGATTTTTGAGCATTGATTTTGTGTCCAGCTACACTACTGAATTTGGTTATTAAATCTATAAGCCTTTTAGTGGAGATTTTGGCATTTTCTATGTAGAGTATCATATCATCTGTGAATAATGATAATTTTACTTCTTCTTTCCCATCCTTATTCCTTTTATTTCTCTCTCGTCTAATTGCTCTGGATAATGTTTTCAGAACTATGTTGATTAGGAGTGGTGATAGTGGACATTCTTGTCTTGTTCCTGATTTTAAATTGAAAACTTTCAGTTTTTGTCCATTCAGTATGGTGCTGGCTGTTGGTTTGTCATAGATGGCATTTATCAGTGTGAGGTAAACACCATCTGTCTATATTTTCTGTAGGGTTTTTATCATGAATGAGTTTTGGACTTTATCAAAAGCTTTTTCTGCATCTATTGAGATGATCTTGTGAGAACAAGATCCTATCTCAAACCAACCAACCAACCAAACAAACAAACATCATGAGCAGTGACAGGGTGGTCTCTTCTTTCTCATACCAGATTTTTCTTCAAATGAAGGGATCCTGATAGCAATGAATGTCTGTACTCCCCCATTCCCTTCTCATCTCACCCAGGGAAGAAGAGGGACTAGATGTGATTGGTGAAGTTGAAAGGAGAAGCAGGACGTGGACTATCTGCACCCTGCTCTTTCTCTCTGCTCCTTGTCTCCTATTTTATGTCAAAGAGATGAGTGAGTGGAGGGTGCTGCTAGCGAGTCCAGCACTTCTGCAGGAGGGAGGGCACTGCCTAATTCACAGTGCTGTAAAGGGATCCATTTTACCCATGGATGTGTTAAGTCACATCCTCCTATAACATCTTATTGGCAGCTATATTGTAGCTTCTACTTACCTAATTCCTCTGTTTTATGTCTTAATTTTTCTGGCATTCCAGTTAGGAAAAATAAAAGTGTTAATTACTGAGCATCCTTATTCTCCAACATTCAAGAAAAAGCTGTTGACCTCACCCAGGGGTCTTCTGGTTTTTCTGCTTGGGTAGGCAGGCTTATTTTTTGTCTTCTTTCCTAGTTTTCTGATGGTGTTGTGTGTTTTCCCAGGGTGATTATGGACTAATGGAATGAATATTCACGTAGACCTTAATACTTTAAAGCTGAGTCAATGAGAAGGAAGAATTTAATTTAGTAACCATCTCATCCTCTGAATGTGAAATCTAGTATAAAATATGTCAATGAATACTCTCATAATTATAAATATATAATTTTAGTGTATCACTTTCATGCTAAAAGAACTTGTATTATACTATTATCCAACACCTAATAAGAGACAAGTGCATATTAAAATAGGGCAATAAATAGGCAACAAGAGATGTGTGCCATTTAGCCAAATTATAAATAGGAGACTGAGTTGAAAATTACACTGCGCATTAGTGGCCCAGCTGGGTGTGAATGGTAGATTTGTAAGTATTCTTGTTAAATCTTGACCCTGGTGTCTTCCCTAAATATTTCAGAGTGCAGCTCTTAGACTGAATCTTTTAAAATTCACAACTCCCACAATAATGTTGTCTGCTTAGTTCAATCTAGTAAATATTTATTTACTTGATTCTTATGCCATGTTCTACGTTCTATTTGGGCAGAGGAGAAATGAACCAAACAAATGTGAACCATGTCTTCCTGGAGAACATTGAAAAGAACTCACATGTTTTGTTAGTTAAATTAGTAGTTATTAGCAAAGAAACATTTCCCAAAAATAAGAGTGCCATCAATTAAATATATGTAGTATGATTTTTATTGCTATACTTTTTATAATATGAAAAATAAGAACAAAAATATCCCATCAACAGGAGGTAGTCTCATAAGTTAATTTGTATTATGAAATGGAAACAGTAGACTATATCTCAGTTGAGAAAAATTAAAAGGAAAATGATGGAGGTGAAAGTGTCAAGTTGTGAATAATATTTCTCTCTTGATACACAGTAGAATGATTATTATGAGAATTTCTTTTCTCTTTTTCTGGAGACGTTCATGTAACATTTCTGCATAACCATGCATTAATTAATAATCAGAAACATTTAAATTTGTAAGGAAGATGTTTTTTCCAGTTGGCTTATTAATTCCACTCCCAAGTTTCTTTTTAAAGATAGAACTTGCATAAGAATTCAGATGAGAATAACTTCTATTGAAGTCTAGACTATGCTCTTTTTAGCAGCCATTATTTAGCGGTTTTTGGATCTTTTTTCCAGTGCATTCAGCAACATCACTGGAATCGTACATTTACTCCAAGTAAGCAGAAACTTGTCTTTGCGTTGCTCTTTCTGTGCTCTGTTGAAGTTATTCTTGGTAAGGCCTACTCCACACTAATCTGTGATGTTATGATGTAAATTCATACACAAAAGCAAATCTCTCAGAAATCCCACAAGACTTTCTTTGGAAGTTATTAACTACAAGTACACTCTCAAACCAATGCTATCCCCAAAATAAAGAGAATATTCCTTATGCCCAAATTTATCTCATCAAATTTGGGGAGCTGAAGACTATGTGTGTGTGAAAATGGAGAATACAGTTTATTGGGTCTTAGTGGACAGACAATCCATTTTATAAACACTTATTGATTGCCCACTATGTTCCATTGACTCTTTGGAAAATACAATGGCAGATGTAAATAGAGATTACGCCAGCATGGTAGATGCTTAGCCAGACCACTTCTGAAGCAATGGAGCTAGTCACTAGGGAGTACATATGAAAATTTGAGGCCTGGATCCTACTGGAAAATGCAGACCTGAGATAGAGTTCTATGGCTTTTAAATTCTTTGAATTTGAGCAAGTCTGTGAACCTCTGAGCAGTGGATCCCTGAATTAATCTAT
The DNA here is from genome assembly GCF_000276665.1 of Chinchilla lanigera. Taxonomy (NCBI): domain Eukaryota; kingdom Metazoa; phylum Chordata; class Mammalia; order Rodentia; family Chinchillidae; genus Chinchilla; species Chinchilla lanigera. The sequence continues at coordinate 469,166 of NW_004955444.1, read as the reverse complement.
GCTGATCTGAAAAACAGTTATAAAAAAATGCAAGCACTGAATAAAGTTGTAAAGATCAAAGGAGAAAATGTGTATGAATGTATATTTTATAAAGTATAAAATTAAGCACATAACTTGGATATATTAATATTTGTATTAGTAACATCCTTGTTGCTGGGACAAAACACCCAACAATGGCACCTTAAAGAGGAAAGGTTTATCTTGGCTTATGGTTTCAGAAAGTTCAGCGCATGGTTAGCCAGCTCCAAGGTAGAAATGGCATAGCAGAAAGGCCTGGTGGAGAGAGTCTTGCTTAACCCATGGTGTCCAGGAAGCAGAGAGAAGGAACTAGGGATAAGATCACATCCTCCAGGTCACATCCCTATGTGTCCAAATAAGCCCTATTTCCTAATAGCATATTCCACTATAAACTCATCAATAAGTGAGTATTATTCCCTGTGATTTAATTACTTTCTTGAAAGCTCTATTTCTGAACACATGAGATTTTCGGGGACATTTTGGATCTAAACCATAACAACATTCAAGGACATATTTATATAGCACAGTATCTTCTATTTGGTTATTATCCATTAAAAATTTTTTTGGAGGGTAACGAATCAAACTCAGGACCTCATGCTTGCCAGACAGATGCTGTGCCATTGAGCTAAATCCTTAGCACTTAAAAATTTATTATATTTGGTGAAACAGGAAAGATTTTGGTGATGAAGTGGTTTGGGCACCTATTTTAATCAGAAAAACTAAGGGTTCCTGGGTACTGTAAAATTAAAAAGGAACTTTCAAATTTTGCATAGACATATGACACTTAGCAACTGGCAATCTTGGAACCTGTGGTCCTGTAACTCGGCCTTTCATTTGTAGCTGGAAATACCTCATCTGTGCTTCCCTAGAGTAGTAATTCATTGATTCAGTATGACTTATTGGCTCAAGTATTGGGCCAATAAATATTATTTGAGAACTATGTTTCAGACTCCTATTAGTGCTTGGAACAAGTGTGAGGAAAAACATTCCATGTTCTCATGGAGCTTACAGTACAGTGTGGGAGACAGTTAATTGTCGGGTAATCATACAATCCATAGCAAGCAAGTGACTGCTCAGAAGAGGTATCTGCTGCCACAGGGGCATATGTAGTAATTCCTATGTTAGCTTAATCTTTGAGAGGGAGGTACATGGGCTTAAATTTGAAGCATGAGTGGTAGTAGCCCATAGGTGAAGAGGGGAAATAAAAACATTGTAAGCAAAGGGAACAGTTTGGGCAAAGGCCCTGAAATAAGAGAGAGCACAGTGTCATGAGTAGATCGAAGAAGGCTGCGTTACTGGATTAAGTTAGAGACTTGTAGATGAAGGCAAGGCCAGAGAGGTTTATGGCAGCTCAACACCATGAAGAGTTGGTGGCTGTGCTATGGAGTTTGCAGTGTCTCCAAAGAGCATCAGGAAGTGCTAAGCATCAAGGGTGTCAGTTTTTCAGATTTGCAAGTAAAAAATCATTCGCACTGCAGTTGGCAGAACAGACAAGAGACGGGCCAAGGCTGATGAGCTCGTTTTTGATTGCTTCTGAAACAACCTTCAGAGCACCGTTGTAGTTTGTAAGTCTGGGCACAGGATTGCTCAATCAGGTTCTTTGTTTAGAGTCTCACAAGATGAAAATCCATGTATCAGATGGACTGTGGTTCCCATGCGTACTGGTGGTTGGCAGAATTCACTTCCTTTTTTTGCCTTCCACAGTGCCCCTCCCACCTCAGGCAGCAATGTGAGGTCAAGTGCTTCTCACATTTCCAGTCCTTCAGACTTCCTCTTCTGCTGTCTCTTTCTTACTTCCTCTCCTACTTCAGCTGGGAAGCAGCTCCATTTCTAAGGGTTTCTGTAATTATAGTCCTGGATAATCCAGGATACTCTCCCTATTTTAAAGTCAAATTGATTAATATCCTTAATTACACCTGCAAAGTCCCTTTGGCCATTTATGACGATTAAACTTAATTATCAGCTTCATTGACTTGGCAGCCACCTTGGGGATTAATAAGCACACTGTTGGGTGTGTCTGGGTAAGTTATGGATGTGTGACTTTGGGGCCCGTATATGATTCTTCACCCTTTTGTACCTGGCTTTCTGGCACTGTTCCTCTGCTCTGCTCCCCAGCCTCATGATCCAAGCAACATTGCTCTTTCGAGCCCTTCTGCCTCGTTTCTGTCATGGAATAAGCTACCATGGACCGAACCCTTTGAAACCATGAGCCAGATAAACTACTTCCTCCTTCAGGTGACAGGCGTTGGATGCTGTGTCCCAGCAGGGCAAGCTGACCGACACACAGTGTAACATACATTATTTATGGGTGTTGCCTTAGAGCAAAGGTCTGGCAGCCAAAAATCTGCCCACCATAGTTGATGCAGTGATGCCAATTAGTAGGTTATTCCAATACTTCAAAGAGAAGATGTTCGTTACTTGAAAGAGGGTGATGATAGTAGAGATGGAGGGAAGTATATACATTTTAGGACTCTTAGGAGAATGAGGGAATGAATAATGTAAAGAAAGACTCCCTAGCATAGTTTGGACCTTAAAGGTTTCCCAAAAGCTTATAAACTAAAGACTTGGCCCCCAGCTTGTGGCTTTCTTGCAAGGTGCTCAAATCTTTAAGAGATGTGTTCTAGTGGAAGGGACTGTGCCCATGAAGTGGGTATTGGGGAACTCTTAGCCTCGTTGATAAATTCCCAACTAGTGTAAAGTGTTGAAGGAGATGGGGTACATAAAGGGAGAAGTGATAAACTGGAGAATGTTTCTCCCTTCAGCTGAGTGCCATCAGTGAGTAGGCTTTTGGGGTGAAAGAGTTTCTGTGTCACTTGCTAAACAACCTAGCGGTTTTGTGGAATGGAAGTAAATTTGTGTACCTTGAGGAATAGGGTAGGAAAATAAATCTGGAAAAGCATGAGCTTTCATCCCATTTCAGTGAAGAATGCTTTCTACCACAGGTTATAAGGAAAGAATAACAAAAGGTTTTTATTTATTTATTTATTTTTTGTTTTTTTTGGTTTTTCTCCGGTACCAGGAACCGAACTCATGACCTTGCGCTTGCCAGGCAGGCGCTTTGCCGCTGAGCTAAATCCCCAGCCCCAACAAAAGGTTTTTAAAATTGAGAAACTGAGGTTAGTTTTTTTCTCAGATAGGAAATCTGCATGTGGAAGGCTGAGGAACTAGCTCAGTGGCTAACTGGGGTCAGACCTGTGTTCACTGTAGTTCTCTCAGCCCTTCTTTCATGGTGGCAAAATGACAATCTGATTTTCTGGTCTCACATCTACGTTCAAGCCAAGAGGAAGGAGGAAGGGGTGAGGACAACACTTCTGTCTGCTGTATCAGGAAAGTAGAAGCTTTGCCAGAAGCCCCCACAACAAATTTCTGTTGCTCTTTTACTGCCTCCCATGAGCTGCTAGGCAGCTGAAAGCACAGGGAACACAGTGTCATAACTGGCTTAGTCCAACTATGACTATTGCTGGTGAGCGCGCCCTCAGATTCTCAAGCAAAATTGAGGCACTAGAGCCAAGGATAGATACCAGGAGACAACGAAGCCAGTCCTCATGAGTTACATTTTGAAAGGCTTTCGACACTGCGCTATGGCAGGTGAATTTCATAATTCATAAGCCAAAGGCAATCCCTTAATTTTCCATCCAGTTCAGTAAAGTCGTTAGCAGTGGCTGTTCTTTCCCAAATAATTCCAAGATCCTGGGCTTGGCGAAAATTATCTCAGAATGACAGTTACTGATCAAATGAACAGTTCTCAGTATGTACTTCACAATACAAAAGGACAAGTTGTGCTATCTCCTTTATCTGCAAAGCTTTCCTTGACCTCAAAAAGCATATTATAAACAAAAGCATTTCACGATGTGGAGATGAAAACAAGTTATGAAACCAGTTTACATGCAACATTTTAGGAATAATCATAGGATGAACAAACAAACCCTTCTTAGTTTAAAAAATCCATATTTATAACCACGTATATAATTATTACCAAGTTAGTATATTTCAGAACACCTTTAATTTGCTGATCATACAGGCAGCCCAAATGTGCCACGGTTTTTATGGTTACATATAATTTTTCTTAAATATAATTTTTTTTTGGTTTTCACCAAATCAGAGTAGCTGAAAACTAATACTAAATAGTCCAGAGTTTATCTGTAAATTCATATTGCTTCACACTGACATATTTATATACAGTAAATAAATGGAAACATAAAACATCAAAATAAGTCCTTTAGAAATTTTATATAAGTTAAACATTAAAAGCAATATCTTAAAAACTTATGAGAATATTTGGAAGCTATGAATTATACTGGGGACCAGAAATTCACAATGGTTAGATTTACGCACTTCCCTAAGGGAGGAATGGAGGCTTGAGATTACTGGTGTCACCCTTTTGAGATTGCCCATTGTCTCACTGGGGGGTGGGCCATCCTCTCCCACCTACAGTGCTAAGGCTAGACTAAGACTAAAATGACTAAGACTAGAGACACTTCAGGGCAAGACCCTTCCTAGCATGAGGCCACCTCTGCCCTCTGAGTCACCTGATAATCTCCTCACCATTTTCCTCAATCAATAAATGCTGAGGTTCTGGGTGCCTCATGGCCTTTTCTTCCCCATGAACAACTGGTCATCCTGGGTCCCCATTGCTTGCTATTTGTCTCTTGCTTGCTTTCTTGCTGTGCACCATAACATCTCGCAGGAGATTGGAGCCCACTGCAGGGATCCCTGATAGAATAGGCCTTATGTATTGTAATTACTACACTCTTAGATGTAAATATATTTGAGATAAGAAAGAGTAATTATTGGGGCTGGGGATTTAGCTCAGCGGCACACTGTCTGCCTGGCAAGCGCAAGGTCGTGAGTTTGATTCTCGGTACTGGAAAAAAACAAAAACAAAAACAAAACAACAAAAAAGAAAGAGTTATTATTCTTCATAAGTAAACTATTCCTTTAAAGTATCTAAACATTATTAAAAAGCTATGATTAATTATTATATGGAAATATTCGTAGGAAGACTTGAAGTCTATTCTCTACAGACACTCTTCAGATTTACATCCATAGCATATGAATAAATGGTTTTAGCATTTTTAATATTAAACTTTTTATCATGATTAATGTTGTTTCATGTTATTATTTATAGCAATAAAAGGGCAAAAATCTTTTAAACTTTCCATCACAGATATGTACATGAGTTACTGTCTACTCTATGCTATTAATGTAAACATACCTACAGCGATACAAAAGGAATACAAAACATAATCAGTGACAGAAATGACAAAAGCACCACATTTTTCTTTAACCCCACCCTACCGTAATAAAGGGTGCATTGCTGATAGAGTGATTTCAAAGTAGTAACCATCGTCTTTTCCCTACGAGAATATTGGAGATGATCCAACAAAACCTGATCTTTCATTTGCCATAAAAAATTTTCCTTTCCCCACTCCTCCCCTATCTTCCCCTTTCTGCCTTGTGGTTGCAGAAGTCTGGGCTGCGGCTGGTGCCGCTCTGGATATCACCCCCAAAATGGGCTGGGGCTGCCCCTTCTCCCGACTCACTCAGCTCCGCCAGTCTGGTCCCCTGGGAAGCCCCTGTCAAGCAGGCGAGAAGTTTACTTGGGGGTTTGTCTGTAGGGAACACAGGGGAGGGAGCAAGAGCGAGCAGGGAGACTCTCCAGAATCCCCTAGAGACCAACACCTGTGCAGGAAGGAGAAGGAAGGATGAGCACCACCAGCCTCGGGTCGCCGCAGTTCCGAGCGAGTCTCAGGCAAGCTCATGGGAAAGTCCTGATGTACTGAAGTTTCCCACTGAAGAAGTGTCCTGTTGGCCAGGAAGGGCGGCTTTGGGGTCACACTGCTGCGGGCCCAAAGGAGGCTGCTGGAGGCTGTTACCTCCTGTATGTGTCCTCTTTGCAGCTGCTCTGAAAGGGAGACCTGTATGGAAGGTTGCTAAAGTCACCGCACCACACTGGCTTTATCTTCCTTGTTCCTGACTGGATCACATTGCTCCTCTGCCTGAAAACACTCAGGAGCGCTGTGAGGACCGCAGAGTGATGTTCCAACACACACTGAAGACCTTTGAAGAACGTTGGCACGGATTCATTTGTATCCTTAGACGCCCCCCTGACTCCAAGCCCCAGTCACAGGTATCTTCACACCTTACCTTGCAGTTCTAGCCCCATGTGATGTGTCAGCGCCTGCCCAGGCTGTCCTGCCCCTACTCACTCTCCTCAGCCTCTCCAATACGGCCCATCTTTCTGTATCCAGGCAGACTCTTCTTCACCAAGGTGTCCTTCCTGAGACATTTGTTCAGGAAGGATCACCTTTCCTTTGTGCTCAGATCCATCTTGTGCTGGTGTCTAGTGTCATTTTATTTTTTAAAATATTTTTTCTTTAAAGAGCTCGCAGAAGGGAATATATTTTAAGAAATCTTCCAGTTTGTGCATCTACCGGGTGATCATTTGATGAGTATTTACTGAAAACAAATTGAGCCAAGTGCAGAAAAGAATATTTGTTATGAGGGGGGAAGGGAGATGAAAGGCGGAACCATCTCAAGAACCTAAAGAACATTTGTGCACACAGGCCTTCTGAATTCTGTGTTTCTCAAGGAGAGATTAAAGATTCTGCTTCCTGGAACTTGAAACACATAATGAGCAGAAGAGTTGAGAGGTAAGGGGTAGGGCGGGAGGTAAGATTTTTTTAAGTGTAATCTGAGATCTCAGTTCTACAGGAGAGAATCAAACTGTGTTTTCTGTAGGATTCCTCCCTGCCTTTCTTACCGTACCCATATGGTGTGAGATTCTCCCACCAGGTTCTCGCAAGAAGACTGAACTACGAGGTGTCTCATGTCTGCTCGTGTTTCTCTGTGGGTCTCTATCACCCACTGAAGAGCCCGGCTGGGAGTGGGTGCCGTGCTGCGCAGAATGGAGGGTGGCAGCAGCAGGGAAGGAAGTGGGTAACCCTGCAGCAGCAGAAACCTGGTCCTCAGAGGCCAGGCAGTTGCGGAGAGAATTACAGCAACTGAAAAGTAACAGGAGGTGAAGAGCCAGTAGCAGAATGCAGAAAAGGGAAAAGAGGGAGACACTTGGATTTGCAATGGTCAGTTAGACTGGGCTAGTTTTGGTCCTACAATAAAACTAGAAATATTAATAGGATTCAAATTAGCGAGTCTTCGTTGTATGCTAAGTTTTACAAAAGGCCATCCTCATTTCTGCAGTTCATTTAAGAAAATTAGGGTAGACTCATGCCTGCTTGCAAAGCAATTCTAATCTAGTTGAGAATACATACACAAACACACATAAAACCGTTTAACTATTACATGGTAGAATATGAACTTGAGCTTCTTTCTCCTCCTGTGTTTCATTTGCCCATGAACTGTGCTGACTTAACGTCGAAAACATCCCAAATCGATAACCTTTCCCCGTCCACCAGTCAACCTTAGCCCAAACCTTGCCTGCCTCCCTGGGACCTGCGACAACATCCTGACTGGTGTCACTCATTGCAGCTCTGTATTTGCACGGTCTGTTCTCTGCCCGGTACCAGAGAAATATTTCAGGAACTACACACTATGTCTTGCCACTCTGCTGCTGACAGCTATGGCATCTGCCCCAGCACTCAGTAAGAGCGGACACCCTTACGCAGCCCAGCACTGGCTGCTGTGCCACCTTGCTGCTGCCTTGCTTCTCGGTGCTTTCTGTCCACCGGCCACACCACCATTCTTTGTATTTCCAGAAAGTGGCCTACTCCATGCTTTCTTGGGGCCTTTAAAAGTGTTGTTCATCCTGCCTGGGAAACTTTGCATCCCATCTTTACAGAGCTGCTGACTTCTTCTTTTAAATAATGTTATTCTGGGAGCGCCAGCCTTCTGGCTGGCTAGCTTCCTGCCTGCTGGCTCCTGGAGGGTGGGCCCCCAG
>NW_004955444.1:459467-461151 GCF_000276665.1 Chinchilla lanigera | reverse complement strand
AAAAAAAAAAAATAAATAGAAGCCATGATCTTAACCACAAGAAATTTTTATCTTGAATAATAGACAACTGTATAAATAACCCTCATGGAGAACTTGTGTGAAATGATAAGCCTTGGGATCTAATACAATTTTCCAGCTCCTAAATATGTACCTCCTTAAACAAATTATGTATGTGAACATTAATTTTCTCCTTTGCATAATAGGCTTCATATTATTTTCATCATAAGATTGGAATCACTGATGGTCCTCATTGATGTTATTGAAAGTATTCAACAAATGCTTTGACTAAGTGCATCATTTAAAAGAACAAATATAAGGATATCAACAGGAAAAATATATAAAAATATATAATACTGTGAGAAGGTAAGCTGTATATAGAACTATGGACTATGCTAATCTCCTTGCTTTACTTTGACTAGAACCTCCATGAGAGAAAAAGTACTGTATTACAAAAGGTACTGTAAACTGGCTACAAATTTAAAATCTAGACACCAAATAAAATTTTTTAATTAGGTCTCTTCTAGCTGTATTATCTAGCAATGCCTCCCTGTATGAGCTGGAGAAGGTGCACTTGTTCCTGCCTGTGGGTTGTATGTTTGGTGTTTTGTGGAGGTGACCATGGGATGCATAGATTGGCTGATACCTGAAGACCCAAATTCCAACAAAAGACAATAATATGTTATATAAAATAAAGAAACACAATGCATTTTTCATTAGTGACCAGTGACACCCATAATTCCAGCACCCAGGAAGCCTGAGGCAGGAGGACTGCTGTGAGTTTGAGGCCAGTGTGGGCTACATAGTGAGTTCAAGGGCAGCCTGAGATAGCAAGACCCTATCTCTCTTTTTTTTGAGAGTAGGCTCTCTTTTTGTTTTAAAGAGAATAATAATAATAATAAAAAAAACAAAATAAGAACAACATAGACACAAACAAAATATAGCAAAAACAATAAAAATGATATAGGGTTTCAAAACAAAATGATAGGAATTAACAGTGGTTGTTATATTACATATTGTTATCTTCAACGAAGTTGCACAGATTACTAGATGTAAGAATGTGAGATTGAGCAAACGATTAAAGAGAATAAACAAATAATAAAAACATTAGAAATGATATAGAGCTTCACTAAACAAGATAGTAAGAATTCACTAATGACTGTTACATTACATATTGTTGTCTTCAAATTAGTCATTCAGATTACCAGGTATAAGCATGCAAAATTGGTAAAAATTAAACATTAACTGTTCCCTTCAATAAGCCATTAGACATCAGCAGTACAGTTATCCTAGCTATCCTTCTATATACATATTATATTTCCCCCTTGTTTTTTCTTTCTTTTTCTCCTTTTCCTCTTCCAACTTGTTCCTTCCTTTGAGCAATTTCTTTCCTTTTCATAATATCTATTGTATATTTTGGATTTTATTTACTCTTTCAAGTTCTTACACTAGGGAGACAATATAATGTTTACACATGTAGGTCTGATTTATTTCACTTATGAGTGTGATCTCTAGAAGCATCCATTTACCTATAAAAGACTCAAGTTTATCTTTTTTATAGCTGAGTAATACTCCATCACATAAAAATATCATATCTTTTTTATCCATTCCTCAGCTGATGGGCATTTGGGTTGTTTCCAAGACTTAGCTATGACAAATTGCTCTTCTGTAAACATGGGTGCACAAA
>NW_004955444.1:433901-458615 GCF_000276665.1 Chinchilla lanigera | reverse complement strand
ACAAGCCTATATCTAGCAATCTGAAGAATTACTTTGAAGATAACAATATGCAATATAACAACCATTGTTAATTTCCTATCAGCTTGTTTTGAAATTCTGTATTGTTTTTATTGTTTTTTATTATTTATTCTCTTCAAAATAAAAATTTTTAAAAAGCCATTTCCCTGAGAGAAATGGCCCATTCCCTATCTGGGGATGAGAACGTGCAAAATGAAAAAAAAACAACAACAACAAAAAAATAAATAATGTTATTTTGTTTTGGTTAGCATATGTTAATAGTGCATATTGATGGAGCTCAGTGAGATATTCATTTCAATACATGCAGACAGTACATATTGATCAAATCCAGGCATCCTCCTCTTTATTTAGGGATCTCTGAGTAACCACTATTCTACATTCAGGTTGAGTTTTTTTTCTTTTCAGCATGGGGGGTTGAACTTGGGACCTTCTCAATGAGCTCAGTTTTTAAATTTGAGACAAGGTCTTGGTAAATAACTAAGTTGCCCAGGGTGGGCTTGAATTTGTGATCTTCCTGCCTCAGCCTCCCAGAGTGATAGAGATGGGATTATAGGCACCACTGCGCCTGATTGGCTATTTTTAAAAAATTTTTATTTGTAGCTTCTGCATGCTCTAGAGAGAACATTCTGTTCTTGTCTTTCTGTTCCTGGCTTCTTTAGCTTAACATAATATCCTCTAGTTCTATCCTGTCATGGTTTGTGTCTGGATGTCGCCCAAAGCCTCATGCAGTCGTGGGGTGGGTTTCTAGATATTTGACTGATCCATGCTCCAATGCTGAGATTATGGGTGTGAGTGCTACACCTGCCCTGGGGCGGGTACTTTGCATACAATATAAGGAAGGTCAAGAAGCTTGCTCTCCCAACTGCTGCTCCTCCCTTTTCACTCTTGTTGCTTTCCTGTGTCCAGTTTTCCCCTGCCCCCATGAACTGTTGCCCTCTGCCATGTGCCACTTTGCCTTGGAGCCAGCCAAGTATGGACTGAAATATCCACAAACTGTGAGCTTAATAAACCTTTTCTCCCTTTAATTCTGGGTGTCAGGTGTTTTGTCTCAGCAACAAGAGAAAAGTAACTAAGACAGATCTATTCTGCTACAAATAACAAGATTTATTTCTTATTTATGGCTGAATTTCGATGTGTATATGTTTTTGGGTTGTTTTTTTTTTTTTTTTTTTGGTACTGGGAATCAAACTCAGGACCTTGTGCTTGCTAGGCAGGCACTTGTGCCGCTGGGCTACTTCCCCAGCTCTTCTTTATTCATTACTGACAGCCCCCTAGATTGCTTCTGTGTCTTAGTTCTTGTGGATAGTGCCACGATAGAAAAGGGCATGCAGGTATCCTTTCAGTATGTGAATTCATTTCTTCTGGATATACATACCCAGAAGTGGGATACTGGGATCATGTGGTGGTTCTACTTTTTTTTTTTTTTTTTAGAGCCCTCCATATTGTTCTGCATAAGGTTGTACTAATTTGCATCCCCACCAACAATGCATGAGAATTTCTTGTTCTCCACATCCTCACCACGTTTTCATTTATCTCTCCTGGTTGAAGCCCTTGCCTACTGCCAGTCTAGAACCTCCAGGCATTTCTCCACTTCACTCTGTCCTAGAGCTTCATGGCACTTAGCAGCATCTAAACTGTGTCCAGTGTCTGTCCCCAGTGAAGATGTAAGCTTCTGGAAAGGAGAGGTCTTGCTTGTCTTTTCATTACTCTATTCCCCAGGCCAAGCACCATGCCTCACACATAGTTGATTCTAATTCAATAGCTGTTGTGGCAGACGTGGTGTACATCTGTAATCCCAGGGAGGCTGAGGCAGGAGGATTGCTGTGAGTTTGAGACCAGCCTGGGCTACAAAGTAAGTTCAGGGACTGGCTGAACTACAAAGCAAGACCTTGTCTCAAAAAAAAAAAAAAAAGCTGTTGAGTGAATGACTAGAAATGTATGGACTTTAAAGAGACAAAGAAGTGATAGTGAAGCTCACTGGTCCTTAGGCAAAATTCTTGGAGGAAGTAAAATTATGTTAGCTGTGAAAATGGTGAGGAGCAAAGGCTTAAATGTGACAATATGGATGCTTTGTCTGTGGGAGGCTCCTGCGCTGGTTAGAGCAGAAGGTACACAGAATAAAGGTGAGGTGGATGTCATGTCAAGGTGTGGTCAGACTGGAATGTGTATGGAATTAGTGGGCAAAAGAAAGTCTACACCACCACATTGTGCCTGTGTGTGTGTGTGTGTGTGTGTGCACGCGCGTGTGTGTGCGCGCATTGCTTCAGGTGGCAAAGCACTGAAATTTTACAGGGCTCTTGAGAGCTAGGGTAGCTACTTATCATCTTATTTTTATTTTTGACAAATATGGAACAAATTACAATCCCTGAATTATGAAGGTAATGAAAAAAAGGCACTCAGCCCCATATATTCATTTTTATGCCAATAAGAACGATTTTAGTTTTCGGCCCCTCTGTTCCTCATGAAGTACTTTGCTGTTTTGATGGAAGAGCTCTCTGAATTATTCAATCTAGGAATAGTTTTCATTTATTTGACATTTTATTTTCTCTCAGGAATGGTCCTTATAGAGCGTGCATTTCTTTTCCTTGAATGAGATAATATGTTGGAAAGTATTTTGCAAACCATCAGATGCTACCAAATGGAAGACAGAATAATTGTTACCGTTAAGGTTTTAGGGACATGAACTACTGATGGCATCATTTTACTGTTCTGGTTTTTCTGATTTTATTGAAGTAAGAACTATTTTTCTGTTAGGTGGGGAAGGACAAATAAAGGTAACAGGAAAAGTAGCGTGGTTCCGAGTTCTGACCTGGAAGGGAGTGCAGTGAGCTGAACTGAAGGGGTGAGCAGAGAGTGGTGGGATGGGAAGCACTATCTGAATAACGTAGGAAAATGGGGAGCTGAGAGGAGTTATCCCAGGAAGGTGCTGAGCAAAGGAAACTACTACGTGGCTTGTTTTGTTTTGTTTTGTTTTGCATGGAGAAGTTGATGAAATGTAGGAACAGATGCAAATTTCTACGACAGCAAGAGAGACAAGAAACCTTAGGAACAGGCAAAGGTTAAAATTTATCTGACAGCTCAGATGAGCTTAGACTTTGAATACAATCACGATAGTAACACTTCACATTCATTGAACTTTGTATGCACCAGTTATGACTTTAATCATTTTAATGAATAATCTTGCATTATCTCATTAATCTTTAAAATTTCAGAGATAAGAACCACATTCATCCTTATTTTATAGTTGAGGCAACAAAGGCTTAGGAAATCTAAAATGCTGGAACCAAGACCCAAACTATGCCTGTTGGATTCCAAAACCTGTGATCTGTATATTTCCCAAAGACCCCATAGGATTTATTGCTTATATATTTAATTTGAAAAATTTGGACACACATAAGTTAACCTTAGCTTTACCATGTAAAATAATATAATGCTTCAGACAATCATTTTCCCAAAGATAACTTCCATTGCCATTTTTATTTATGTATTTCATACACTTGCTTATATGCATTTGCTCATGTAGATCATCTTATAAAGTTTTCTGAAATTTTTATGTTGAAAATATAGCAATCCCTTCATTTTTTTTTTTTTTTTTTTTGGTTTTTTGGCTTTTCTCCGGTACCAGGAACCAAACTCACGACCTTGCGCTTGCCAGGCAGAGGCGCTTTTGCCGCTGAGCTAAATTCCCAGCCCCAGCAATCCCTTCAGAAAGTGATCTCTTTCCATACTTGTGGAATTTTCTTTTGAGGGAAATATTGCAAGACACAGTATATATGTATGTATACACAAACATATGCATATATAAAATATCAGCTTTAATACATACTACCAATTATGGGTTATACCAATTTATACTTTTACTACTGTATTACATGAGTGCTTTTCCTTACACTTTGTACAAACTAATTTTTAAAATTTGTGTGATAGTAGGGAAGTGATATCTCATTTGTTTTATATGTTTTAGTTAATGATCGAAGGTGAACATTTTTCGCATATTTATTGACCTTAACATAAATACACTCCTTAAATACATTAACATAAATCTTTCTGTTTTCTCAATGTCTGCACTGCTCTGTGTGATGCAGCTGTGCCTGAGTGCAGTGAGCACTATGGGACGGAAAACGGGGGGAGACAGTGACAAAGGCGGAAGGAAGGGTTGGGACTAGACACAGCCCAACTGCCAAAGTTAAACCAGAAGATATAAAAATTCCAAATAACCCTATATCATCCAATGAAATTGAAAAGGTAATTAAAAATTTACCAACAAAGAAAAGCCCAGGCCCTAACAGGTTCACTGTTGAATTCTACAAGAAATTTGGAGAAGAACTAATGTTGAAACTCTGTAAAGAAATTGAAAGGGAAGCAGTACTTCCAATATCATTCCTGGAAGCAAGTTTTACCCCGATTCCAAAACCAGAAAAGACCCAACCAAAAAAAGAAAACTACAGGCCAATCTCCACAATGAACATAGAAACAAAAATCCTGCCAATAAAAATTCTGGTGGGGCTGTGGGGGACAAAAAGGAACTCTTCTTCACTGTTGGTGGAGTGCAGACTGGTGTGACCACTGTGGAAATCAGTGTGGAGATTCCTTAAAAAACTAGGGTTAGAGGTTCCATTTGACCCAGCTATTACCCTTTTGGGTATCTTTCCAGAAGAATTAAAAACATCATACCACAGTGATATATGTGCACCCATGTTTATAGCAGCACAATTTGTAATAACTAAATCTTGGAAACAACCCAAATGCCCATCAACTGAGGAATGGCTAAAAAAACTTTTTAAAAAGTATAATGGAGCACTACTCAGCCATAAAGAAGGACAAATTGGAGACTTTTATAGGTAAATGGATGCAAATTGAGGCCATACTGTTAAGTAAAATAAATCAGACACATACGTGTAAACATCATATTGTCTCCCTACAGTGAGAAACTGAGTGAGTAAATAAGATCCAAAATGTACAACAGATATTGTGAATTGGGAAGAAACTACTCATAAAGAAAGAATAACTGGGGTAGGGAAAAGAGGAAAGGAAGAAAGGGGAAAAGAAAAATATACATATATTATACAAAGATAGTTACACAGCTGGTTTCTCTTAGTGCATTGAAAAGAAAGGTTTGTGCTAATATTGCTTGAACAAGATGTCATGCCTATAACCTATAGCCTATATTTTGTACTCAGAATATATACTATGAAGACAACAATATGCAATCTATTAATTGTAACTTTCCTACTAACCTTTTTTGGGGGGATCTTTTTGAGACAGGATCTCACCATACAGTTCAGACTGGACTTGAGCTCATTTTGTAGCCCAGGCTGGCCTCAAAACTGCAACGATCCTCCTGCCTCAGCCTCCTGAGTCCTGGTATTACCGGTGTGCACCACCACACCTGGCGTACTAACCTGTTTTGAATCTCTGTTTTACTATTTTTATTTTTTTCTCTTTAAAAAACTGAATAAATAAAGTGGGTTAAAATTTCCTTTGCCCTAAAAAGTAATGTTAAGAAGAAGAAAATAGAAATGAAACCTTGAAATCAGCATCTATATCAGGATAATTATTTTTGTTTTCTTCTGTATTATCAGTGACATCCTCCTGGAGCTGCCCCATTCCATTTCAGACCCACCCACACCTTTTCCTGCCCCTCTGCTATAAAACACTTCACTGAAAAGCAGTGGAAATAGCACATCTTTGCATTGTCTGAGATTGCCATTTGACAGTCTTGAAGGCCTGAGCATGGATCTCTTTTCCAAAGTTAGGATTGGCGATTCTCTAAGTTGTCTGTTTGTTAAGGATCCAGAGTAGGAATGTTTTATAAAGAAATACAAAGCTATGGATTTTGCTCTTTTAAATCTAAACCTATTCTCCCTCAGGGAAATAAATAAAGCACATCTGTTCAGTCAGTATTTTCCTGAAATAAATGGGCACAGGCTTGAAAATTTTATCTATTTGAATTCTGTGGATATCTATCTATCTATCTATCTATCTATCTATCTACCTATCTATTATATATCTATACCTATATCTATACACCTGTAGTATCCTTCAAAAAGTGGCTATTTTAAATCAAAATCTTTAAAAAATCTACTTGTTTAAAAATATTATCCATGATCTATTAGAAATAGTTCCCCAAATCTTTATCTTAATCAAATGCAGTTTTATTAACCAGTGTACATTTTTAATAGCTAGCTCTCTCTCTTCATTGTGATTCAAGATTGTGCCTCTGCTGCCATTCATAAGTCACTTGTTATGCGCCCTCACTTTCTAATACCAGCCTAACCTTTGGCTGTGTCTCTCTGTCAAAACATTCCAGTTCAGTCTGATGCAATTTTATTCTGCATGTGTGCCTCCCTATCTACCCCACAGGACAGCAGAAATAATTGACTACATCTAAGCAGTTTTTTCTGCAAACACCTGTACTAATTAAAACCTCAAATAGAAAATTCTTTACAATAGTGTTCATCATTAAGAACGTCTTTTCATAGGCACAACAAACAAGACGTAGACTGTGTACAACAGCTCATCAGAGATGGATGAATAATGGAAGCTTTATTCACGGAGCATTCCGAAGGATCCTATTTATGAGCCAGCTAAAACATGATTCATTGGACCCATCAGTGGTTCCCACACCAGTGACAGACTAGCATGAAAGACCCTCATTTCTAGGCCTTATGAAATGGTAGGGCCTTTATTGTCTGAAACAAAAGTGATTCCATACGCCTCCCCATGTGGATTACATGCTGCTGCTGACATTTTCCTGGCTGGTGTACAAGACAAAACTCTTCTCCAGGTTCATAGTTGCCAAATTGGTGCTCCATCAAGGGACCTCTGGCACTCCACACCAAAACCGCTAGAGACACCCTGAAGTATGTAAAAACTAAAATCTCCATGCGACAGGAGTTTAACTAACCTTATAAGAAAAATAATAACAATCGACCTAAATTATTCTGAAAGTGAGACTAGAAATTAACTTTCTGTAGGAAACCATCCATAAAGACATACCAATATGTCTCAGTAAAAATTACATATAATATAAATCTTGCATAAAATGCAACACAATCACTTTTTCCTCCTCTTCCTCCTCTGACAATAATCATTATATTCTTCTAGTAGAGAAACAGGCCCTTTGCATGTGCATCTGGGCACATGAGATATCCTTTGTAAGAAAATGGAATGCTGGCTGGTAAAGAAGTACTTGCTCCCTTGATGTGCTTTTCCTCCATTCAAGTTCTCTGAGAAAAACTTAATTTTCCTTTTAATATCCCTCATATGGGCAGTGTCAGATTTCATCATTTTCTTTATCCGTAGTTTCCTTACTCATATCATAGATGCAACTTGTGAACCAATTCTTTTAAAATAAAAATGGGCTTCTAGCTTTTTGTTGGTTCTAATATTGAAATATTCTAGAAACACTGGGGAAAAAGATGTTTGCCTTTGCTTATCTAAGAAAGTAGTACAATGTCTTTGCAGAGAAGCATCTCATATGTATTGCAAATTTCTCAAGGAAAATTGGATTTGGCCTCGTTGTGTGGCTGGGTGCCAAGGACTCAGATTAAAAGTATAAAATATACAGTATCTACTTTGTAACAGTTTTATGTATAAAAAAAAGAACCCAAATTAGTGTATAATGTGCATCGTATTTCTGCTTTCTTTGCATAAACATAAAGCATGTGACATGGAAGGTAACTAAGCATGACCCTCTGGTGCTTGGCCTGAGAAAAGAAAGGCAGACTTTTGTGTGGCTAGGTTCCATGCTATTTACCAAACTGAAAACACATGAAGTTGTGGGATCTTTCTTCTGTATATTGATACTCAGAGAAACTGAGTCCAGCACTGATGGCATATTGGAAGGGTTAAGTGATAAGAAGTTTCCTCAGGTTTCCTAAGGGTGCTCTCTCATGCAACTTTTCTAGAGAAGTCTCAGAAAGTATGAATAGGAATACAAATGTCCACATTCATTTAATGAATCTTTTTTTTGTTTGTTTGTTTGTTTTTTCCAGTACCGGGAATTGAACTCACGACCTTGTGCTTGCCAGGCAAGCGCTGTGCTGCTGAGCTAAATCTCCAGCCCCTTAATGAATCTTCTTATATGTGAAGCTAGTCATAACATTACAGTGTAGATTTAAAATATTCCCCAAAAGTCTCATCTGTTCAGAGGTGAGGCTTTTGGAAGCTGATTAGATTATGCGGGTGCCATACTCCTCAGTGGAGTAATGCATTAATGAGTTCGTAGCTGCATTTGCTGTTAGGAGGTGGGGACTGGTCTAAAAAGGTGGGTCACTGAGGGCTGACATGCAAGTATATATTTTGTCCTCAGCTCCACTCTTTGCTCTCTGCTTCTCAGCTGCCATAATTGAGCAGCTTTCCTCCTATGTGCCCCCTGCCATGACGTTTCTTTCTTGGATCCAGCCAGCCATGGACTGAACCCTCTGAAACCATGAACTACAATAAACTTCTGCTCCTTTAAATTGTGAGTGTTGGGTATTTTGTCTCAGTAATGGGAAAGTGATTAATACACATGAGTACAGACATCTCAGTTTTGACTTTCATCGTGTCTCTCAGTGACCTGATACTCATTCCAAACCCTACAGGATAAACAAAGTGATCAAGATAGTCAACCAAGTGTTTTATTCATGCCAGCTACTGCTGCCTGGACTTTTTCCTGATTAATATTTGACATATTAACAGCTTTTGAGAAAGCCCAGTCATATTTCTGTTGGTTGTGGGCCACCTTTGTTTAGCTTAGCATGTATAAGGCCCTTTTTCTTGCCTTGGAGTTTGAAAATTCTCCTATATTGTTGCTGCTCAAGACATGCTGTTGTCTACATTCTTAATGAATTTCACTTTGTGTAATCTTAGCTCTGTATGCCTCTTTTGTATGCCTCTCTGTATGTCTTTTGGTACCTTCTTCCTTTAGTGGTGGGTTCTTACATGCTGGGATCTAATTTTTCCAAATCACTATATGCCAGATGCAAAGAACAAGCAGGGTAATATTATCACTAACTCACAGTCAGAGTCAGTGAGTCTATGTGAAGACAGCCACACGAGCATACGGCTACGATTCAAGGTGATAAGTATGATAGAGAAGTGTCTCTAAAGCACTATGAAACAATGGCAAAATTATTTGTTCTGTTTATTTTAGGGGTAAAATATTCCTACTGGCACCCCTTATTCCTTTCTCCTGCTTTATTTTTAAAGCACTTACTATCACTTGATATATTTACTCATTTATTAACAATTTTTAGTGTCATCATCCCCACCCCAAAAATAATGATCTGAGAACAGGAACTTTTCAACTTAATTCACAGTTTATATCCTAGTGCCTAATGACACATGACACATGACATCTAACAGTTGCTAATTGTAGTGTGAATGTGTCCCCTTCAAAATTTAGGTATGGGAACATAATGGCCCATGGCGTGGTTTTATAGGATGGGGGCCATTAGGAGGTGATTAGCTCATAAAGAATTCTCCCCTTTTAAACAGGATTAAGGCCCCTATAGAAGAGGTTCTTTTGCCTTTCCACCTTCTGCCGTCTGGATACACTGCAGTCACTGAGCCCCGTCTGGATGATAGCCACAAGGCAGTGTCTTGGAAGCAGAATGAAGTCCTCACCAGCCAACTGAGTCTGTTGATACTGCTGTCAGACTTCCCAGACCTATGAAAAAATAAATTGTTATTCTTTAGAAGTTACCCATTTCAGGTATTTTTTTAGACCAGCACCAAGGAACTGAGACACAGGCTTGGTGTAAGTGTGAGAGAGAAGGCTGTGTGCCTGGAATGAGTGCTGCATGAGAAATGATAGGGTGGGAAGAACGGGACTACACAGGGTGTTGCAGGTCGAGGTAGAAAGTTTGAAGTTTATTGTGGTTTTAAAAGGAAGTTACTAGAACATTTCAAGGAGAGGAGTGTCATGATCTGATTTATGTTTAGTAAACACATTTGCACAATTGCTTCCAGTTAGTTAGAAATTAGTCTCTGAAGGAAGGTTAGGGAGGGCGCTTCTAGGAGACTGCTATGCAAGTGTAGGAAAAATGTGATCCCTGTTTGCACCAAGGTTAAATCAGTGAGATGGTAAGATGTGCTTGGAGTATAGAAGTTATGGAGGTAGATTTGACAGCACTTGAAAGAAGAAGCCAAGAGTGAGGGCAGAAAAGAGGGGAGAAAGACATAAAATACATACCAGCTCCAATGGGCAATAGGCAAAGTTAACCCTGTCTTGGACTAAACTATTTTAGATGGTCAGCCTTTCAACGGGAAGAGCTGAGTAAAATCTGATCTGTGGGTTAAGACAGCGAAGGGAACAGTCACAGAATGAAGACAGAGAAGCCATGCTTTTCCTTCCGTTTGAGGCACCCTTCAGATACCTGAAGCCTAAGTGAAAGTTGCTGTTTTAGCAAAAGTGGCCTTCAAACTTTCATACAGTAACCTAGGCAACTGTTATCACAACCCATGTCAGAGGTCTTGTCTTCTAGCAAAGCTAACAGGAAGTTATAATGTATTACCTGGCTATGTGACCTCCAATGTTAGTGATTTTTTTTAAGTTCACAAAGAGCAAGTGAGGCTAGAGGGCTTATTTCAGCTTTTCCTTGGTAGCAATTCCTCATTGCAGGCAAATATTCTGCTTCTGCGCTTTATTAGGGTTTCACGGCACGTCTGTTGAAAAGAGCACAGGGGCAGAGAAACAACACAGAGCACTGTAAAGGGTAAGAGCTCAGAGGCTGGGTTTGTCATCCCAGCCCTCAATCCCGCCATTCCTGACTCTCAGTTTGATCAGTGTGGCCAGAGTGGGCAGGGTAGAAGCTAGAATTGGAAGGCTGCCCTGTTACCCCCCAGCTAAGGGTGATTAAACAACTACCTTATCTGGAAAGACTAAAGTTTAAAGTTGCTGCCCGAAAACTGGTAGCACACTGGTTGCACCAAGGCACTGTCAAAACAATTGCTCCACTTATCAGACACAGAGGGAAATAATTCAAACTTTAGTGCAGCAGCAAGTAAACAAAACAGCTAACAGATTGACCACACGTCAGCTGCTTGTTTTCCTATGAAATACACAAAACTATTTTTGAGAGTTGAATGTAATTGAGGAAGCAAAGAAAAAAACTGAAGTTTGATTTCAAATTTTGTTTTAAATTAGTGAGGCTATAGCTACAGCATTGCCAAATATCATAAGAAACCAGAAAAAGAGAAAGAGAACATTGTACTTATTTGAACCAGTGAAAGAAGCCACTTTTTAAGACAGCTGATTAAAACTTCTAACTTTTGGCTTAGAAAATGTTTTTCTGTTTACATCTGAGTACAAGAATGTGTGGTTTTCAGGAAGTTCATTTAAATATAATGAATGAGCAAAGTTCACATTGGACTTTGGAGATGCTGGGAAACTACTGCATTTCTCAACTTCATTTCTGTACTGGAAATAGATCATTGTCTTGATTCTTCTGGAAGGCCGACCCTTCTGGAACCTTCTCAGGAAGATTATGGGAAGAAGCTATGTGTTTGTTTTTAATGTCATGAGAAATAAGGAGGAGTTGAAGTGTCAACCCAACTGTAATTAAGCTCATTCTTTTATTCATTTAACACGTCCAAGGTACGGTTAAGTCTAAAAGTGTGCAATAGATCTTCAAATCTCCTTGAGGTCAGGGGCCACATCCAGTGCTTCTTTATTAGCACGTAGCATGAGTGAGGGCACAGACATGTCTGTGAGTGAAACGAGTAAGTATCTGGTGAGGGAAGACGAGTGGCTGCGATCTTAGAAAATGAGCCTGTCCTCCAAGAGACTAGTCTAAATAGAAACTGACAGATGCAGAAAGTATAAGGGTTACAGCTGTTAACACATGTGTGAGGAAGATTTGATCAGAATCTGAATACAGGTAGACTTACTGAAGACTATTGATTCATTCTTTTATCCAACCATGCACTTTGGAGCTACTATATTTTAGGCCTTGTATACACCTTAGATGTGTGTTGTAAAACAGCACACACATAATCTCTGACCCACAACAGTTTAGTCTAAAGAGGAAGAAAGACAAAAAACAAAGAGATAGGTAACTGAATTGAAAAAAAAAAAAATGACCAAACAAAGAAGACACCCAGTTTGCTGTAATAGAAAATGTTAAGGAGATGAACTATTGATCAAGGTGATCGGGGAAATCCTTTAGGGATCAATATTTGGTGTAGATAAGAAGCATCCAGCCTCACACCAGCAGAGAATTTGGTGTGGGGAGGTGGAAGTTGGAATGGTTGATGTTCCAGGCAGAGGGAACAGTGTGCAAAAACTGTGAGAAAGGAAATATCTTGGCTGCTTTGGAAACCAAAACGACAATTTGTAGCAGATTTTCAGGCTTGATTTAGAATAAAAATGGGATATCTTAGTGAAAATCTCCTAGGATAAAGAAGAAATGAACAGCCTAAAAGAGGGCAAAATTTACTGGTAATAGTTATTCATCTGAGAAATACGCTTTGATGTAGTTATTATTTTGGGCATTGTGGAGGTGGTAGTAAAAGTTTGTGTTTTAGAAGAGAAAGACATATCAGACAAGAAGGAACTCAGTGAATAATATCAGATCACGACAGGCACAGTGAAGGAAACAATCTCATGAGTGGGATGGTGACCACTTTAAATAGTGAAGTCAAAGAAAACGCTGGATCACCTCGACCAGAGCTTTCAGTGGTGACGAACGGCCCACTGTGGCATGTGTGCCACAGATTCACCACCGCTAACCTAGACCAAGAGCATTTTAGGCAGAGCACTTGCAGAGCTCTGAGCTCTTCTGTTAAATGCAGCCTTTTCCAGCCTTGTCAAGACTCGGGCTATTCTCATGTTCTCTCTGTCCCCTTTCATACCTCTTCTCATCATGTTCTGAAACATCTAGCCACTCCTGAAACCGGCCTCATCCCTGGCTCACATTCACCACCACCTTCTCCTCCTTACCGCTTGACACTTTCTGTCACTCTGAAGAAGTCATCTTCCCACTTCTGCTGCATTACCAGAGCACCTTCCTGTGGAGGCAGGCACCATGAAGCCTGCTGGGGCAGGCGGAAATCCAGACAGCCCAGAACAGGAAACCTGTGTGAACCAGGGGGGTCAGATCAAGAAATAGGTGCAGCAAATGGTTCACTGCCACATGAGAGATTCAGTTCAACAACCCGTCAGCCGTTTCCTGCCGTGGGCCTGTGGGGCCTCTGGGCTGGGTGCGTGCACATCCTCAGCTTGGATGTGCATGTGGGGTAGAGAACGTGAGCTCTTTACTTGGAAGCAAAGGCATGGGTGTGTCTGCGCAGGCTAAGAGTAAAGTGGAGGGTCAGGTTCTCAAACTTAACCCTATGTTTTGTCGTGCTGCTATTAAAGATGAGTGGAAGCATTTTCAAGTGGCTGATTACGGCATGATCTTGTGCAGCTGGGATAGCACCTGCCCACCCTGCCCCGATAGATTGGTTGCTATGTTAATATTTTAGGCTTCCAGCATCAGAATTAATGCATACAGTCTTACTTCTGATGTGTTGGTTTTCTGTCAGAAACTCCTGACAGAATTAACAGCCAATGAATTGGATAATTAGAACTGGAGCCATGCAGTGCTTGAGATTCGGGGCAAACCATCGCCTCCTGCCTGGATTCAGGGCTTTGCGTGAGACGAGCGCTCCTTCCCATTCTTTCTCAGAGCAACAATTCCGAACTATAAACAGGCCACACATTTGTTATTTTCTGAATAATAAACATGGAAATGAAACAGCATTCCTCTGTTTTGATCAACAGCTACTACTACAAAAACCAGAAAAGGGTGTCAGGAGAAAATGTTGCAGAGCCCTCAAAAGACATAAAGTTGAAATCAAGTACATAACATGATCGCATCACCGCATCTAATTTTTCTGAGGATGAAGTAGGGTTGTTTGTTTGTTTGTTTTTTCAGAGTTAGGACTTGAGACAAGCTCAGGCCAAGGCTCGAACTCCCTTTCCTCCTGTCTCAGCCTTTGAAGTAGCTGACATTACAGTCATACCTGGCATTAAAGTAGTTTTCTCTTAATAGAGGTCCTGTGAGATAGGTAAAATATTTCACAGAATGTTCCAGTTCATTCAGCCTTATAGTAAACATAGGTGTCTGGGGAAAGATAATCAAAATAAAAAAAACTGCTTGCTGGAGGTGAGAATATGAGACTAGAGCATTTTCATACGCAGTCCATCCTCTGCTCTCCCCCACTGCATTTCCTCATTTTCCTCTGATGTTTTCATTCTTGAAGAGGAATGTGGAGGAGAAGGCGGTGGGAGTAGGTGGGTGAAAGTGGGGAGGGTTATATGAGTATCTGGTGGCCCTTGAAGGACAGCACCTACTTCATGGTCAGAAATGACTACTATTTGTGACCTTTCTCAAAAGCGTTTACTCAAGAGCAGTGAAGAAGTCAGTTGTGTGCTGTCAGCAGCTAACTCTTCCTAATGCAGACTTTGTACCTCTGCCTTTTAATCTCTGGTTCATTCCCCTAATCTAGATTTTTTTTACCTGCTTCTGAAACATTTACTGAAGTCCTGAAAAGCTTTTCGGAGGGAGAAAGTGCTACCGTGATCATTCTGGTATCTAACCTGTAACCACTGTGAATGTAAGGTTTTTGAGTGTGTAGGCTGGGGATGGAACTCACAGCGTTGTCACGTTAGGCAAGCATTCTACCACCCAGCCTCCATGACAGTGTTTCGAATTTGTGCAAGACACCTCTGACCTGCACCTTCAAGAATTTGGGCAAGACACCTCTGACCTGCACCTGCATCTTCTTTGAAGTGGGCAGCTTCCTGAATTCAACCCATGAAGCCAGACATGCATTAGCAGGGTCTCCAAATTGAGGTGAGCTGAGGGAGCAGGAAGTTGAGGAAGGTGGTTAGCAACAAGGGAGGGAAATATTTGGTAGGTTAGGAACCAAGCTGGTATAATAAATTATGAAACTGTCTGTAGCCAAAGGTCTATGAAATACACCACCCACTCTTAGGAAGGTGGCTTCTCTTTGCCCTAGGAAATTGCTTAGGACTGAGATGTTGGGTAAGACCCATGCTTTACAGTAACCCATCACAGATTTACAAATGCCCTGTCACTGTCACAAGGCACTACCCCATCTTCTCTGACTTTGAGCTTTAGTGGCACCGACAGACATAAGTAAATAAATAATTAATTATGCACATAGATCACTTCTCCAATCACTCACCTAAAATTTCCACTTTTCTAAAGATTAGAGAAGAGTAATTTTTAATCTGTTGAATTAGTTATAATAAAACCCAAGAACAGGCCCATTTGAACATTTGAAAGAGCATCTAAGCCCCCCACTCCCACATCATTCAGCTGTTATTAAAGCTTTAGAAGGAAAATAATTCATTAAATTAAAAGGGCTAAGCATTAAAAAGCACTATCCAAAACGTTCTCTAATATGACCAACCTAAGGTGAATCAGAAATGTTGTCAAGAATAGCATACTCTTCCACAGAAAAAAAGAGATGCATTGTATACACAACAATGTAATGTATGTATGATTCTAAAAGTCATTTCTCTTTAATTTTTAAGTACATTACTTACATATTCACAGCAAGAATTAAAAGAGTATGTTGTTGGGCCACTTAACCATCTGGTTAAGTCAGATGTGACTGGAAGGCCTTTTTCTAATCCTTGTACTTTATCGTAGGCCAGCAGTCCACTACAACCTGTCTGTTAAGCTCTGGAAAAGTGATGGATAGAGAACACATGCACACATGCACTTGTGGGTGTGTGTGTGATCCCTTGGAATTGTCTTAAAATATAATTTTCCCAAACTATTTTAATAGTAACTATTGTAATAACATATACATATGTAAACATTTTTTAGTGAATTTATTTCATCAAGTTTGGTTTAAAGTGTTTTAAATAACAGTCACAATAAAAGATAATAAATGTTCAATTCTGATCTTCCTTACTACCCATCTTAAACATAGTTTCTTAAAGAAATACTTAAGAAGATGTATTTTTTTGGTACTGGGAATCGAACTCAGAACCTTACGCTTGCCAGGCAGGCATTGTGCCACTGAACCATATTCCCAGCTCAAGAATGTTTCCTTTTTCCAGAACTATAGCACCAATATCAATACAATGTAAGTCCTTTGATCTTGTTTTTAAAAAAATTTTTAAAAATTTCTTTTAATAAAACAGTTGAAAATGAAAATAGATATTAGTAAGTATATATCACTAGCATTATATTATGACCCAAATTCAGAATAAAGAAATGTGCATAATAATTGATCACTCATTTCAGAAAATATTAAAATGTTAATAAAGAGCATTTGATTAATCCATTAAATTTCATTCAAATTGAATTTGACTAGAGACTAGATTGTGCTTTGAAAAACTGATCTCTACAGAGACAAGATTGCTGTGAAGTGCACCATAATATGTTCCAAGTGTGAGAATCTCTCAAGTGGGACTCAGGGTGGCAACAGAGGCATCTAGAAACAATTTGAGAAGTGATGAAAGCCCAAGGGCATAGTGAAGGAAAAAAATAATGAAACAATGGCTGCCCAGTCAGTAATATTGCTAAGTCCATCACAGCTAATTACTGAAAATATGCTAGACATGGGGTTGATTATCTCTTACTAGGATGAAATGTTTTCATTAAAACATCTTTAAAATATCTACGCTTTAAAATGTTTTAATATTGATACAGATTTATTGGGACGTGTTCAAGTTTTTGTTTTTGTTTTTTCAAGTGACAGGAGACACAAGTTTGGAGACAAATTTTCAAAAAAATTCATGTTAAATATATTTGCATGATGAGATATATAAAAGCATATACTTTCCTCTCTCAAAGCACCAAGCCTGGAAGAAAAAGAAACTTCTGTGGTGGAGATGAAGATCAGTGGTACAGTGCTTGCCTAGCAGGCACCGGGCTCTCCTTGGGTTCTGTCACCAGCACTGAAAAAAACAAAAACTAAAACAAAATTTAAAACCCCCGAAGAATGAAAGAGAAACTTGAGTTAAAAAATATCATTGACAAACTGGTTTATAGTGACCTCCATAAGTCTTTCCGGTATGATTTCTGGAGCTATTTATTTACTTCTGTGGTGTTGGGGTTGGAACCAGGGTCTCCTGTATACTAGGCAACTGCTCTACCACTGAGCTACAGGCTCAGCTCCTTGGAACCTATCTTTAAAATAGATGAGCATTTACCTATATTATTTTAAAAATTTATATCAATTTTACAAGTTGCTTTTAAACTATTAGGCCTGGAAAAAAGAGAATTAAGTCTACAGAGAAATAAAAGCATTTTGCACATCATTAGGCTTAAGATAACAAAGTCATTGCATTTCATGCCCCAAGTCTGGCTCAGTGGAAATCTGTGAGTTGCTTTCAAGGCTCAGAACAGAACTCCAAGTAAGCAGAGAACACAGGTAATGTTAACTATCTGTGTGGAAGAGTCACAGCGATTTTGATTTGCTTTTTCTCTTACTCATGTTTTCCTGTTCTGTAGTTTCCATGGTGAATTCTTGTTACACAGGTAGACCGATCCTATCTTTCTTTGAATCAAACAGCTCTGGAGGTGGTACAGCTCCCTGCATCAAAGCAGGAAGAGGCCAAAGATCTCATTTCAGAACAGAAATATAGCCTCAGAAAATAAATAAGCTTCCAATAACTGAAAAGAAAAAAATCTGTTAAAAAGACCTAATGAGGTTTTATCCTCATAATTAGCCACATTGTTTTAGTAAAAGAAAGAAGGAAAGCCTCAGTGCGCCTTCGGTGACGCGGTAAGACAGATCTTCAGGGTGTGCTGTGGTTTACAATGCTTTCTCACAGATAATTTCACTTTAATTTACATGGTGCCTGCTTTTTTTTTTTTTTTGTCTGATTTGAGAACTCTGTTATGATCAATCATCATCTGAAGCTCCAGGCTGGCTGGATACAGCAATCAGGCAGCAGTGAGTGAGTTGTGGATGAAATATAGCAGAGACCGGTAATGGAAGCCCCAGAAGAGCTTGTTCACACGCTGGTCCAGCTCTAGCATGATCTGAGGGCCAGGGTTTCAGACTGCACATCGCATGAGCCTTGACTGTACTCAGTTTGATTTTCATTACTGAAAATCATATCCTTGGAGACAGTATTATTACTTAGTTTTTAAAAACTGTTTCATTTTTACCACTATTGCCTTTGAGCTTTTTCAGGTTGAAGCTTTAGAGGAAAGCCTTTTTGCAGTAAAGATCTACAAAAACGAAATACAAAAAAAAAGGGTCTACATGAACTTACTTTTAAAACACAGTGCTGATAAATTAGGTACAATCCTAAGGGCCTCCTGGAAAAAATAGCTAGCAGTCTTCTTTGTAAAATTCAGGTAAGCACTTCCTAATCGTTTGCGTCAGTGCAGTTTCGCTTCATAATTTCCAGACTGCCACCTGGATGCAGCAGGGTCTTGTGTGACACAGTTGAGCTAGCTTTGAAGGTTCGCCTTTTGTCTCTGTGGTCCTTCTCTTTAATTCCCCTGGGGCTCACCGCTTCAGATTATTTTATCTGAAGCTACTTCTGAACATGAATAGACAAATGGAGAACGAGACAATTATACTAGAATTTGAGCAGAAGGAGAAAGGAAAAAGACAACAACAAAACACTTTCTCTGAGTTACCAGGACATTCCTGCAAACATTTTTTCTGTTTTTGTGATCAGGAAGATTGCCTAACTTTTTTACTTTGGGGTACAGATCCGGCCCATGTCACATGGTGCTGATTGCCTCATTTCCTGCTGCCTTAGCCTGTATCTATCTTAGGAAGGCTAAATAAGACATCATAGGAAGGTTCAGTGGGTTTGAGATACAGTACTTAAAGACGGTCTCCAGCTGCATAGAGACCTACAGGGGCATTTTGAGTTTTTAACTGGGGGCTGGTTTACCAGTCGTGGTGAACTGGCCTGACACATTTTCTTTCATTCATTCATTCGTTTTATTCCATTTAGAGAGTGCCTGCTCTCTGCTAGGTCCTGGGGATACAAAGATGATCATGTTTTCTCATTAGCCTTTGAAGAGTTCAAGGACACATTAAAAAGTAGTTAAATGCAATTCAGGAAATTAGAACAGTGACTCCATTGTGGGCAAAAGTGGATACCATCTAAATGTTTTAAGGAGACAGAAGCAGAAGAAAAAAAGCAATTTCTCATAAATACTTTTCCTGCTTACCTTGTTTGATGTTTCCTCTACCATTCCTTAAGGATGATTTAAGCCAGATTCATTTGCTGTGTCTTAAAGACGGTCAGTCTCTGGGAGTTCTGGGATAGACATTTTCAACAGAGCAGAGTTTGGCAGAGATTTGTCATGTTTGTCTGCCAAGGGCTCTCCCTGGCAGATGGCAACAGCTGTGTGTGACTGAGTCTTCGAAAGTACAGGAGGAGCCCTGAAAAATGTCTTTTTTATTACACTAATGACTTTTTCCCTAAGAGTGGTCTTTCATTGTATCAGTGCATAATTGTTTTTGCTAATGCATTTGCTCCCATCATATAAAAATCTAATTACTCTATGTAATGAATCATTAACAATTTCTTTAAATTCATTTCAGTGTTAATATGCTGGTATTCAGCTTATGCTAATAAACCTAAAATATTCAAGCTTTTAAGTCTGAGATTGCAAACTACATTAAAAATTTGTTTTAGGAAATGTGCATTTTAAATCTGCATTTGCGGTGTAAATATTGAGTGTAAACTCTGCAAGATTATTCTAGAATATAACATTCTCATTTTCTATTCACTTTTGAAGCAGTTCTTTTATCTCCTTTACACCCTGTGTTTGCTTAGCTACAACAAAGTAACATGTGGTCATGTTTAACATAAGACCATTAATCAGTTAGTAACGAAAGAGGATCAGAAGTGACTGATGCTGAACTTTTTCATTTTGATTTACCCATATTGAGACTCAGCCTTTGATCCCTTCACTGAAGTAGATATTAGAAATGAGAAATTAATAATAATAATAATAATAATTATTATTATTATTATTATTATTATTATTATTTTGGTTTTTCTCCGGTACCGGGAACAATAATTATTATTTTTAATCAAAGAAGAGAACATCAAACTTTAAATTCTAGCCATATCACTATAAAATTAGAATTTTTTTCTCAGTAGTGCCACTATTTTTATTAAGCATATTGCCATGTGCTGAGTAGCCACCTAATTTGCTAAGTACTTAGTGTTCACTATTTCATCAAATCACCCCCTAAAGCCTATGAGGTCAGTCATTGTTATTCTCATTTTACAGAGGAGAAACAGATTTAGAAAATGAAGCAACTTGCCCAAGGTTACACATTGTTACACAGTGGTTCTCAACCAGGGGCAATTTTGCCTCCTTATTGGAAATGTTTGAAGACATTTTTCATTATCGCAGCTGGGCAGGAGGCAACTGGTAAGTAGTGAGGAAAAGTTCAGGAGGCTCTGTAGCTCCCTCAAGGTGCAAGGAAGCCCCCATAAGGAAGGATTTCTGGTCCAACAGGTCTACAGCGTTGCAGCTAAGAAACTGTGGTGTGTGATGATGAGCAGCTGTGTGTGGTGCCAATGGCACAGCCCCTCAAGCTACTGATTTCTGAGCAGCTGCAGTGGACAGCTGTTATGGACAGCTGTGGTGAATGGCGGAGTGCAATTGCACTTCACGGCAAGCACGTGCGGATGTGGTGCTTTGCTTGTTGGGCTCAGCCTTCCTTTGAAGCACCTGTGCAGGTGCAGCCTGGGACTGGGTGTGTGTTCGACTCTTCTGTTCTTCAGTGGGACAACCCAGAAAGTGTTCTATGAAAATCCTTTCTGTGTGTCCAAAGGAAGTGAGTCTCAGTTGCCCACAGTGGACCATCCGGTACAGTAGATGCTGTGGACCTAAGCCCTTCCCCACTACCTGAGGGCTGCGCAGGGCTGGGACACCTGTGCAAGTCTAAGTTGTATCTGTGGCTCAGCTTTTGAGAGAGCTTTGGGGCAGAGAAAGAGACACCACCTCATGAGCTTAAGGGGAGAAGCTGGTGACTATATTGTCACCATCTGCCATAGCTTGTAGATATCAGTAAGTCATACTTCATCAGATTTATTGTCTCCTTGTTCTACTCTCACATGCTCTCCTGCTTGCCTCCCAAATAAAATATCTGTGTTCAATCCCTAATTTTAGGCTTTCATCTCAGACTGACTTAGACTAAGACATAAAGCAAGTAAGGTGGCTATGTTATATTACAAGCACAATGAACACAACCAAGAGATGAGTATCAGTCTGTTAGCAGCCTACTGCTTGTTAATTCCTCTTTGCTCCACATCCCACAGTCAACGGTTTAGTATTGTTTTATCAGGACTCTAAATTCTTACCACTTTATTTTTTTTTTTTTCTGGCTGCAATAATATATCTTCAGTGATCAGCTCATCCTTTTTTTTTTTCTGTGTAGTTCTGTGTGAGAGGACCCAGCCAACCTGGCCTACCTCAAATTTATGCTGAGTATTTCTGCTACCTGGAAATCTTTTTTGGATCTTTCAGTGGCTTGTTTGCAAAGTTCTCATTCCTTTTAAGCCACAGACCTGACTTTATTAGTCTTTGTTCTTAATAATATCTGCATACAAGTTGACCCTTTCTTGGTGAAATTTTTCCCCCTTTAACTTCCGGGATTATATTACATTTGCTACTCCTGTGAGCTAGCTTCACCAGCTCTGTTTGTTAATCCCTGGCTCTTCGTTCTCTTTCTTTCTCGAATTAGAAGAGGACAAGGCAACACAGCTGTCCTTTTGCTGTACTCCTGTGGGGTGAGCTCATTCACTTCTGCAAGGATGACATCTAAATTTCTGTTTCAGCTTGGATATTTCCCCAGGGTACTGGGGTCACTCTTCGCTGCCTGTTTGATTAGCCCATCAGGTTGGTAACAAAGAAACAACAATCTTTGAATAGCATTTTTCAGCTTAATATGCTCTTTCTAAAACTAAAATTAAGCATCTCTGAGTCAAGCTGTTCTCTTATCCGTCATATTGTGCAATAGTTGGAAAACCTTGAAGGCATCTTTAACTACTTTCTCTTCTCTGTCGCCTGTACGTACAGAGGGCATTGTTGATTGCGCACACAGCATCCCTCGCCCCCTTCCTCTCTTCTCAAAGGAACTCAGTTTTGAAACAGCATCCTGTCCTCTCCCAGGCAGCACACATGGCTCGGAAGTCGAATCTTCTCCCAAGTCCTGAAATGGCACTAGAGTGATCTAAGAATCTCCTTCATCTTACACATTGGCTCAGCAATTGGGATACAGCCAGTTCTGCACTCTGAGATTTAAGGAAAGATTTGTGGTGATAGTAGGGAAAGAAAGCTCTTTTGGGAGAGTTTTCAAAGTGAATCTCTGTCTTCCTTGCTTTTTCTCGGATGTATTTATGTGTGCGTGTGAAGCACCAAGTTATTATGTTAACAGCACCTTGAGGGTGAAGACAGCAAATGGACTTGTTCTGAGTTGGGAATCTCAAGCAAACAGAGCCTGGAGACCTGGATTCGGTGTGTCCCGAAGCTGCCTTTGGATCTCCAGCAATGCCGGTCCATGTTCTGTGTACAGTTTCTATTATTTGCAGCCAGCGGCTTTATGTGAGAAAACGCTGTACCGTGTTATTTTTGAAAGCAGCTTCAGTCTTGCTGTTCCTCCCTTACAGCTGTGATCGTTTTAGTTCATTTGCAGTTACTGACAGCCTCTGGCTGATCTACCTGCTCTTATCCTCCCCTCTTTCTGAGTCACCTTTCACGCTGCTGCCAGGTGATAGCTCCTAAAAGACAATTTCCACGATGCCACCCTACTTCACAAACGCCTACAGTGGTTTCATTTTTGTTCTCAGCTTTTAATCCAAACTTCTTTTCAAGCCTTTTCATATTTGGGTTTCTCTTTGTGTGTTCAGTTTGGCTTCTCTGAGTCCCCCACTGTACACTGATAGTCTTTCTTCCTGACGTTCTCTCAGCTGAGAAGTTTCCTCTATGCAAATTCAGTGTATATTTTTAGTTTTTATCCAAATTCTAAGTTCTCCACAAACCCTTCCTGAGCTGAGTCTCGTCATTCAGTTTGTGTTATGAGCATGCTATGTGCCAGGCACAAACAGGGCAGGGGAGTGACAGAGACAAATACCCACGGTCCTTCTCTCCTGTGGGAGCAGGCTGTTGGATGCAGTGATTTTCAGAGTTGAAGCAAATTTGCCATGCAAAATTTTATAGGCATCATAAACTTGGCTTTATAGAATTTAATTGTTAAGCTCATGGGATTATTCTAGTTTATGCAAAATTTGAAATTGAGGTGTATAGATGAGTATGTTGTTCTGATATCTAGCTTTGAAATTCAATTTATATCTACATTTTATTCTGGTCACATAGTATCAAGAAAACTATGATTTGTACATGCCCAAATAGCTGTAAATGTTAATTCTTAGTAATTTTTTTTGCAATCTCAAGATTCTCTTTAGAAGACAGAATCAATAAGAAAAGCTTTTTGACAGTTTCATAAAAATTATCTCACCTGCCAATGTTAACATGTCAATGGTATTTAGTATAATGATTTCAGTGTATATATATTGTCTTTCATTTATTTGACATAATTATTTACCATAAACTACATGTGATGTCTCACTCTGGATTATGTATTCTCAACTTAGGTAATTATTCTACCATGGAAAATATTGATTATTGGGAGCAAAAAATTTTACATGTTGAAATAATTTGAAATGGCCCTTCAAAGATAAACATATCCACAGTACATACATAGAGGCAATTAGAAAAAAACAATGTGTGAAAAACTCTTAGGGGAACAATATGCACAAAAATTGGAGATGTGCTCTTGTAGGTTCTGGGTAAGCAGCAGTGGACAATAGAGAGAAAACGTACCAATGCTCCATTCTCATGATCTCCTTGCTCGCCTCCCAAAGTGTCATCTTCAGAGACCATCACACTGGAGTTTAGTTTATTCAACACATAAATTTGGGGGAGACACAGACACTCAATCTGACCTCATGGGAAAGATAGCCTCATGGAGGAAGAGGGGCAAGTACACAGTGAACAGATAAATAATAAGCTGTATCATGTCTTTAAAAAAGTAGTACAGGACCTGGAGAAAAGCAAGTTGCAGAAAAAAGATAGGAAGTGAATGTGTGGATGGTTAGGACATAAATAACACTAGCCAAGATGACCATGAACATTTGAGTGCAAACCTTCACCGGCATGGGGCAGGGAGCGAGTAGGAACTTGCCAGTGACTGATTGTGCAAAGGCCCTGACAAATGGCCAGATATGGATTAACAAACCAGAGTGCTAGGAGAGACATGAAGGGTGGACAGTAACGGTGATGTCAGAATTCACAAGGTCTAAGTCACAGGCACCATCAAAGGGTGCTGTTGATTAGATTTACAGGAAGAAAAGCAATCAGAGGGTTCAGAAAAGAAAATGACATAAGGTGATCTACATTTTTATGCAGTTCACTCTCAGCACTGTCCTGAGAATATACTAAAAGAAACAAAGGGAAAACCAAGGAGATGAGCTGGGCAGTGCATCAGTCTGCTTGGGCTGCATAACAAAATGCTGCAGCTGGCAGAGGACGGGGATTAAACAAGAGCCACTTAGTTATCATGGTTTTGGGAAGCTGGGAAGTACAAGACCAAGGTACCAGTAAGGTTAGTTTTAGTTTCATTCTGAGATTTTTCTTTTAGCTTGTAGGCAGTCACCATTTTGCTATATGTTCACATGCTCTGTCCATGGTG
>NW_004955444.1:401025-433400 GCF_000276665.1 Chinchilla lanigera | reverse complement strand
TTGAAGGGTTTTTGATACACCTATTATTGTTGTTTTTACTGTAGTTTTCGGTATTGATAAATTGAACAGGAACACACCAAAACGTCTAAGATTCTTTGAAACAACAGAGTGAAAAAAAGTTTTGTTTAATGACAAAACATTCAATTTGAAAAGAAGTGTCAGGGAGGCATTTTAAATTAAATTAAATTTATCCTTATTTGTCACAATAGCTGGGGACAGCTGGCATCTAAAGGACAGATCTAAGGATGTAAACAATCTTGCAATGCATAGGACAGTCCTGCCCAGTTAAAGGAGAGTTCTGTGACAAATTCCAACAACACTCCAGTTGAGAAACACTGGTGGAGTTTCTTTCATGCATTTGTTTTTTAAAATCTATTTTTTTACTTGAGGGACCCAGAAAACAGTCTCTTACTGACAGTTGTTTCATACACAATTTCCACCAGCTAAGTTCTAAGGGCCTTGTGGGCAGTAGCGGCTCACACATTTCTATTGGTCTTCTTATAGCTAATGGCAGAAAGCGCCTTCATTTTGAAATCTCGCTTTCGCCACATGTGGCCAAGTGCTCTCATTTTATCCATTTCTAACTGGAGTGCAAGAAAAGATGTACGTAAAGCTGGTACTAATGCTATTCAAGGACTGCTTTTTGCTTTAAGGATTCAGCACATAGGGGATGATAAATATTAGTTCTTTGTAGTAATACCACAAGGCACAATTTCTTCACTGACTGATGCAAATGTTAGCCTTAATTACAAGCTCTTTTGTTGCCGTGACTTTGCCCATTTTTTAAAATGTGTATCTGAACAATAGAAATTATTTTTTGCTAAATCAATGAAAAAATTTTTATTTAAGCATCACCTTCTCTGTTAATTTTTTCATGTTTTCTTACATATTTTGTCCATGTGTAATAGTTTTTTAAAAACATATTTTGTGATGTCATACAAGAACGGATGGGACTAATGGCCACAAAAGAGTTGGGGAACAAGGTAGAGGGAGAGAGGAAAGAGGTTAGGGAGGGGTGTCAAATGCAGAGGGCAGGGGTTAGTCCTGGGTTTCTGTAGTACTGTGGGGAACTACTGGTATGCAATAAGCAGTGATATATTCCAAAATAACTAGAAAAGTACAAAATTTCCAACATGTGAATGATTAAGGTTTGAGGAAATGGATATGTCTATTTACCCTGATTTGATCTTTTCACCTTGTATAGATGTATGAAGTTGTTTTGGTTGCTTCCTCTCATTGTTGAGACAAAACACCTGACGGCCAAAATTAAGGCAGGAGAGGTTTATTTAGCTCACAGTCTGTGGAGGTTTGAGTCCATACTCGGCTGGCTCCAAGGCAGAGTGGCACCTGGCACAGTGCAACTGTTCATGGTGGTGGAAGACAGCAAAAACAGCAAGAGCAAAAGGGAGGAGTGGCGGCAGGCAGCCTCTTTCTCTCCCTTTCATGTGCAAACTATCTGCCCAGGGCAGATGTACCACTCACAGCCATAGTCCCAGCATTAGACTATGGATCAATCATAAATCTAGTAGCCCGCCTCATGACTGCATGAGGATGTGGGAGGACATTCAGACACAAACCATAACACAAGGTATCATGATGTACTCCACAAAGATGCATAAATATTTTGTCTCAGTAAAAAAGAAAAACTATTTTAGAGTACATTAAGGTTCACAGAAAATTTGAGTGGAAGGAACAAAGAGTTTCCATTTACCCTTTTCCTCAACACACACATGTGGAGCCTCTTCCATTATCAACATCCCTCACCAGAGTGCTTTGTTTGTTACAGCCATTGGGCCTATACTTGTACATTATCACCTGAGGCCCACAGTTTATGTATGTGAGGCCTCGGTATTTATTTATTTATTTATTTATTTATTTATTTGGTTTTTCTCCGGTACCGGGAACCGAACTCACGACCTTGCGCTTGCCAGGCAGGCGCTTTGCTGCTGAGCTAAATCCCCAGCCCCAGGTCTCGGTATTTAAAACTCTATGGGTTTAAGCAATGTACAATGGTAGGTGTCCACCATTATGGTGTCATATAATGCAATTTCATGTACTTTTCCTTTGTGCTCAACCCACTGGCCTCTCCCTTTCTGCTAATCACTGGCAACCCCTGATCCTTTTACAATATCCATAGTTTTAACCATTGTAGTTGAGTTTTAATTAGGCCCAATGATTTGATGACTGGGTACATAGCGTGGTAGCACAGCACTTGCCTAGCATGCAGTGATGCCCTGGGTTCAATCCTTAGCCATACTAAAAAAGGGGGGAAGAGTAATATTGAATTTATTGTCATTACAGTGCTTTTCTTTCACCTGCAATCATTTAAAAAATACTTTTTGAAGTTTTTATATAATTATCAGAGTTATTTCAATGCTTCCATCCATGTAGCCCATCATATTTACTGGTAGTTTCTTCGTTTTCTGTTAGACAATTTGTTCCTGTTCTTTACCAGTTATGCGTAATATTCGTTTAGTCTTTCTGACCTTTATTTCTGTCATCTTCTATGAAATGGTCACTTCCCTGTCAATTAAATAAACACGCCCCTGCCCATTTTCTTGGCTTCTTACTACTGTTTTTACACATGCTAGCATCATGTCACCTTATTACCTACCTCTGATCAGTGATAGGTGCTTGATCCTTCCAGTTTTTCTCCAGTGTTCATGTCTTGGCTTCCTATAGCTGATACTTCTGATCTCCTGCTATTCATGAATAGACATTATAGTGTGAAACATATGGGTAATCGAATTTTTCATGGTAAGAGAGAATAACTGAGAATAAAGGAAAGCTAAAAAAACCCCAAAGCCATGTATTTCCTTTTGCGATGAAGTCCAAAATTATAGTCAATACTTTCTCAAGATATCCATGGATTGATTATAATAACATATGATATGAATAACATATGATAGCTGAATATTGTTTCCAACATTGAAGGAAGGCAAACATATGAATAGCAATCCTAACGTTATTTCATATGTCTAATCTAGGATGAAATGATGTTTTTATAGAAGATATGACCTGAGTTCAAATAGCATTATTACCAAGTGCAAGGGACTGTGGTAGCTTTTGACTTCGAGGCACTTTAAACCTATCAAAACTAAGATTCCATACAAATGTAAATCAGAATGAAAGACAAAAATCTCAAAGGAACTGACCAAACTAAAAAAGCGTAGAAAGTTTATGGCTATACAACCTAAAGAAATCAATTTTGTATATATGATAAAAAAGAGAAAGCTCTATTTACTATTCAACAAGAAAGACAAGTACTTAGAAATAAGCACAAAAGTGGGCAAGATTTATATAAAGGATATTTTAAAATGCTACTGAAAAATACAAAAGATGTTGAATACAAAATGTGTATCATTTCTTTGATAGTAAAAATCAACATTAAAAAGATGCAATTTCATAAAAGTAACAACAGCAATTTTATTTTGGAATTACCCAACTGATCTAAGGTTCAAATGAAAAAAATTTTTAAAAATAGGGATTGTCAAGAAATATCCAGAAGAGAAGTCATGAGAAGGATTAGCTCTTCCTTATATTGAAAAACATTTTAAATTTTCAGTAACAAAAATAATGTAGTATTGCTGCTTGACTAGAAAGCCACATCAATGGAACTGAGCAGAAAACCCAGAAATAGGTTTAACATCAAACGCTGAAACCATGAAATTACCATACAGATCAGCCAGGTGAGGACAGAGGCTTCACTGTACAGACTGGGGCAGCTGGAGGGTTTGTAGCAATGGAGAGCTGAATAATACTTTTTTGGGGAACTGACTTACTCTCCTTCTGTTTCCCTTTTTCTATCCTTCATTCTTATTCCAACTCACACTTTCTAACTAAGTACTTGCACAAATACTTTTACTGAAGGCTCTGCAGACCTGGATTTAGAGGGCTAAAGGAGGAGAGATCAGTTAATAAGGTCAAGTGCTATTCCAGCATTTTGCAAGAATCCTTCATCACTAAATCTGTAATTATTTATATTTATTGCTACATAAAAAATATTCAAAAGCAAAACTAAACATTTGCAGTATCCATAGTTTAGGTAAGGAATTCGGGAGTGGCTTAGCTGCATGGTGCTGGTTGAGGAGAGGATTGTAATCAGGAGGCTGCAGTTATCTAAACAAGATCCAGGGCTGGAAGCTGGGCATGGTGGTACAGCACACTGTAATCCCAGCACTCAGGAGGCTGAGGCAGGAGGATTGCTGTGAATTCGAGGCCGACGTGGGCTACATAGTGAGTTCAGGGCCAGTCTGAACTACATAGTGAGACCATGTCTCAAAAAAACAAAAACCAAAACAAAACAAAAAGATCTAGGGCTGCAGGTTTGGTTTCTAAGGTGACTCCCTCACTGGAGTAGAAGTTTATACTAGCTGTTGGCAGAAGGTTGCAATTTTTCTCTGCAAGCCTCTTTGTTGGGCTACTTAGATGACCTTGCAACATGGGCTTTCTTCAAAGTGAGCAATCTGAAAGAGAAAACAGGAAGAAACCACCATGTGTTCTGTGATCTGACCTCAGAAGTCACATTCCACCATTTTGGCAATTTTCTCCTGGTTGGTCATAGCAG
The DNA here is from genome assembly GCF_000276665.1 of Chinchilla lanigera. Classification (NCBI taxonomy): domain Eukaryota; kingdom Metazoa; phylum Chordata; class Mammalia; order Rodentia; family Chinchillidae; genus Chinchilla; species Chinchilla lanigera. The sequence continues at coordinate 428,833 of NW_004955444.1, read as the reverse complement.
CTCTTTTCCGCACAGAAGGAGACTGCACAAGAGGATGAGGCCAGGAGGGAAAACCACTGGTGCACTCTTGGAGGCTGGCTTCCGCAGCAAGCCTCTCGTTACCTATGAGGAGCTTAGAGACACTTAAGTCTCTTTATAAACCTACTGACTTCCAAGAATTGCAACTGATGGAAAAATTTCATGAAATAATGAGACTAATATACCTTTTATAATAAAATCTTTTTTCTTTCTGTTCCATTAGATTTCATTGTCAATACATGAGCAGTGTTATGAAATAATTGCTGATATCCACAGGATCAGTACTCATACACCAAAATTGTCCTCTTAATGAGACATTTAATATACAGCAGGTGGGTTAGTGATGTTTTCGGCTCATCTGTTGAGTATTAATGCTTGCTTCTCTTGTCCTCCTAATAGTGTGTATCTGATCCAGTTTAAAGCTGCATAGATTTTTAAAATTTTACGTTCATCCTTTTATCATTTTTAAAGGTCCTTCCAGTAGGTTAAGCAGGCCAAGTCTCCATTAATGAATTGATGAGTTAATGAAACTAAGAGTGAAAACACAGACAGCATTTTCAAAATAGGCAACAGCTCTCAATTTCAGTGTGAGGAAGAATCATCTGAGGAGTTGACTGACAGATACAGTTTCATGACCCCACCACAGAGAAGAGCGGGAATAGGGCCTCAGACCCAAATTTTAAACAGGTAGGCAACAGGACTGTGAGCCAGGTGATCCAGGGCAGTGCAGGGCTGTATTAGCATTCAAAGTTTTCCTCACGTAACACGTAACATTCTGCAAATTGGTAGAGAGAATGACAAAATTCTGACAAGAAGATCTGCCAAACATGAGTTCTTTAAAGAATAATTTTAGAAAAGAGCAAATACATAAGGTTAAACTAGAACTTCCTGTAGTGAGAAGTAGAGGCATGGAGAAAGAAGAGGTTCTATCTGAAGCAGCAAGGTACAGAGATAATGGTGTTTCCTCTCATGATCCGGAAGAAAAAAAGACTTGATCTGGACAAAGACGTTAGAACTGCAACAAGCATCGAGCAGAATTGCAGTGAAATGCTGTGGTTGAATATGGTGATATTCTAAATTATCACTCAGACTGGACCAGAACATATATTGTTCTCTTGGAAATATGGGTTAAAGATTATTATACACTAATCAGTTTAAAGATTGATAGCAGACCCCCTGTGTACAGTCCCAATAGTTTGCTGGAAAATACAGAGAGGGCAATGTACAATGAGTCCAGATATTGTCAAAGAATATCCAGCTGCCCCAAGTTAAGAAACACAAACAACAGCAACAGCAGCAACAGCAACAACAACAACAGCAAAACCACCTCTGCATTACTTTCCTGCGGCTGTTGTTACAAAGTACCTACAAACCAGGTGACAAACTATAGAAATTAATGTTTTCATAATTCTGGAGTCAACAAATCTGAGGTCAAGAGATTAGCAGTTTTGGTCTTTCTGAAGGAATAGGACCTATCAGGGTCTATCTCAGGCTTCTCTTGTTGGCTTGTAGATGGCCAATTTTCCTGTATGTCTTCAGCCTGTCCTGATCTCCTTTCTTTATAAGGACATGCTATATTAAATTCAGGTGCACCAAATGGCTTCATTTTGACTCAGTGCCCTCCGTAAATATTCTATCTCCAAATAAGCTCTGAAGTACTGAGAGTCTGGCTGGCAACATATGAATTTTGGAAGTGACACCGTTGAATGCATTAAAAACTCCATTTAACTCTTCTTGTAAGATATTAATTTATAAACTTAGGGATTGGGATCAAGGATCCCTAATAAGGAGGTTTAGAAAACATGCACACACACACACACACATACACACACACACACACACCACCTGACACAGATGTGCAAAGACTGCTGTCTTTACTGACAGATTTTGGAATAAAGATTTCAATTTTATTTTATATTTTTTTTAAGGAGATAAGGGAAGTACAATTGGTGGTATTATGAACAACACAAAGGAGTGAATATAATTTTTTGTTCTCAAAGGGCTTATATTTACAGGGCACATAAGAAATAAATCAGTCAGGTGAAATGAAGACACCTGCACAAGGGTTTGCTAATTGAAGTTAATTTAGCTCAGAATGTGGCCACATTTGCTGAGTGATACTTCAGGTAGTACATAGGAAATGCTCAACCAAAAAGACTACTTATCGTTCTACTACTGCTACCAACCTGGTATTTTTCCAGACAGACTACACAACTTAAGTAAGAGTGTACAGTAAACAAACAGGAGTAGGCTAGTGAAGTAAAACCTGTAGAGCACGTTTGTCTGGAGTTGGTTATTTTGTTTATAATCTTGAGTAATAAGGATTAAGTGATCAATCAACTTCACATTTTATGCAAGTCACATGATAAAGCTTTCTTTCTTGTTATTCTCTTTGTCATTGATATTTTATTTATTTAAAAGTATTCATCATTTAATAAATCCTCTCAAATATCTTTTGGAACAAGATGGGATATAAATACAATATATTACTCAGAGGGGATTGCTTTGCCTTATTTTGTTTGCCATGGGAAAATACTTTTGTAAGTCAAGCCAGCTTTAAAGCTGCAAATAAAAATTATGAGCTAATGAAAGGTCAAATTATAGGCAAACTAAATCATGTAACTTAGATAGGATTGCTTTTCGTATGAGAAAGTGGAATTGTGTCAACTGAGTCAATTGTAGATTTAATAGGGGAAAAGGTCTCTGATCCATAGCTGCATGCATTTTTTGTAATAAAAAGAAACAGAAGTGAATGATAGTGATTTATGGGATTCCTCTTAATCATGAAATTTCATTATTTTATGTATTTTTGGTGCATTCTTTTAGCTTTATGTTTCCTCATCTTGCCCTACAAATTATAAATTATATATATATATATATATATATATATATATATATAATTTTAGTTTTTTGATGTCCATCAGGAAAATGATTGTACCAGAAACAAGATTCTTGGTCTATTTTCAATTGTGCTTCCCTATAAATCTTTCTGAAGGTGTCCAGAAGAATGGCATAATATAAAACCTAGGATTTAAAACTAACATTTTACAAATTATACAAGTGCGTGCATGCATACACACATGCACACATCATTTCACTGAGTTAATATGAGCTGTTTAAAAAGAGATAAAATAATTTAAATAATATGGTTTTATTCTTCTGAGTTTTTTTTTTGTGTGTGTAGGAAATGTAATTATATTTTTGAACCAATAGAACTAAATAAGAACTACAGAACAAAGTTTCATTTGGACTAGGACATTCTTATTAATATTATTCTCCATTGTCTCATTAGATTTTTGTTTAATATAGAACTTTGTTGTGTGTAATACAAGGAACAGAACTGTAAGAAAAATAGAGAAAATGTTTGTGTGGCAAAAGTCTATGGCTGAAAACTCATCATATGCTGACTGTGCATTCATCCCTTCATGGTAGTGGCTACATAGCGAACTAGCCCTGGGCTTACATCCCTGCTTTTACAAGAGCTGGAGGGAGTCCTTTCTCTTCCTAAGCCTCATTCTCTCCATCTGTAAAACTGAGATGATAACACCCATTTGATTGGACTTTGTGGAGCATAAAATGAAATAATGTATGGTATATTACACATTAGCAGGGATTACCTCTGCTAGCACTTTCCAAAACTAGCCTAAAGGTTAATTGATTGAAACTAGAGTTTGAAAAATAAGACTAATAATGTATTAAAGTTGGAGGGAATGGAGATTAAACTGGCCAACCACCCACTCCAAGAAAATACCCTTGACTTTGTAGCCTCTGCCTGAACATTGTCAGCAAGGAGGCGCTCGCCACCTGCCCACGTTTCTGGCTTGCTGAACTCTTTTAATTACTCCCATACTTCTCTGTGTCATCCCAGAGTCACTCTCTGACTCCAAGCTAACGTTGGAAAAGGAGACAAACTTATTGCAGCACATGGCATGTGGACTTCACACTAGTAATGACTACGGCTCACATAGCAAGGAAAATGCATCTGCATTCTAATATCTAAATGAAATAGTGCATGCCTGGGAGCACATCTTTTAAAAAACAGATGGTTCTTTGTTGAAAACAAAATATGATTTTGATGTTTACATGCAGAAAGTCTTATAATGTCTAATTAGAATAAGACTGGTTGTAGCCATTTGGGGGTGCAAAGTTCTTCAAATCAGTAGAGAAATCTTACTCTTGACTCATCACGATTGAGAACGAGATGCAGATAAAATATCTCTTTAATGAATAGTATTATGATGCCCAGATCTAAGTAATAAAACTACATGCAGTTCCAGGCTCATTTCAAAACAAAAAAATTGATCAAAAGATATAGTGAATGCTTCATTTAAAAAAAATATTGCAGTAAAAGGTACATTGCCAAGCATGATGGCATAGGTGTGTTCCAAGCAAGGGGAAGTATTTCAATGACTGGGAAATACGTCTTCAAGTAATAATTTAAAAAATTTAAAAGTACACTATATTTTATGATCATCCACTACTGATCAAGTGTTTACAACAATTTCTGTAAATAAAAACATTGTAAGGCAGAAGACTAATATCTAAATTATATAAAGAACTCAAAAAACTAGATCCCCCTAAAGTAAAAGACCCAATCAAGACTTAGGTAATTGGGCTGAGGATGTAGCTCAGTGGTATAGTGCCTGTCTGACAAGCACGAGGCCCTGAGTTCAATTCCCAGTACCAAAAAAAAAAAAAAAAAAAAAGAATTGGGCAATTAAAATGAATACATACTCCTCAAAAGTACAAACATTCAATAAATATGCACACAAAAAATGTTCAGCCTCTTTGGCCATTAGTGAAATGCAAATTAAAACAACACTGGGCTGGGAGTAGTGTCACATACCTGTAATCCCAGTACTTGGGAAGCTGAGGCAGGAGGATTGCTGCAAGTTCAAGGCTAGGCTGGGCTACAAAGTGAGTTCAAAGCCAGTATGAACTGCATAGTGAAACCCTATCTAAAAAAAAGTCAAAAAACAAAACACACTGAGATTCCATAATACTCCAGAAATAATGGCTATCATCAAGAAATCAAATAATATAAAATGTTGGTGAGCTGTGAGGAAAAAGAGACCCTATTACATGGTTGGTGGGAATGTAAACTAGTATAATCACTATGGAAATCAGTACGGAGATTCCTCCAAAAAGCAAAAATACAAATTCCATTTGACCCAACTATCCCACCTCTAGGTATCTTATCCAAAGCATGAAGGACATTGTGTTACAGTGATACATGCCTACCCATGTCTAAATTAGCACGATTCATAATAGCCAAATCTTGAAAGTAGCCTAAGTGTCCATCAACAGATAAATGCATAAAAAATGAGATGCTTATACACAATGGAGTACTACTCTGACATAGGAAAGGATAAACTTGAGTCATTTGTAGGAAATAGATGCATCCTGAGACCATAATGTTAAGTGAAATAAGTCAGTCATACAAGCTTAAATATTGCATGCTTTCTCTTTTATGCAAAACCCACATTTAAAGAGCAGAATAAAAGGTAAATAAGAAACAGTGTGATAAATCTTTTCCAAATGGAAAGGGGATCTAGAGAGGGAAAGAGGGCAGAGAGAGGGAGGAGAAGCTTAAGAAAACGAAATAAGAAGCATATGAGCACATGCTCACTCTCCATGATGCAGGTAAACATTGTGTATTGTAAACATATGCTAATAAAAATTAAAGAAAAATTACACTCTTTCCTCACCTACCTCATTCATTGGATGTGGCACCACGAACTTTTAGTTCTTCCCCAAAGTAAAAATGACTACGAAGAGTAAATGTTTTCAGATGATGCAGGCATCAGTGCAACTAAAGACACGCAAGAAAGAGGACTTTAGGAACTGCTTCAAAAAGTGACAAGAACGTTAGGGACTGTACATTCAAAGTGGGAGGGGAAAAGTATTTTACTGAATGTCATGGTTTTTGCCCCGAAAGCCTGACAAAGCCATGGGGGGCAGGCTTTTCACAGGTGGCTGAATCTAGAGTTTGTGCTTGATTCATGGTCCAGTGCTGGGGTTATGGGTATGAGTGCTGCACAGCCCTAGGGCGGGTAGACTGTGTACAATATAAGGGACGGACAGAGTCTTGTCGCTCTCTTGCTGCTTTTACTGTCTTTCACTGCCATGAACTGTTGGCTCTTTGCCATGTGACCCCTGGCCTTGGAACCAGTTGATTATGGACCGAACCCTCTACAACCTATGAGCTAAATAAATCTTTCCACTTTTAATTTGGGGTATGGAGTATTTTGTCTCAACAACGAAAAAGTAACTAAGACATTATAATTAACTTTTCAAAATTTAAACATTCACAAAATTTTATGATTTACCTTGTATACTGTGGTGGATTGATGACTGGTGGTCAACTTACAACCCCTGGCTGAACTGAGTAAGCATGGTGCTGGGCGTGGGAGGCCCACCTGAGGACTGTTGTCAGCAGCATAGGAGGCAGAGCTGGAGAAGGAGAAGGAGGCTGCTGGGAGCTGAGAGAGGCTGTTGGCAGCTGGTAGAAGCTGTAAGGAGCTGTTGGTTCTATTGGAGGAGCTCGTCATGCTGACTTTCCTGATGAACTCAACGGTTTTCATCCTTCAAGGAGCTTGGGACCTTGTTGGCACTGAGAATGGCTTCGGTTTGCTTTGGGGGAGCTCTGGTCCTCACTCTGAGCATCGCTTCCTGGCTCTGGAGGGGAAGGTGGTGCACTGCTCAGTCTCCTGAAGAAGCTTGCTGCATTGGCTTTTCTGATAGGAACTCAGCTGTCTTCACCATTGGAGGAGCTCAGGACCTCACTGTTGCTGAGGATGGCTGTGGTACCTTCTAGGGGAGCTCTGGTTCTTATTTTGAGCAGTGAAGATCCCTCAGCCTGCTAGCACAGATCCTTCATCCCACTGGCACAGGCCTTCTAGATTCCACCACTGACCTTTGGGCCGTTACAGCACAGATCTGTGAAACAGACCTGCGTGAGATATTGTTGGGGGCTCTGGGCCTCCAGTTGGATTTGTGGGAGGCATTGTTATGAGCTCTAGTACCCATGCAGGACATTTCCGTGGGATCCAGGTCCTCAGCTAGTTTCCTTGGTCTTAGTGTGTGGACAGATTTCCTGTACTCTTTTGTATATCATTCTTTGGGTGACTATTATAAATAATTTTATAAAATATGTGTCCTGTATTATACTGTTCTTGCAAAATAACCCCCCAAACCATAACATATACTATTTTGGTTTTAATGTACAACACTGACGTCAAAAAGTTAGCACAACTGATGCTGTCTTCACCAGTCCCTGTGATTCAAGAGTCTATTCTCTTAAGTGTTGCTTTGACATTTATTATTGCACTATATCTCAACTTCAACACAGGTGAAACATTTCTTTAATTTTAAGAGATATGAGTAAAGAATTACTACCCTTGGGAGGGACAGAGTACAGAGAACAAATAGATTAGCAAAATCATTGAGAGGACAGGGGGAAAATGGAAATGTTCCTGAGTTAGGTATCTGTTATCAGGCCAATGATCAAAGCAAGTTGCATGGGCGAACCAAAATCACAGGGTAGAGGACTTCTCCTGTGGAGGGAAGGAGAAGGAATAAATACTTTTAAATGATGCAACCTACCACACCATCTACAATTGAGCTTGGATTTTCTGAAGGAATATAACTTTTGTGTACTTGCTAAAATACTATATTTTCAATTTTCCAAAAGAAAGGATCATGTTGGTAATGAGTGACATAGCTGGGTTCCCGTGTTGTGATACCCTTCTCCTTTCTGTCCTTGATGTGAGAAGCTGAGTATATCGGTTTTTCTTGCAACCTCCTCCCTAAATGTACACAGCATTTTCTGTTGACCTGCTATTTCACATCTTCCAACCAATCAGGTGAAACACTCGAGTTTGCTAGGAGATCCACAGCAGAAGGCAGTAATGGAGGCCCATCAGTATCTAATTATTTAGCCCTGACAGCTTTTCTGCAGTTGTTTTGATGTTATTTACAACATTTACAGATAGAGAAAAAATCTGGCAAGATAAGCGTTTGATATTTTTCCTCATCTCTTCCTCCAAGGGATATTACTTTGTAATTTGTTTAGCATTTTAGTAAATCCATTAACCTTTCACCCTAGACTTTGAAAATGGATTTGATGGTTTAGTTCTGCTCCCCAAGGAGTCTATAACCACATCATAAGCTGCATAATGTAAGACATTAATTGGAATGTATTTTCAGGCCAAATTCAGAGCTAGGAAAATGGAAGTATCAAAAATGGGTTTTGAGAAAGCCAAAGAAACTCGCCCATCTTTGCTCTTGCTGGTTTTGAAGGAGTGCATGAATTCATGTTGGTGGGAATGGCAGGTACTAGTAATGGGGCTCAAAATGCAAACTGAATTTTAAACAATGTCTTTAAAATAAGCCTATGTACATTCCTGTATGAGGTTACCCACCCTTTCTCTCTCTCTTTCTTTCTTTTTGCTTTTTATTTTATTTATTTTATTTTATTTTTTTGAGACAGAGTCTCACTATGTAGTTTAGGCTGGCCCTGAACTTACTATGTAACCCAGACTGGCCTTGAACTTGTGGTGATGCTCCTGCCTCAGCCTCCTGAGTGCTGAGATTATAGGCATGTGCCAACACACCAAACTGATATTCTTTATTTAATCTCTGACAATTCTTTTTGCTTTCTCCAGATGCTGTGATGTTTAAGGTCTGGTGTTACAAGGAATATCTCTGAAGAAGGGTCTCAGTTTCTAGACAGAAGGGCTTTTCTGAAAGTCAGTCTTTGCTTTTCTATTGCCCTGTTTCACTTTCTGAATCAGTCCTGAAAAGCAGGGAATATAGTACATGAATAATCTCAAGTTAATATGAGCACGGAACTAAAGAGTCAGCCTTGTTTCTTTTCCTCCTCACACAGGTTTGATTATTCTAGGAGTGAACAGCTCAGCAAGTTCCTTGGGCCCACCTGCTGTCTGCCACCTGGGTAGCCTGCCCACCTCTGCACTTCTTGTTCACATGACATGCAGGGACAGTACCCACCCCGTGCCTGATCTTGCGCTCTGTCTGCTGCTTAGCACCTGGAAACCCAGCCCCAGCCTGGTGTTCCTTCACTGAGGTGGTCACATCTGACATCTCCAGGCCTTGGACCCTGGATCCATTGTTACCTAACTGACTGTGAAAGGTTAAGCTTGGACAGGCTAATTACCTTCATCTTTCTTATATTGGGTCAGAGATTCTTCTCCGGCCCAATTTTGTGTATTACTGAGATGCCAGAGGTACTTCTCTGATTTTAGATGAACAAAAATTTCCAGGGGAGGAAAAATGTGGATGCAAATTTTAATGTCACCCCCAGTTGTCCTTTTATGAAAACAGCCTTTATGAGAAGACGTAAATCACTGACTAGGCAGAGCTTTATTATTTTGTGAAATGGAAGCATTGAGGAAGGAATAGATAATGGTTGGTTTTCATATGGAAGTCTCCATATTTCACTGCTATATGTTTTGTAAAATAAATGGAAAAATCCTGGGTTACTCATTTAAAGAAAGCTCCCTTAAGAGCACAACATATTCAGTTTTATGATTTTTTTGCAAGACAAGTAGGAAGTTGAGTATTATGAGTGGGAGGAGAAGCACTGGAAAGAAAAGGAAGTATTGAATAAGAATGGGGAACAATGTCATTAAGAAAGAACAAAATAATTACACACAGCGGAAAGCAAAATGTTGTCCTTGTCAAAGAGAAGGAACATTTAAATGCTTGTGTGAAACTAAAAGACCTGGTAATTAAAATTAGCAAAATATTCTTCAGAAAAAAAAGCCATTTCCAAAATTATTCTGGCAATTTGGTGCTATTTTATGTTATTCATGGTAACCTAGGAACATAGAATTTTGGCCTAGGAAGAGATTTATTTTTAAAAAGTCATTTAGCATAAGTCCATTTCCTTATAGATACGGAAACTCAGGCACAGGGAATTTAAGTGATTTCCTGAAATCTATCGGTTATGGAATTGACATGTGAATAAATAGCCCCTAATTTAATGGTCTATGGTAGCTGAACAATGACCATCCAAAGATGTCCATTCATGTCACAATCCCAGACCTCTTGCTGATGTTACCTTAAATAGTAACAGGGACTGTACAGGTATGAGGAAGTTAAGAATGGAACTGGGTGGAAGCCATATAACAGCAGGGTAATAAGAGAGTAGAAGGGTCAGGGAAGAAAGATGTGGTGGTGGAAACAGAGCTCAGTAATGAGACGGAGGAAGGGGCCCCAGCCAAAGAACTCAGACGACCTTGGGAAGTCCAAGCAAAGAATCAGGTTCTCTCCCAGAGCTTCCAGAAGGATCAAAGCCTTGCCAACCTGTTGATTTGAGTCCACTTCAGATTTCTGAGACCTCTAAAAATGTGGGATAATAACTTTGTGTTTTTGGTTTCATGTTAATTTTGTATAGTGCAATAGAAAATGAATACATGCTCTTTCCAGTTCTGCAGCTTCCTTCCTATCTACAGAAGAAACATGGGAGTTATTGAAAGAAGCAGAGTAATTCAGCAACAATACTGAAAATTCCAGTTGCTGTTACAGATAAATTGTGATGCAGCTTTCAAAACCAACTGCAGGTTAACATATGAGCTAAACATACTATAGTAAATCTTACTATTTAAAACAACTCTGTAAGTTTTAAGTGTCAAAAGTCTGACAATAAAATTTTAAAAATAAATGAAAAACTACTGTATCAGGAGTAATTTTGTGGCAAAGTACCAGGCTAACTCTGGCTAGCTTAAATAAAAACAGAAATTAGGGGTTAGAAGTCAAATTGCAGCAGGAACAGAAAATCTTACAAGGTGACCACCTTTGCTATCTTTCCGTCTCATTCTGCATAATCTTATGCCTCTTCCTCTTTCTGTAGGTAGGCTTATGTGTAGCCTATTTTTTTTGTTTGTTTTAGTTTACCATGGGTTGAACTTGGCTGTTCCAGGTTTTCTTAAATCCCAGTTTGAGTCCAGTGAACACTGACTAGAGTCATTATTTTCCAAATACGATCTACAAGGGGAGAAAAATCAGACTGGTCTGGTGGACCAGAGATGCACCCCTACCTACCAGTAATAAATTGGCATGTATCGGGTCCCACCTGACCAATTATGAGACTGTAGTGCTCCACGTCCTGCTTATTGGAGGTTGTGCAGTGACACTATCAAAAAAGGGGAGTGTGCTGTATGACCAGAGTCAATTACATATCTAAACCTTATAGCATGATGCAGGTGTAGTGGTGCACATCTGTAATCCCAGCGCTGTCAGTTTGAGGCCAGCCTGGGCTACATAGTGAGTTTCAGGTCAGTTTGAACCACATAGTGAGACCCCCGTCTCAAAAAAGCAAAAACAAAACAAAAAAACATGTACCATGGAGCTAGATTTAGAGACAAATTTACAACATAAAATGTTGTTATTGTTTTGAAAATAAGGAATATGTAAACTACACATTGTAACTAGAGAGATAAAATGGTTCACAAAGTAACATGCAAAATAAGGCACATCAATAAAAAGGTCAAAAAAGAAGCAAACAGAACTAAGAAAGGTAAAGGCAGAGATTAAGTTATAAAACATACAAGAATGTAGAATTGATCACTTTGAGTAAAATAGCCTTCAAAATATTTATGGAATGAATGAATAAAATGATAATCCTTGATAAGTCAAATCAAGAAAAAGTAAACAGCACAAGGAAACAGCATTATACAGAAAAAAAAACTCATAGATACCTAAAAGAATTAGAAAATAGAGGACCATGTATAACATATAGAGAAAGGTGAATATTATTTAAAGCATTACAGAAAATAATGCTAGTTAAGACAGGAAAGCAGAATTAAAATCCAGAATTTAAAAAGTCTAAGCTATCTCTTAGCCCCAATTTAATGTTTTTGTTTGTTTGGAGACAGGGTCTCACTATGTAGTTCAGGCTGGCCTTGAAGTCATCATGTAACCCAGGCTGGGTCTGAACTAGCAGCAGTCTTCCTGCCTCAGTGTCTCAAGTGCTGGATTATACATACGTGCCACCAAGCCCAGCTCTCCAGTTTAACCTTGTTTCTACCCAGTGCTGGGTAGAAAGTATGCGAGTCAGGAAAATATTTTATTTTTATTTTTAAACAAATTTTTACAAAGTGGGTCTATGTGTGGCTAAAGGCTGTTAAAATGTTTCATTGAGAATATAGACTAGGTTACTAATAATCATTTGAAGTGTCTCTTAAAGGTATTCGTCACCTTGTCAGTCTACCAAGGGAGAAAGGAGATGAGCAGGTATATTTTGAGAGTTTGGTCCTGAAATGTTTAAACAAGCATCATCTGGGAAGGATATGGAAACAGAGAAGTCTTTGGGCAGGGCCTGACCACCAAGTGACTGGCTCTGCTTTCTGACCAAATCTTCTTACTGTCTCATTCTGCTTTCAGTCATCAGGAATAGCTATCCTCTTCATTTCCTCCATGATCTCAGGGAATATCTCTGAAGAGAGCAATTTCTGATTTTCCAATTTGAAACTTCAAATGTGAGTGAGGTAATTTCTAAAACTCCTTCCAACTTTGAAAGGATTAATTAATTAAAAAATATAGTCAGCTAATAAGAATGGCTTGCATATTTATAAATACACCATTTTGGTTTCCTAGTGATCTCAGTCTAGTAGTGTCCCAGTTCTGTCAATCATCATAGCCTTCTGTCAAAGGACATCACTTAACAGGGCCGATATACGAATAGAGGAGCATTAGTTACAGCCCCTCATTTTCTTTAGATTAGTCTACTGGTCATTCTATGGCAAGCAGAAACACCAAAATGACACTGAGTTTTTGGAGGCAGTGAACAGCTTTATTGTACATTGGTGGTCCTGGCTGGGCTCACTCCCAGTGACAAAGAAAGCCAGGCCCTGCCCTTTGGTCTGGGGTTTTAATGGGCTTTTACATGCAGGAAGTACAGGAAAGGGCAGTGCCTGTGACGTTTGGAAGTTGGTGGTTGAACTGGAGACAGAAACATAGTGCCTAAGATTTCAACATGAAGAACCAGAATTCAGGAAGTGAGTTCTGGGCATCCAAGAACGAGTGGGGAGGCCATATTAAATGGGGCAGGTTGGAAAAATAAAAATAGAATACAGGGAGATTTTCTGCTTTATTCCCTCCTGTTACTTGCATCTAGACAAATCTTAGTCTACACCATGTTTGTTTAAACCACGTTTTTGTTGCTTAAGCTTGAATAGGTTTGTCTGGGACCCCAGGGCCATTTCTGAACCCTCGGTAAGAACTATCTGTAATTTGATAGTATCTAGGTACTGGGGCACAAACCATGTTAAACAATAAAGGATATAAGATCCTAGTAGCGGAATGAAAAAGAACAGACAGTGGGTCAAGGAGGGGTCTCAACCATGGGCTCCATGATTAAAGGTTTTTTTTTTTTTTTTTATTAGAAGCCTGATGTTAGTGAATGTGTCTCTGACCACAATTGTCTTTTGTATTGAAGGCCCATCCCTGCCTAACTGTCTGTAATATTTGTAACTAACTTAGCTGTTCATAATATATTTTTGAAGAGCTGTCCCTAATTGTGGTTAGGGTACACTGGGCATAGTCTTCATCTTAACTGCTTCAAGCTGAGACGGGTTGATGTGAAGGGAGGCTACAGTCAGGGACCCCAAGCCCCTAGGGAGCCAATCTAATGGGCCTCAGATAGAAGTTTTGTAGTTTACTACATGAACTCTTTTTACAAGGTTGATCTTGTGGATCCCAGTAGAAGGAATTGAGCATATTTATCATTGGTTTTTCTGTGTGGTCACTTAGAGTTTGGCAGCCTCTAGGCAAGAATAAACAAATTTTGAGAAAGTAGAGCAGGTATAATCAAAGCATGAACGCTAGAATGGCAAAACAGGTTTGAGAACGAGTCAAGTCCAGAAACTGTTTTTAGTGGAGGGTGAAATAGTGATTGCAACCTTTTTTTTGGTCTTTCCATTGATGGAGTCTGATATTTTGACATAAGTCTGTCTAATTTTAGCTGATCTTACCTAAAGAATTTAAGGATTTTTGTTGAGTTCTTACAGATTTTATTGTATTTTTTAATGACACATAACAGTGGTTAGCTATCGGGGTAGCAGGAAACTGCCAGAAGGGTTTAGTGATTGGAGCTTTTTAAAAATCTCCATTATTACAATGGTCTTGTTTCAGGTATCTCTTGGTTATACTTTTTTGCTGGGTGTTTAAGACCAAGTTAAATTGAGACCTGTACTAATAAACATTAACCTTTTGTTATCTATCGATCAAGGTCAGTTAAGTCTCCTCAGGATTTACTTTGAAACCGTAGATAGAGCTTCTCAGTTCTGTTGGTGTCAGCTGTCTGGATGAGTCATGGCCATTGCTTGACCAAGTTGCTTTCTGTGAAAGCTTGGGAGACTTTTTCTCCTGGTGACTCTCTAGGCATACTAGACACTATTTTTTTGGGGGGGGGGCAGGTTTTCCAGTAGTGGGAATTGAACTCATGACCTTGTGCTTGCCAGGCAGGTGCTGTGCCGCTGAGCTAAATCCCCAGCCCACTAGACATTATTAATCTCTTTTTTCTGTAGTCCAATAATCTCCTTAGTCACGAGGTTGTATAACTCACCAGAGTTGTAGGATGTCACTGAATAAGTTCTCTCATGTCCTGGATCTTCACTGACCTTGGAGGGCTGGGGCCAAAATATTGGCTGTTCTCTTAACCCACCTGTCTTTTTACTGTTGGCCTCTAAACTTTAGTTGTTGAACATCCAGAAGAGGTTAATAACATTGCATTGTAATGGGAGCAATTAGCTTAATTATTAACTTTTTTTTCTGAATATGAAGCACTTTGAAATATATAGTCAGAGAACTGTGATTTCTTATCAACCATGGATGTTCTAGAAGTTGACTCCCTGTAGAATGTTAATAGACAACAGTTATATAGTTTCACAGAGAAAATCAAGATTAAAAGCTATACATAATATTTTAGCATGACAATCATTATGACATTTTAAAAACATACTTAAATCCCTATTTTGACATAGAATAGCCTTTGTAGTCAGTCATCTCTATTTCGTACATGAGAAGCTCTTACCTAATTTGTGTCCTTTAATGGGATGTCACTGAAGTGTGTGATCTTCTCTGGACTGTTTAATGTCTAGGCAGCCCTAAGTATAGTGGCACATACATAGCATGTACATATCTCCTAAGTTTTTATTAAAAATATTATTATTGACTGGTGATCTTATGTTGGCTTAGCATGAACCTCTTATCACAAGTAGCTAGAGCACAAGAGAAAGGTACATGTTTGAATCTGAAAGAACATGTTTATCACCATGAACAATACCAGTTTTACATTTTAGAAGACCTGTACATCTGAAGGCATGAATATATTTAATACACCATGAGAGTAGCAACAATGAATTGTCACAACCATAGAAAAACCTTTGGTTTTTAAATCAGGAAAACTTATTGTCTTCTTTCTAGAAACTTAACCTTTTGATAATTACCAATGTAAACATATCCCAATAATATATTTTGAACAGCTTTTTTGGGTGTTTTTTATAACGCTATGAAGATTGTTGGAAACTCCTATTAATGAACAAGAACTGGATAATTTTTGTTCCAGGCAGTTGCTTTTTCATTTATCAATTGCAGTCTGGTCCAACAGTTTCTCCCTACCCTAAAGGATTTTTATTTAATTATCTTAACAATTTTTGATGACTTATGAAAACAAGATTGTAACACTTAACACATTATTTTTGAACAATGAGAGACTCTCAAGTCATAGTATATAAACAGCAATATGCATTGCATTTATGAAACCAATTTTAACATCGTTTTGACCAGCTGATAACTTGGGTGGAAGTATATCTTAAATTTTGATGACATTTATCCATAAGCCAAATAAAATTACAGGCAAATGCTTCAAAAATACAAAAAGAAGAAAAATTTGTTGAGCTCAAATAAAATAGCTGTTTACAGATTGGACACAGACAAATAAACAAGTATACATAAGACAAATCTATAAAATCCAAATGCATTCAAGTATATTGTGGCCAAGTTGAATTATAATAACTCTTTACAATTCTAGAAGTTTGCAATTATGGACTAGTCAGAATTATTTGTAGGTAAATTAGTGGAGATCTCTTATAAGAGGAATTTGGAAGGAATAAAAACCTCTTACATTTGTGAAAGACAGTTTATCTGATTGAAATACCCAAATTGTTGCTTTGATAGCCATATGTAATTGTTTTTTCTAATGGGACAGACTGCTAAAGGTAATTTTAATTATCTAGGGGAGTTGAGCAGGCCAGGTTTGGGTGCAGAAAAGATTATCTATGAGAATAGTGGCTGGCCTGCAAGATGTCCTAGAAATCATGACAAGGCAGTCCTCTGGGGACTGGGACTGTGCCTATTTTTAAAAAATATCTGTTTTAGTTTAAAACTGTTATTAAATATACAAGGTTTTTTTAGCTATTTTTTTTTTTTTGGCCTTTTGAGACAGGGTCTCCATATGCAGTTCAGGCTGGCCTTGAGCTTACTTTGTAACCCAGGTTGGTCTCGAACTCACGACGATCCTCCTGCCTCAGCCTCCTGAGTGCTGGGATTACAGGTATGTGCTACCACGGCTGGTTCTTAGCAGTATTTTTTAATCAGTGAACTTCTATGTGTTATAAAAAAATCAGTCGGTTTGTCCTGTGCTGTACAGAAAACCAGTCAGCAGCATTTTAAGAGGAGAGGGGAGTTAATCTTTAGTTTTGTCTATGGACTAAAAGGCAGATAAACTTGGACTGAAACTTGTATTTTTATTTTTTAGAGCTACAGGATTAAATCTAGACCAGTTTTTGAATATAACCCAGAGATAAGTGAAGATCAACTTTACCCTGGAAGGGTCCCAGGAAGTGGAAACTCACCATTCTGGAAACTTGGTCCTGAAATGTAGTGGTCATAAAGAGGAAAACTGCCTAGGACCACACACTGCTGCAAACTGTGTTATTTTTCAGGAGCAGGGCAGTGGAGAAGGGACAGAAGAATGACTTTAAGGATGGCACAGGAGCTGGACTTTAACCATCTCAGGTGCACAAAGACAATTAAGATCCAAGAGCTGGGGCTGGGGATTTAGCTCAGCGGCAAAGCACCTGCCTGGCAAGCACAAGGTCGTGAGTTCGGTTCCCGGTACCGGAGAAAAACAAAAAACAAACAAACAAACAAAAAAAGATCTAAGAGCTTTTCTGGGGTAGGTCTCTAACCTTTAGCAAAATATGTCTCTAGAGACAAATGGTATGATTGACTCTGGCTGTATTACCAAACAGAAAATGAAACCAATCATCAAAGGAACTGAATAGCTGTTTTTAACGTTTTGGAAGAGAGTGAGAGAAAATGAAAGTGTCTTAATTATGTTAATTTTTGAGCTTTCCCAATTAATAATCTTATCATTCTAGGAGATGGAGTTCCACATACACCTGTTAGAATTAAAGTAGGTGTTTTATCTAACAAAATATGTCTTTTATAAGCATTTGGGAGGCTGAGGCAGGTAGATCTAATATTGCACTTCTGTTTATTTTTTGTTTTGATATCAATGATTTTAATATTTGCAAACTTTTTAATTATCTAGGGGCCTTAGATGAACTCATATTGCCTCAGTGACTTTTTACTGGGTTATACTTTGCTTGTTATATCTTGATCTCCCTAGTAAGCACTGTAAAACTCAGCATTTCTCTCATCTTAGTCTCTCCCATAGCTGGGACCGTAGGCATGCACCATCATATCCTATCGTGCCAAGGGAAGTTGAGAGGGAGACGCCATCTTTGTCAGCATGGCTCTCGTGCCTTTCGACACCTCGCTACCGTATTTTTCATGGCACTGGTCCAGGACGGCAGAGGTGAGCGAGCCTAGGAGCATCAAAAGTCTCCTGTGGCTCTGGATCTGAACCAGTGCACAGTGGGGGGCCCTCTTCCTGTTTCCATTCTGAAACGGAAACTTTGGGGGTATTGATGAATCTAGAGCAAATGTTGTTAAGCCCCAAGCTGAACGGCCTCGGGTGAAGCAGCCTCTCCTCTGTCATGAGCTTCCCAGTCTTGGTGCGCAGACGGAGCTGTCCGTCCCACTTGCTCAGTCACGCAGCAGGCACTCAGGGGTAGACATTCCAGCTTCCTTCCCCTGAGGGTGGCCTTGAGCAGGACCAACAGACTAACTGGGGTAGCCCCTGGGGTCTTACTGGCATGAGGAAGCAGGCAGACAGACAGACAGACTGTGTCCTCCTCCCTTTGGGGTTCGATATGAGCTGCTCCAGCAGGGAGCCAAGAATCCTACTCCAGACCTCTAAAAGAACTCGAGAAATCTTGAGGGCATGCCTTTCCATTGGGACCTGGCAAGGTCCTTGCTCCATTCACACAGGCCAAGACCAGTGACCAAAGAGGTCAGCATGGTCAGTCTTCCCAGCTGACGCACCAGATGCAACAGCAGGCAGAAACACTGAAGCAACAGCCAGGATTTGGAGGCAGTGAAGAGCTTTACTTTACACTGAGAGTCCTGGCTGAGCTCGTTCCCAACGACAAAGAAAGCCAGGCCCTGCCCTCTGGTGGTCTGGGCTTTTTATGGGCTTTTACAGGCAGGAAGTACAGAATCAGAACTGTAGGTTCTTGACAGGGCAAGGGAAGTCCATTACTTTGGGGAACAGTTGGGTTAAATGAGAAATGGAAACAGTGCCCAAAATTTTGGTGTGGATGAAGAACAAGGAAGTGAGTTGCAGGCATCCAAGAACAGCAAGTGAGGAGGCCATGTTCTATGGGGTAGGTTGGAAAAATGAAATAGAATAGAAGGTGCTTTTCTGCTTTAGTCTCTTTTCCACATGAAATGTTATTGAAATTAACATTCTTCAGCTGCTTGAAAATATTACTGTCACAAACATGGTAACCTAGAATGTGTTTTTTAAACAATGAAGCAGGAAGAGCTCAGGCTGGTTGCCCAATATGGCTGCCCTGTAGAGTCTTTGTGCAGTCCAGTGGTGAGAACACTGCATTGTACTGCAGGAATTATGGTTCAATAAAAGGAAGGCATGACGAAGAAAAGAATAAATGTACTGCAGATGAGCTAAAAAGGTTATGTAAAAAGATGTGTATTTCACCAGCTACAATTTCCTTGGCTTTTTCTGTAGAGAGGGGTTTCTACAGCCACACAGGTGTGTATGTAGCTTTCTTTGTATGGGGAAATGAAAATCATTCTCCAGCATAGAAAACTACTATACTGATCTTCACAGTTTTTAAGACCACATAAATTTTCAAAGGAAATTATAATTTTATGGGGGAATTAAGGCAAAAAGTTCTCTACAGAAATCCTGAAAGATGTAATAGAAATTTTGAGGCAAATTAATCCTGAATTGTAGTCACAGTTGGGTTTGTTTTCTCTTGACTACCCTTACGATTAGTAGTTTAGAATTATCTAGTTTTTAAGCCATGTAGACTCAGAATGCCAGAATGTCAATAATAGCATGCTGGGGTTAATTATTGACTCTAAAAGGAGAATGCCAAACAATGAATCATCAGTATATCTCTTGCCACACCTGGGTTTTTCTCTGGATGACTTCCAACCAAGTGTTAACAAAACTTGACCTTGGATAGTCCCTCAGATTTGTTGGGATTGTGGCCAAAGATGCTTACCTGGCACTGGGACAGGTTGTACACTCATTAACCAGATTATTCTGCTTAGCATATGGCAAGAAATGCATTTTTTGAGTTTTCCACATCAATGCTGATTCAGAAAGCTTCCAGACAAAAACCTTCCAATTATTGTAATCCCATGCAGTCCCCCGCACTCTTTCCTGATAGGCACCTGACTGTGAAATTGAGTTGAAAAACCAAAGCCCAACGATGGATCACCTAACCATGGCAAATATATCCATGTATTAAAGTTGACGTTCTGGCCCCACAACCTTTACACTAGATTTTGAATTCTGCATGGTCCTGGCAGCAATTAGAAACATGGTGGTGAACCCTCTTCCTGGTGGAACTGATGGCCAGAGTGCAGGAGTTCTGATCCCAGCTGTGTATCTGGTTGGTCTTGAGAAGTACACTTACCCAGAGTCTCCTATTTCTCCTGGGAATATAGACTCATTAAGACTGACCTTGAGGCTTATTGTAATGAGGATGTTTTAAAGAAGCTTTGTCTTTGGGGGAAAGGGTGCTTCACAGTGGTCTCACATGCTTAGGTGATTTCACTAGGAGTGGTAAACAGAATTAGGAGAGTGAAATAGTAGTAATAAAAAGAACATTATGGAAAAAAGGACTGGGTAATGCTGTCCAGCCTGTTAAAACTTCTCTCTGCCATTATTTACAGTTTCCAGGTCGGTTATCCTAGTGTCAGCTTACTGAGTTATGTCAAACTACCTGAGTTAAGGAAAGAAAGCGGCAAGACTGGTATTGGCATCATGTCAGGAAGAGTGGCATGGGGTAGGGAAATGCCTCACTGTGCCAACATTTGGATAGAATAGCCTGATTTGGTGCAAGTTTCTGATAGAGCCTGATGATACTCATATCCTTGTGGAGCAGAGCAAGAGTCTTACTGAATCACAAATCCTGAGAAAACTCAGTTTCACAAAATTTTAATAATTAAATTTCTTGAAGGAGGGAAGTCATTGAATGTTTCTAGAGAAGTAGTCAGTTCTATCTCTTGAGGAATGCTTTCTGTTTGCCAGGTCTGGCATAGGCTCTTTAGACATAATCACAAATCATTGTCAGGTTATGAAGAGCAAGCCCAATAATTTGAAGGGGCAATTTCTTGTATAAAGACTAAAGGGGTTAGCTTAGTGCTAGCATACGTGCTTACCATGCACAAGACCCTCGGTCCAAACTGCAGTACCAAAACAAGGACGGTATATTCATTTAATAAATTGATGTATCAATAAATTATCCTGCTCCACCTTCCCTCTAAGAAATCTTGGCAATCTAAGGAAGAAAATTTACTTCCAAATCTTTCCTGTCCCTATGGTGATGAAATACACTTAAACCCAGGTAAATGAGTCTGTCCTGGGGTCAGCTCCCCAGCAAAAAAGCCACCTGAATGTAGAGGGAAAACTTTCTCAAGCCTGAAGGAGAAACCCAGAGACAGGGTAATTTAAACAGTCATTCCTTCTGGAATAGAGCTGCTTTCTTCTCTGTGGCCCCAGTGCTGCCGGAATCTTATTGGAATGAGCACAAGTTTTCGCTGAATCTTGTGTAACCTGGGACTCGGCGAGGGTAGCAGCTTTCCCCGATATGTGGGCAGCATGGTGATGCACTCTTGATGTATAATATGGCAAAACAATGTACATTCCTGACTAGCACGTAGCGGCATAGCCTTAATGTTTCCAATATGAATATCCACTGACAAGTCTTTGGGCGCTATGGATGGGAAAGGACCTCATTTCCCACCCTTTCTTGAGAGGAAAAGCCAAGTGATGTTTGAGTAGCTGGTCTCTACCCTCCTTGACCATAACCACTAAATGCTCCGGCCTGCTGTCCTCACTGCATTGTCCTTACTGTCTGGATAACTGGGTAGATGTTCTTTCAATCAAGCACAAAGCCTAGCCTCTCATATTCCCCTGGATTCTTCAAACCCTTACAACTGCACACTCAGTTGTGTATTATTTGGCATAAATTTTGTCTTGGGAGCAATTTATTATGCAATATTTATTTCCTACCCAAACAAGGCAAAAGGAGGTGCCTCAGTACAAAACAGCAAATCCTTAAAACAGAACATGAATAATATAAAGCAATAAATTTTAAGAAGAAATTTACTCAAATCACACATTACAGTTTCAACAAGGGGAGAGGGGAGTGGAACAGAGTAGGGGAGTAACGTGCACTGATCAATAGAAAAGTTTATTCTTGGGGTTATTGATGAGGAAAATCTGTTTAAACTTGTTCTTGGCTGGGCACAATGGCATACACCTGTAACCTTAGCACTCAGGAGGCTGAGGCAGGAGGACCACCATGACTTCGAGGCCAGTCTAGGCTGCAGAGTTCAAGGACAATCTGAACTACAGAGCGAGATTCTGTCTCAAAAGATAAGTAAGAAAGTAAATAAATAAATAAAAAATGTTCTTAAAAGTTTTAAATATTTAATGGCACAATACAAAATTAGACTAAAAATAATATGGAAAATACTCATTGTAATAGTCAATTTAAAAATTAGATAACTGGGTTGAATGGGACCTCCAGTCCTAGTCTGCTGAGGAATCTCCAAACTGATTTCCACAGTGGTTTCACCAGTCTGCATTCCCACCAGCAGTGGAAAAGAGTTCCTATTTCTCCATAGCCTTGCCAGCATTTCTTATTGGTTGATTTCTTAATGATGGCCATTCTTACTGGGGTAAGGTAGAATCTCAGTGTTGCTTTAATTTGCATTTCTCGAATAACTAATGATGTTGAACATTTTCTGATGTATTTATTTGCCATTTGTATTTCATTATCTGAGAAGTGTGTGTTCATCTCAGCTGCCATTTTTGGATTGGGTTTTGAATTTGGAGGGGGGTGATATTTTTTAATTCTTTATATGTTCTAGATAGAAGCCCTTTGTCTGAGGGACAGTCAGCTACAATTTTTTCCAAGTTTGTGGGTTTTCTTTTTACTCGACTGGTGATTTCCTTAGATGTGCAGAAACTTTTCAGTAGGATGAGATCCCAGTTGTTGATTCTTTGAAGTGTTTCATGTGCAGTTTTGTTTTTGTTCATGAACTCTCTGCCTACCCCTGTGTCTTCAAGATTTTTACCTACTTTCTCTTCCAATAGATTTAATGTTTCTGTTTTAATATTGAGATCTGTGATCCATTTTGAGTTGAGTTTGGTGCATGGTGATAGATGCGTCTATTTTCAGTCTTTGGCAGGTGGCAAGCCAATTTTTCCAGCACCATTTATTAGAGAGGCTATCGTTCTTCCAGTGAGTTTTTTTGGCCCCTTTATCAAATATTAGGTGGCTGAATATGGTTTTGGTTGTGTCTGTTTCTTCCAGTCTGTTCCACTGATCCTCAGGTCTGTTTTTTAGCCAGTACCAGGTTGATTTTATTACAGTAGCTTTGTAGTATAATTCCAGGTCAGGGATTGTGATTCTACCTGACTTGTCTTTGTTGCCCAGGATTGCTTTTGCTATTCTGGCTCTCTTCTGGTCCCAGAAGATCTAAAAACTTCATATCACAGTGATATATGTGCACTTATGTTCATAGCAGCACAATTTGTAATTGCTAAATTGTGGCAGCAACCCAACTGTCCATCCACAAAGGATTGGATAAGAAAATTGTAGTACTTTTATATAATGGAATATTACTCAGCTATAAAGAAAGATAAACTTGAGGCTTTTATAGATAAATGGTCACAACGAGAGACCATACTCATAAGTGAAGTAAATCAGACCTGCATGTGCAAGCACCACATTGTCTCACTAGTGTAAAACCTGAAAGAGTGAATGAAAATTTGGAGGTATGACAGACATTGTGAAATGATAGGAGAATGCTCAAGGGTAAAGGGCAACTGGGATGTGGGAAAAGAGAAGGGAAAGAAGGAGAAATTTTGTATGTATGTATATACAGGATATTTAACATAGTTGATCTACTGTCTCCTATTTCTTTGCTGAAAGAAACTGTTAATGAGTCCTTGATTGATCAATATTGCATGTGTCTATTTGTTTTCATGAGAAACCACTTTGAAGATATCAACATGTAATACAACAAGCATGGTTACTTTCCTACCACTTTGTTTGTAACTCTGTATTGTTTGTATTGTTCTTTGACTATTTTGTAAAAGGTTGTCTGTCTGTTAATATTTTCCTCCTTTTATTTTTAAAATAAAAAATAAAAATAAAAAATTAGATAACTTTTTTATTTTAAAGAAAATAGTAAAAAAAAGAACAGTAGCAAAATGCAAACAAAACAAAACAAGGACATTAAAAATGATACAGGGTTTCAAACCAAATGATAGGGATTAACAGTGGTTGTTATATTACATATTGTTATATTAAATGAAGTTGCTCAGAATGGAAGATTGATCAAACAATTAAAGGGACTAAGGAAATAATAATTTAAATGAATATTAGACACAATACATAGTTTTACTAGACAGGATGGAAGGACTTCATCAATGGTTGTTATACTGCATATTGTTGTCTTCACATAAATTGCTCAGATTACCAGATATAAGTATGCCAAAGTTGTCAAAATTTATAAAAAAATTTAAGCATTAAATGTTCCCCTCAATAAACCACCAGACATCAGCAGTACAGTTATGCCAGTTATCATCTATCTATCTATCTATCATCTATTATCTATCATCTATTACCTATCATCTATCTATTTATCTATATCTATCTAAATGCCTTAGTACTTTCTTTTTATTATTTCTCTTATCCCAGTTGTTCCTTCCTTTGAGAAATTTCTTTCCCTTTCACATTATCTATTGTACATTTTGCGTTTTACTTACTCTTTCATGCTCTTACACTAGGGAGACAATATGATGTTTACGCGTGTGGGTCCAATTTATTTCACTTATGAGTATGGTCTCTAGTTGCATCCATTTACCTATAAAAACCTTGAGTTTATCTTTTTTATATAGCTGATTAATACTCCATTGTATAAAAATACCACATCTTTTTTATCCATTCCTCAGTGGATGGGCATCTGGGTTGTTTTCAAGATTTAGGTGTGACAAATAGCATGGCTATAAATATGGGTGCATGTATATCACTGTGGTATGATGTTTTTAATTCTTCTGGGAAAATACTGAGAAGGGGAATAGTTGGGTTGAGTGGGACATCTAATCCTAGTTTTGTGAGGAATCTCCAGGCTGATTTCCACAGTGGTTTCACCATAACCCTAACTTACACTTCCACCAGCAGTGGAGAAGTGTTCCTTTCTCCCAAAAGCTCTGTAGCATTTGTTATTGGTTGATTTCTTGATGATAGCCATTCTTTCTGTGGTGAGATGGAATCTCAGTGTTGTTTTCATATGCATTTCTTGAATGATTAATGATGTTGAACATTTTTTCATATATTTACTTGTCATTAGTATTTCTTCATCTGAGAAGTGCATATTCATATCAAATGCCCATTTTTGGATTGGGTCTTTCAATTTTTGGGGCCTGATTATTTTTAATTCTTTATATGTTCTAGATAGAAGCTCTTTGTTTGAGGGGAAGTTGGATAAAATTTTTTTCCCAATTAGTGGGTTTTCTTTTTACTCTGTTTGTGATTTCTTCTGATGTGCAAAAAATTTCAGTAAGGTGAAATCGCAGTTGATGATTCTTTGAAGTATTTCCCATGCAGTTTGGTTTTTGTTCATGAACTTTCTGCTTACCTCTGTGTCTTTGAGATTTTTACCTACTTTCTCTTCCAGTAGATTTAGTGTTTCTGTTTTAATATTTAGATCTTTGATCCATTTTGACTTTAGTTAAGTGCATAGTGATAGACAGGGGTCTAGGTTTATTCTTCAGCTTGTGGAAATCTAGTATTTCCAGCACATTTATTAGAGAGGCTATCTTTCTTCCTGTGAACATGTTTGGCCCCTTTGTCAAAGATAAGGTGGCTGAGTGTGTTTGTGATTGTGGCTGCATCTTCTAATCTGTTCCATTGATCTTCAGGTCTGATTTTTTGTGCAAGTATCATGCTGATTTTATCACAGTAGCTTTGTAGTATAATTTCAAGTCAGGGATTGTGATGCCTCCTGCCTTTCCTTTGTTGCCCAGGATTGCTTTTGCAATTCTAGGTCTCTTCTCATTCCAGATGAATTTTAGGAATGTTTTCTCTGGATCTGTGAGACACACTGATGGTATTTTAATTGGGATCGCACTGAATCTGTATAACAATTTTGGGAGTATGATCATTTTCACAATGTTGGGTCTTCCTATCCATGAACAAGGAATATCTTTCCATTTTCTGAAATCCTCTTATATCTTTTTCAGAGAACTGTAATTTTCACTGTATAGATCTTTTACTTCTTTTGTTAGATTGATTCCTAAGTATTTCATGTTTTTAGATGCTATTATGAAATGTGTGGTTTCACTAATTTCTCTCTCAGTCTGTTTGTTGTTTGTGTACAGAAATACTATTGATTTTTGAGTGTTGACTTTGTATTCAGCTATGCTACTGAATTTGGATGTTAAATCTATAAGCCTTTTGGTTGAGTTTTTGGGGTCTTCTGTGTAGCATATCATGTCATCTGCAAATAATGATAACTTCACTTCCTTTCCTATCCTTATTCCTCTTATTTCTCTCTTGTCTAATATTTCCAGAACTATATTGAAAAGGAGTGGTGACAGTGGACATCCTTGTCTTGTTCCTGATTTTAAAGTGAAAGCTTTGAGTTTTTGACCATCTAGAATGACATTAGTTGGTGATTTGTCATAGATGACTTTTATCAGATTGAGGTAAAGTCCATCGATGCCAATTTTCTGTAGGGTTCTCATCATGAATAAGTGTTGGACTGTATCAAAAGCTTCTTCTGCATCATTTGAGGTGATCATGTGATTTTTGTCTTTGGCTGTATTTATATGGTATATTACATTAATTGCTTTGTGTGTATTGAACCATCCCTGCATTCCTGGAATGAATCCCACTTGGTCATGGTGTATAATCTTCTTGATGATTTGTTGTATTCTGTTTGCTAGTATTTTCTTGAGAAGTTTTGCATCTATATTTATTAGGGAGACTGGCCTGTAGTTCTCTTTTTTGATTGGTTTTGGTATCAGGATAATAGTTGCCTCCAGGAATGAGTTAGGGAGAATTCCTTCCTTTTCAATTTTCTTAAGAAGGAAGAATTGGCATTAAATCTTCTCTAAATTTCTTGTAGAATTCAGCTGTGAATCCATCAGGATCTGGGCTTCTTTTCATTGGCAAGTTTTTTTTTTATTACATTTTCAATTTTGCTTGCTGATACAGAGTTTCAGGATTTTTATATCTTCGTTATTCAGCTTTGGTAATTCATATATATCTAGAAATATGCCCATTTCCTTTGTGTTTACCATCCTGTGAATGTAAAGATTTTCAAAGTAGGTATTGACGATCTTCTGAATTTCTGCAGGATCTGTAGTGATTTCATCTCTTTCATTCCTTATTGCATTTATTTCAGTTTTTTGTTTCCTTTTTAAAATAAGGTTGGCTTGGGCTTTATCTATTTTATTTATTCTTTCAAAGATCCAACTCTTTGATGCATTAAATCTTTGTATTTTTTTTAGTCTCCATTGCATTAACTTCTGCCCTGAGCTTATAATTTCCTGCCTTCTCTGGGCTTTGGGTTTGATTTGTTTTTCTTTTTCTAGAAGCTTGAGATTGTTTATTTGTGCTCATTCTGTTTTCCTGAGGTGGGAGTTCACTGCTATAAATTTTCCTCCAAGGATTGCTTTCATTGCATTCCACAGGTTTCTGTAAGTTGTATCTATATTTTCATTTGATTGTACATAGTGTTTAACTTCTTCTTTGATTTCATCTGTGATCCACTGATTTTCAGGAGGGTGCTGTTTACAGAGACAATGTGTTTCCTGTATACAGACAATGAGTGAAATGTGTTTCCTGTATATAGCATATCATTGGATTTTGTTTTTTTATCCACTCTGCCAGTCTGTTCCTTTTGACTGGAGAATTGAGGCCATTTACATTTATAGTTATAACTGATAAGTATTGATTTATCATTGTCATGTTATTTAATTGTGCTGGTGTCCTACTTTTTCTACCTGTTTACTTACTTGCTCTTCTTGACATTTCATTTCTACTGTTATTCTTGAAATTGCAGTCAGATTTTTCTCTGTCTATAATATCTTTTAGTACTCTTTGTAATGCTGGCTTGTCACTCATGAAGTTCTTCAGTT
>NW_004955444.1:382726-400465 GCF_000276665.1 Chinchilla lanigera | reverse complement strand
TCTATCTTCAGCTTCATTCAAGCGGTTTTGGCAGCCTTCAATGGAAGCTTTGTTTTCCTGGAAGTCTCTTTGAATCTGGTGCATGCGTTCTAAGTCCTTTCTATATTTTTCATTTAACTCTTCTGTCCATTGCCTTTGTTCTTCTATTTTCTTATATGTTTCTTCTTCAGACTTTTTGAGCAGTTCCTTCATTGTTATTGTCATTTCATTTTTTGCCTGAGAGATTATTTCTGATCTCGTCTCTTCTATGGCCTTATGGAGTTGTTTCTTTACTTCCATTGCAATCATTTCAGCTATTTCAGCATGTGTTTATGAAGTTCTCCTATGTCGATGTCTCCTGGACTTGTTCTGAGTAGGGTGGAGTTCTGGGATTGTGTTTTAGTCCTTCATTTTGTCATGTTTGCTACTGGATGCAGAAAGCTCAGTTTCCCTCTTCAGTGGCTGCACAGCAAAGGTCATTAGTGTTGCTGGCTTTCTTGTTGGTCAGGTTTGCCCCTGAGTGACCTCTGAGAAGCACTGCTTAGTCTCGGGTTTTCCAGCAGTTGTTGATTTGTATCTAGTTATCCCCATTCTCAGACATGGGCATTGGTGTCATCTGATGGCAGATCATCTGATCCAGCATCCCCTTTGCAGTTCAGGGCATGTGCATGGCCCAGACTCAGGTTGCAGTGGTGTGACAATCCTGGTCCAGTGAACCTATGTCCCCAGACAGTTCAGGGTACAGGCAAAACCCAGACACAAACTGCAGGGTCAACAGTTTGTGAACCACCTGATTCTGTGTCTCCAGTCAGTTCAGGACACATACAGGAACCAGATGCAGGCCAGACCAGTAGCAATCACGGACTGCCCCTGCTTTCAACCCCCTAGGGGGTCCCACGAAAGTAAAGCACGGACTCGAACCATGGGACCAGCAGCTCTTGGAGCACTTGCTCACTCGGTGCAGGGCATGCGCAGGGAAGGGCTGTATGCTCCTGCTAGCCAGAGAAGTCCCTGGGGCTTCTGATTGAGGACCTCCTCTCTGCCGCAGGTGCAGGGAAGGGAGAGACTCAGTCTGTAATGGCAGCAGAGTCCTGGTCGCCTGCTCTGCCCCCAGGAAGTAGATGGGAAATACCTGGCCCTTTCCACGAGTTTCAGCTGGGAACAGTGGCAGTGGAAGTAAAGCACAGACTCGAACCGTGGGAACAGCAGCTCTTGGAGCACTTGTTCACTTGGTGCAGGGCATGCACAAGGAGGTGTTATTCTCATGGAGCTTAGTTTTTAGTGGGATCAGGAGATACTTCATTCATCAGTGACTAGGCAAATATGTTGTAAGCACACACATTCACATGCATGCCTGTGCATGCACACATGTGCACACACACACACACACACACACACACACACACACACACACACAGAGCAAGTGCAAATGTTCCAGGTTGAACTAACCCACAGGAATAGATAGAAGGCTACTCTGACAGATCCTGCGTTAGGATGAAAGATTATTCATCAAGTCAAGCAGGCAAGATTTCCTAAACCAGTGGAGGGAACTCAGATTATATTCTAAACTCTAAACATTCTATCTCCAAACCCAAGGATTACATTACCTTGCCATTGACAAGTGTAGAACCTTAGAAGAACATTAATGTTAAGAGACTGGGAGTCTCTTAACTTATTAAATTCTGATAAATATTTTTATGTTCAATAAACAAAATAATGAAACTGATCAAGAACACTTGCCTTCCCCTCTAGAGACAGCACGTTTACTCTCCCCTTCTTTTGGAAACAGTCTACAGTGTCATTTTCCAACCACTGCCTCATATTCTTAGTAATCTCCCTTCAGGCTTATTTTTTTATTTCAATGGTGATGTACGAGCTTATGAAACTTTGTACTCCAATGTTATGCTAATGTATGCAAAGGAATATTTATAGTTTTGGAAAGTTGTACCCTCTAGTGGCACACAATATCAATATGTAAGATTTAAGCACTAAATTGCAACATAAACAGCATGGAAATAATTTATTTTTACGAAACAATAAAACTGTGACCTATCCATTGAGTGTAGTAAGACAAAAGAGAGAGAAGCAAGAAACCAGGTGTTTGTCTAGTCAGGGTGAGTAGGTAGTCATCTTGACTAGGGGGAAAGGTAGTCTGCTTGGACTAGACTGGGCCAATACTATTTTACAATGTGGATTTCTCAGCTATTTTCCCATACTTAATACAAAATTATCATGGCTTACATATATCACACAGAAGTAATTCTTCAGGTACTAAATACTGCAGTAGGACATATTGTGGTGAAGAAGGGTTTATCTGCTTGAAATTCTTAGTAAAGAAATATTACAATAGACAGATACTATTTTAAAGAAATTTTAAAGAATAATTGAATCTATAAAATTTTAGGTATTGCCTATACTCCTAGATAATTATCACTATTATGATAGTTGTAACTTATAATGAGCTTATATGATCAATCACTAAATTATACAAGATCATCCTGGACTTAGTGATAGATGATAGATTGATAGATAGATAATTTGTTTTCTTTATGATGTTTAAAAAAAAGTTTCTTTACCTTATGATGGATTCAGTAGCTGTACTTCAAATTTTGAATTTTGGTCTCTTCCTAGACTATCTTAAGACTCTGATTAGTGATTCCACGGCCAGTGCTTCAATCCAAAATTCAGAACTTCAGCTTCTAAGCACTACATATATCGTCTCAGACTAAGAACAAACCAGGACAGACAATTTCATAATGACGATAAGAGGTATTCAGAAAGGAAACTGCATTGTTTGACTAGAAAGTCCCACCTTCTGGAGATGTGTCTGTCTATTTCTAGTCACTCATTGGACAGCTGTGTATGGGCCAAGCTGTGTTCTCTGCATTGAAAATACAAAAATGTACAAAATAAAATCTCTACCATCCAGGCACTTGAATTACAATAGGAAAGATATACTGTTACTTGGGGCTGATCTAACAAATTGTCACAAACTGGCTGGACTGCAAGAATAGAAATATACTCTTCCACAATTCTTGAGCCAAAAGTCCAGAATCATGATGTCAACAGGGCCACACTACTTCCTAACTCTCTAGTGGGGCTGGAGACACAGCTCAGTGGTAGAGTGCTTGCCTAGAATGCATGAGACCCTGGGTTCAAGCCCCAGTACCAGCAAAAGAAAGCAAAACAAAACAAAATAACTGCCGGGGAGAAACCTTCCTTCTGCCTTCCAGCTTCTGTCGGCATCCAGAGTTCCCAGGCTGTCATTACACAACTCCCACTCCGCCTCCTACATGTGGTGTCTTCCTCCTCTGTGTCTTCCATTCCCAGGACACTTGTCACTGGATTTAGGACCCAGGGAGGTAGGCCAAAGATGATCTCATCTCAAGACCTTTAGCTGAATGACATCTACAAAGATTTCTTTTCCACACAAGGTCACATTCTCAGGTTTTGCAGTTTAGCATGTAGACACGTCTTATGGAGGAGGCACATTTCAACACGCTGCATGAGACAAACCCTTTTTAAAAATAAAGAACAAATATATAATGACAATAAGTGCTATGGGGATAAATAAAACGGGGAAAGGAACAAGGAGTATGGCGCAGGTGCTGTACCAAAACAGACGGCTCTCACGTCAGTATCCCTTGTACAGCTATTGTAATCATGGTGCAGGCTTCACAAAGACAAATAAGGCTCTGGGTTCAGACACACAAGCTTAAATGTCACATGGAGTCTTAGTTACTTTTCTCACTGCTGAGACAAAATACCACACACTCAGAGTTTAAGGAAGAAAGGTTTATTTCAGCTCATGGTTTGTAGAAGTTTCAGTCCATACTCAACTTACTCCGAGGCAGGGTTGTATCACAGAGGAGTATCGCAAAGGAAAAATAGTCCATGGCAGAACAGGGCAGGCAGAAGACAGCAAGCAGCAAGTGACAAGCAACAGTCAGCAACCTTCTTTCTGTCTCATATCTTTTCCAGGCTACCCTCAGGGCAGATAGCACTCACACCCAACATGGAGCAGCCTCAATCCCAGCATCACACCATGAATCCATCCCAGCATCACATCCTTGATCCCAGCAGCACACACCCTAGGTCCAGCCCTCTCCAAAAAGCCCCACTTATGACCGCCTGAGGCTTCAGGGGTCAAGCCATAACACATGGTTTCTCTTATATGAGAAATCCAAAGTAGAAATAAAGAGCAAAATAGAAAGAGAATAAGAAGTAGGGAGACCAATCTTTCTCGAAAGGAAAAGACTAAGAGATGGAGGGAGGGAAGGGAAAGAGGATGAAAAAGAAATTAAGATGTGCATTGTGCATGTGCCAGTGCCACAAGGGGATATAGACCTTACGTGCTGCAAGCACGTACTTTGAAAAGAATGATTTAAGCATTCTTGAAGAGAAATCTTCAGGCTAGAGTAAGTGAGCATCTTCAGTTCCTTTGGGGTGCACTCTAAACATGGTTTCATTCTCCCACACAGAACTTTTTTCTTGCTATGCATTACCTTCCACCCTATGTTTCATACCAACACAGTTTACTGAGTTCTTTTTAAATCCACATTAGTATTTTCTATCTAATACACAGGCTTATAAAATCAGGAGCCATTTCTCCTTCAATGTATGTATACTCTGCTTAGGTATGATTAATACAATTAATGAGGAACTTAAGTATATTTTGATAACTAAGCACAACACCACTTTGAGGTAGAAAAGAAATGTCTTCCAGCTAGGCTACCTTCTGTAGGTACTCCACTTAGCCCCAAGAGTGGTCCCCAAGAAACACAAGTGGTCAGTATGTTATCATTACTTCTTTAGTAGGAAGAGAAAATCCTAGAAATGATCATAGAAAGTAGATTCTCTCTATTGTCAGAAAGTACAAATTTCTTAGAGAAAAAACTAAGCCTGATGTATATTTTAGGATATAAGAAATCCTTTTTTTCTCTGGTTCTTAAACACCAAGCAGACTTTGCCCCCAAATAAGTGCTCACTATGGTTTAATGTTTGTGCCCTTCAAAAATCCTGTTGACATTTAATTGCCATTCAAACAGTGCTGAGAAGTGTTAGCCATGAGATCTCCACCCCCACGGAGGGAATTGATACCATTATGAAACTGAGGTCAGCTCTCTCCTGTTCCCTGCTGGCCCTTCCTTCCACATTTCTATCATGTGAGGAACAGTTTTCTTCCTCCTGGGGATGCAGTGTTCAAGGCGCCATCGTTGAACAGAAGATCAGACAGTACTCTTAACAGAAACCAAATGTCCTAACATCTTGATGTTGGGCTTTCCAGCTCCAGTACCTTAAGAAGCAAATGTCTGTTCTTTATAAATTACCCAGTGCCAGGTATTCTGGTATAGCATCATGAAACAGACTGTCGGTGATGGCAGCCCTTTTGTTACTGCTGAAGAATAGTGTCTGGTAGATTGCAACCGAAGAAAGCCATTCATAAAGAGAAATACTGACACGTGAGTTTATTCAGATCTTTAATTTACAAAGTTCCTTAGAAATAAGAAAAGAGAAAGTGCATGTGACAATTTTTTTTTAAATGAACATCCCAGTTGTTTCGGATGCAGATCTGACAGGGGTATAGACCCTCAGACTGTCATCCTCTGTGTCAGTGGCTCAGGACAATGCACAGAATCTGGGCAGGAGCACCAAATTGTCTTTCTTCAGTAAAAGCAATGACACAAGGCACTCTGGAAGTGCTCAGACACGTGCCTCCGTGGACAGAGAGCACACCAGAGCTAGACTCCACAGTCTCTTCTCCACCTGGATGAGTTGGGGTGAGTTTACAGCACTGCAAACACACCCAAAATGAGTAATATCTCCGTATAACAGAGTTTTTGCTCTCTTTAACATTACAGCCCAGTGCTGAGTTTCCTGTCCCGGTGGCCTTCTATGTTATCACTGATGGACCAAGCACGCTCCTGCCCTCTGGCTCCTCCAGCCTCCCAGTGCTCTTGTCCTCCCCAGGCCCTCAAGAAGGGAACTGTGAGGGCGCTTTGTGGAAGAGCCTTGGGGAAGCTAGGCATTTCTTCCCACACTGAATTACCTAGAACTCAGTCCCACGGCCAGTCAGCAGTGGCAGAGGGTGGGAGATTCAGAGCAGTCGTGTGGCCAGGAGGAAAAAGGAAATGGATTATGGAAAACACACTGCAGAGTGAGTACTGATTTGTTATTTCAAACCACAGAAATCCCCTCTGTTGATGGCAAAATCTTGGCCATGTGCCTTCACTTATTACTGCCAGCTCTATTGATTTAATATTTATAAGGAAACATCAGCCAGCCAGGAATAATAAATAGAAAATTATTTCTAGGCATTACGGAAATCTTTGAAATCTTTTTATCAGCTCATCATTTATTATGTTAAGGAAAAGTTAAGCAGCCCTTATTTCCTATTTTCAAAATATTAAATTTCAAAGGCCTTCAGTTCTTCTGGATTGTGTAAAAAGCCAGCACCTCAGTGTCCTGGCTTTCCACTCTTCACAGAGAATCAGCTAGCCAAGAGAACAGAACGGAGGCATATCTGAGTGGGCTATGATGAAGCAGGGGACTCACAGGCCAAGTTGAATCAATCCAGTGGCTCTAAAACCCTGGAAGCAGAGAGCTAGGTGTGGTGACAAATGCCTGTAATCCCAGCTATTTAGGTAACTAAGGCAGGAGGGTTGCTAGTTCAAAGCCAGCCTGGACAATTTAGTGAAACCCTGTATCAGAATGAAAAAGAAAAAAGTGCTGTGATGTAGCTCAGGGGTGGAGTGTATGCCTAACATACTCAAGCCCCTGGGTTCAATCCCCAACATCTAGAAAACAAAGAAAGGAAAATAAAAAGAGCTCATTGCAGTCCAATTCTAGCCCCCCAAGGAAATGCGTATATGGGCACGTAGGCACACACAGAGACACACACAGACATGAACAGCAGGCCATGGTCTCCACCCACTCCTGCCCCAAACAATCGCTCTTGATAATTACGTCCATAGTACATCATGGAGTCCAATTTCATTGAGTGAACCATTAATTAGGAACACAAATGCTTTGTCTTGGATTAATCTCATTAATTTCTTGGGTAGAGAAGGATTTACAAAGAATGAAGATTACAACTGAAGAGGAAGGACAAGGCCACTCTTCCTGATTTTCTTCACCATCTATTTGTTCTAAACATATACAATTTTAACTGTCAGTTTAAATAAATACATTTTAGAAGGAGGAAAAACTGTGTGCTAAATATTTTTAAATTTTTATAATTCAATAATTATACTCAGCAAAAAGAAATTTTATGTTGTTGCTAAAAATTCACTTTCAGTTATTAAAGCTATGCAAGCAAAATTATAAATGATTATAGCATACATATTTATTTATATGATTGGAAAAATCCTACAGCATGCATAATAAACAACATTTCCAAAAAGAATTAATAGACAATCTACCAGATACATATGCATTTATGCAAACCAATTTATTAATGTCAGAGTATGAGAATACATTGGAAACATTTCTTATTTTTATTTGACATTATTTTAATTTATTTTATTTTTATTCAAAAATTATTGGGACACTACACTTTAACTACAAAAGGATACAATGAAACTATTATGCTAGAGAGCTCTTTGTACCGCTAGAAACACAAGCCCAAGGCAATACTACAATTAGTATGAGTGGACTCTACTCTTCACAAAATGCAAGTCGAATTATTCTCATGACTGATGAATCCCACATGACCTTAAGTATTCCCACAGTATGTCAAGGACATTTTTTTTCTGCAGAAAGTGCCAGCAACATATCCAAGAATGTGTTACAAAAAAAAGAATTTTCCCACAGTGGAACAGAGGAGATGCATGCTGAAAGGCAAGCACTAATATGCAATATGAAGCATGTGACCCACTTAATTATGTGCCCTTGGGACATGCAATGTATTTGCAAAGAAATGCAGACCCGAAAGGTCACATTCAAGAGGCACAAATCAAATGTAAGTAGAGGACGTAGGAATCTGGGTGCAGGGCATCTTGATGAGATGAAACATCCTGTCACATCTTTACAGTTTATGGCTATTGACTGTGATCACAAACCCCCGGGGATAGACAGACATGCTTATTAAAACAGAGAGGGGCATACTGCACTTGCAAATGAAATATGCTACAACTAGGATATTAACAAATAATTGGATTGAGCCTTTTCCCCCCTTTGATTATAAAATTGGTACGTAAAATAAAAGTATGTGTTTCGAATCTACTGCTTTTCTTATTCTAATTTGCAGGTCCCTTTGTAGAATAAGAAGCAAAGATAATACTTTCTTGCAAAATTGTGTTCTCAAAAGCACACAAAATTCTTGCAAGTCTCTGTCACGTAAATAATTCATAGTGTCACCAAGACCACATCTGATCCAGAGCACGCTGTGCCAAGAGTTCGTGTTTGGACGGGTTCCCTTGGTGCTTTCGACGACGCTAAGTGATTTGGGGCAAAACAGTTGCCTTTCCACAAGTTCAGTGTCTGTATCTCTGCAAGGGCCCCTCCCAGAAAGAGCACGCGCTTTTAACGAGTTACAGTGCACTTACAAAGGGTGCGCTTTATGGAGGCTGTGCCAGCAATTACAAATGGAACGACTACAATGCCTGTCAAAGTAAGCCCGTAGCTCATGAAATAGTAACACCCTGTACTTAGCATTTTCTTTGCTCTGAGGAGCTTAGAGTACTTCACAAGCATGAAAATGTTTCTCCTCTTAGTTAAAAAAGTCCTTTAAAGGTCTATTCCTGAACATTGAGCAAGACAAATTACACTCATTTCAGCACACTATTGTGGAATTCTCAATACGCTATTCACTATGTATCAGACTATTTATCCGAGTGTATTTTTTCATGATGTGAGAACATTTCCTGCTTTCTTTCAGGCTATTTTAATTCATCTCTGGGTTCTTATATTTTAATAAAATAGCATTTTTAAGGTTTTTCATTGATTTAATAAACCAGACAGGAAAATCTGCACTCGAGTTGAATTTTAATGCATGAATAGTAACTGTAAAGCTACACCTGGATATGAGGTTTTTGCATTTCTGTATTAAGAAGCCATATTTACACAAGGAGGTTACTTTTGGGAAGTTAATCAGTCCCTTATTTAAACCATGTGCTGTTGCTTATGGAGATATATAGTGCCACCACTACAAACAGCATATATAAAATTTTTGTCATCCTAAACAGTTCTCTCAAGCACCTTGGCAAACACTTCCCACATTCCAGGGCTCTGGCAACTCTGCTTCCTTCCTTCCTTCCTTCCTTGCTTCCTTGCTTCCTTGCTTGCTTCCTTGCTGCTTCCGTCTTTGTGCCAGTGCCGGTGACTGAACCCAGGCCTTTTCACTGAGATACCTCCCCAGCCTATTTGTTTTTTATATTTAAGAAAGTGCTAAGTTTCCCAGGCTGGGCTCAAACTTGCCTCCTGTCTCAGCCTCCCAGAGTTTTGGGATTACAGATGTGCACCACCATGTCTGACTTGATTTTCTAGAATGTCCTGTGAATCATATGTGTGATCATTTGCATCAAAATTCTTTCACTGAGCATAATGCTTCTGAAGTTTGCCCATACTGTTGTGTGTCAATAGTTCATTCTTCCTTATTTCTGAGTAGTATTTCACTATACAGATTGTTTATTCATTCACTGATCGATGGATTATTCCCCGCTTGGTGATTGTGAATGAAGTAACTACAAACATTAACATCTATTGCTCTTGGATAAATACTTAGGAGAGGAATTACTGGGTCAGGTGGCATGTATCTGTTTAACTTATAAACAACAGCCAAACTGTTTTAGCGTGGTGACATCATTTTGCATTTCTGCCAGCAATGGATGAGAATTGCAGTTGCTCCACATCCTTACCCACTTGGCGTTTTCAACTGTAATTTTATCCATTTTAGGTGTATGGATGTGTCTTGTTGCAGTTCCTTAATAACTAGTTATATTAAACATATTTTCATGTTTTTATTGGCTACTTGTTTGTCCCTTTGGTAGTATCTCTTCAAGAATTTTCCCATTTTATATAGTACTGTCTTATTGGCCAATTTGTAAGAGCCCAACATATTCTGGATACAAGTTCTTTATTGTATGTATATATATATAAATACTATTCCCAGCCTGTAGCTTTCCCTATTTTTAATAGTTTCTTTAGAAAAAAAGAAGCGTTTAATTTAGGAACATTTTTCTCTAGTGAGTGGTGCTTTTTCATTTTTTTTACAAGCCCTCAATATTTAAAAGCTATCTCCTGAATACAAGCTAAAATATTGTTGGCATGGTGAATGAAAAAGAAGGAAAACGTGGAAACAAAGCTTTGTAAATGGGGAGGGGAGGAGGGATTGAAGGGAGGGTAGGGCATGGGGAAAAAGTCCCAAGCGAGGGTGGCCACACTGATCAACTTCTCCATCTTCAAAACAGCACGAGCAAGCACTTTTCTTTTCACACTTTAATTCCCTTGATTTTTCAAACCTATCATTTGTTTGTTAGTTTCTGAGACAGTGTCTCTCTATATAATCCAGGCTGGCCTTGAACTCACTATGTAGCCCAATCTGACCTGCAGCTCCTAATCCTCCTGCCCAACTTCCAGAGCCCTGGAATTATAGGCATTCACCATCATGCATGGCATTCCATGTCTGATTTTTAAAGGGCTCTGTGTGAGTGGATCGGGCCTATTTTGATAATCCCCATGTTTTAAGCTCAGTTGACTTGGGGTTTTACGCTTGATCTTAGCCAGAAGGCTGAGAAGTGATGACTTGGGGTTTTAATTATGACTGTAAGGGGCTGGGGATATAGCTCAGTGGTGTAAGCACTTGCTGGGCAAGCCTGAGGTCATGAGTGCAATTCTTGGTACAAAAATAAATAAATAAATAAATAAATAAATAAATAAATAAATAAAATGACTGCAAAACCCCTTCACAGCACAACCAACATAAATATCTTATTAAATAACCAGAAGACTAGCATGGGGATGCATGATGAGAATCTCTAGATTTCTATCCTACCATTGTTTCTAAATTAAACTAACTTATTTTCCCTTAATAAGAAGAATGAGACTTACCCCAACCTCCATATAAACTGTTGAGGCTAACTGTCATAATTCGTATGTATTCCTATTACGAGGTCTAAACCTTAGGTGGAGTTCAAAATATATTCATTTTCTTACAAAAGTACATTCATTTTAATAAAAGTCTACATTCTTTGCCCATTATTCTAGGCTGAAGTTTACTACAAACTGTGCAAAAACAAACTGCATTTTCTTTAACAATTAAAGTTGAGTTTACTCCCTTAGAAAAAAATCTGCATTTTACATAGAAAAATGAATTTTCTAATATTAATTTCTAATATAAATTTACTTATGATATTTAAATATCATTTTTATATATTTTCAAAACTAGAATAAAGTATCCTAATCTAAAAAATAATAATCTAACAAAAATCAAAAAGTCTTATCTGCAATAAATGAATTTTCTAGGAAGTTTTACTACTCTATTTATTAAAGGGAAACTAGTGTTGTGGTATGCATTTTCTTTATACCAGGAACTAATTTCATCTCCTTAGTACTTCCCTAATTTACTAAAGAATCTCTGGGTCTTTGATGTAGAAAGACAAATGACCAACAGCTGTTCTCACCAGCAGGCTCTGCCCTATGACATGGCTTGAGTGAGTTAATCAATAAAACAGTTGACCCTCTCATGGCTAGAATGGCAGTTTTAATAAGTAAAACACTTATAAAAGAATTAATTGGATATTTCTGTCTCTAAAAATTACTTCATTTTCTCATTAGGCCTTTGGTTCACTAATTACTCTGTCTATCTTTCATATAAAATGAGAAGACAATTTCTAACAACATAACTGTGGTTTTCAATTATTCCCAGTGTCCTTCCCACCTTCTATTTTATGAAATGACTTTGTAAGTCATGGGCAATACAGTTATTTATATATTAATTCCAATACATTTGTTAAATCTATAATGTTATAAAAATTCAAATTAATACAAAATAAAATTACAAATAACTTGCCTGGATTTGTTTTTAGAAATAACATTTAGTATACTTACACATGTCCAGTTTTTAAAAGAATTTTCCATTAGCTCCTTTACTTCTCACCACAACACTGTGAGAGGTCAGGCGAACACTAGTACCCCTCTTACCAGTGAGGAAATGGGCCTAGAGAGGATAATAAATTGGGTTATTTTCATGTTAGCTGGTTAGAAGCTGACCTAGGACCTCTGACTCTTTTCCTCTGTTCTTTCCCCTGTGCAGTGCTGCAATAATATTTGAGAACATATCAAAGTAGACAGACTCTTCTTTAAGTATGAATGATTTAGTACCACACGTTAAGTTACAATCATTTGTTTTAAATCACTGTATTCAGCAACATAAAAAGGTAGAGCTCATACTAGAGTACAGAAAACCTAAGGCTTTGTATATAAATATGAAACTTTAAAATTATATTTGTGATATAATTAAAATACATTCATTGTTATGATAAATTACAATAATTATTTTTTAAATCCTCTACTACATTTTAATCCTAGTTTTGACAGCCTGATTTTTCTCCCAAAGTCCAGAAGGATAGGTTCATCATGGCAACATTAACAATCATGTTTAGGTAACAAAAACTAGGTTTAATTTAAGGCTAAACAAGATCACTTTTAAGACAAAGAGAAAGGCTGTTAATTATGCTACAGAAGCAAACATAATGCAGGATGGGCCAAGAAAGCTAGAACATATAGTTGTTTATCACTCTAAAAATAAAAAGTAATAATAATTCACCAAGTCCCCAACCTCAAATATTCTTTCAATTTCCTCGTTGAAAATAACTTTCATTTCCATTACTTTCTCCTTAAGCTGCCTACTATTAAGACTGATTTGGACTTTGTCACCCAAAATTGCTTCATCTTCAGAATGTTGAGTTCCAGAATGTTCCTTGCCCTCCCCCTGCCTTGCTGTTTTTGGTCCTGCCCTCTTCTGCTTCCTGGGCAGCTTCTGCTCTGGCCGCTCCCTCAGCAGGCGGAAGCCATTTGCCTCTGACACAGACCTCTCCCTGGGAGCCGCTGTTTCCATGCAGCTCCCACTCTACCTTCCCCTCCAGTTCTTACTCAGAGTGTGTCCTGTTATCTCTCCCCTTCCTCGCACGAGGCTGTTGGGAATTACTGAAGAATATCACAAAACCAAGCTTCTTTGCTCTGTTTTTCAGATTTATCCTGTCTGTTAGCAACTGGCTGCTCCCCTCTGTTTAGCCATTTTTAATTCGCTAGTAAGTAATGTGCTTTCTTCCACGAACCTTAGAAATTAATCTGACATCATTGCTGCCTTCAGGGAGAATACAGACATGGGTACAAAAATGCACTTAAGAATTATGGAGATAATAGCAGCAGAATGTTGCGGCACAGTGAGGTCATAAATAAAGATAAAACGCAGGATAACTCTGCAACAATAGAAGCAGCTACGAAAGATTTCATAGAAGGCTCCTACTTGCACTAGGACTTGCGAGATAAATGGGCGTTCTTCAGGGAGGAAAAGAACCTTCAGGCAGGAGGAGCACACAGTCAAAGGCAGAGAGGTGCTGCCGCCTGACAGGACGCCAAGCATCTCTGAACGGCTGGACTGTGGGATCTAGGTGAGACTGTGAGGTTTCTTGCCATTTTAAGAAGGGTCCACATTAAGACAATGAGGAGTCTCTGAAAGCTATGGTTAGCCTTTTTGTTTTTCTTCTTTTGGGATTGAATCTAGGGCCTTCATACCAAGTTACATCCCCAGATTTTTTTATTATTTTTAAATTTTGAGAGAGCCTAGTTAAGTTACCAATGGGCTGGGCCTGCACTCTTGATTCTCCTGCCTCAGCTTCCCAGACAGCCGGGATTAGAGGCATGTATCACCATGCTGGCAAATGATGTAGTAAGTTTTACATTGTAGAAATGCCATCTTGAAGGTAAAATGAAAGATAAATAGCAAGACAAGAATATGTGGTAGCAATTAAGATGAATGGATAAAGAAAAAGTGTATATATCAAAGCAACTTTATTTAACTGTAAAAAAAGAATGAAATGCTGCAATTTGCAGCAAAATCAACGGAACTGGAGACTATTATCTTAAATGACATAAGTCAGACACAGTAAAACAAATACCGCGTGTTCTCTCATATGCAAATGCTAAGAAGCCCATCTGAATGTAAAACACTCCGTGGTGTCTAGAGGCTGCGGATGCTCCGGGGAGTCCAGGGAGGTTGGTAACAGTGCACAAACACAGACAGGAGGAATACACTGTAGCCTTCGACAGCACAAGGGTGCCGTTCTCAGACACAGCAACCTATTATTATTATTATTATTATTATTATTATTATTATTATTTGCGGTACTGGGGATCGAACTCATGACCCTGGGCTTGCCAGACCCTGGGCTTATGCCACTGAGCTATATCCCCATACCCCTCACAGCAACCTATTAGATGGGAGGAGATCAAGCATTAATTACCCTGATCTGATCAGTACACATGGAATACATGCACAAAATTAATCACACTGTAGTCTATAAATGTGAATAATTAAAAATAATAATAATTAATACAAAATTTAAAAAGACTATTGGCAGGGGTTTTGTGGAGAAAAAAATATGTCTGTGTTAGACCCCAACCACAGGATGGAAGAGGACAAAATAGTTCAGAAAATAAAGAATGGAGGATGGAGAGATTTAGTTTGTTCCCCTGACCTGAGGGCAAATGACGATGAAAGACAGTCAGTTTAACATATGGGCAGCCAGGAGGCTGCCGCCTCCACTGGACAGAGGTCCCCTAGCGTCTGTCTCATCCTGCTTTTAGTCACTCAAATACAGGTACAAGCAATGAGAGTAACACAAGATTCGTCTGCCTTCCATTATCCATTAGTACGTGCCCGGGTGAGCAGCCTGATCCCAAGTGTATTAGCTTTGCGCTCCCAGAGGAGGGCAACTGGACCTAAGTTCCTCTCTGATCTCCACCACTTGGGATT
The DNA here is from genome assembly GCF_000276665.1 of Chinchilla lanigera. Taxonomy (NCBI): domain Eukaryota; kingdom Metazoa; phylum Chordata; class Mammalia; order Rodentia; family Chinchillidae; genus Chinchilla; species Chinchilla lanigera. The sequence continues at coordinate 385,509 of NW_004955444.1, read as the reverse complement.
TGGATTAACTGCTGGTGAAGACTAAATCAGGAGACTCAGAGACCTCCTTGGATCTACTAGGGGTTCTGGAATAGGAGCGTAATTCAATAAATGAAGACATGTAGGAGAAGAAGTACACGCAGCAAAAATAAACGGATATAGTTCCAGAAAGTTTAGGCACCTGTGGTGGACATCGTCTAGCTGTCCAGATTCCTTTTCAGAACTGAAGGACTTACCCTCCACACTGCTAGGAGTGCTCTGGCTGACAGCCCTCCCCAGAACCGCCTGTGTTCTGCAGCCTTTTTACCTGAGCCCCTCTGCTGGAAAGATGAATGGACAAAGTGATGAAAACCATTTAAAGAAGGAAAGATATACTTTTGCTCACGGTTTCAGAGGTTTTTGTCAATAGTTGCTGGGCCTTATATCTGTGAGCTTGTGGTGAGGCAGAACATCATGCCAGAGAACCACCAATGTGGTCAGTGTAGGAACACAAATGCCCAGCTCCTTCAACTCAACAAGGAAAGCCTCTGAAAGATCATCCCAGCTTCAGTGACCCTCAGAGCCTCGCCAAGTTCTTGTGACTTGTGAATGCCCAGTTTCTCCTACTGCCCTTCTCCTTCCTCTCTTTCTTTCTTTTTTTTTTTTTTTTTTTTTTTTTTGGTTTTTCTCTGGTACCGGGAACTGAACTCACGACCTTGCACTTGCCAGGCAGGTGCTTTTGCCACTGAGCTAAATCCCCAGCCCCCTCTCTTTCTTTTCTATGGATATGCCCCCAAAAAGATTTCCCAAAAGTGACATACTTGTAAATTCTTAGTCTACTTTTCAAAGAACTCAGACTGTGAGAGTGCCTTAGGTTGGTTAGGATAAAAATGTCTTATAGCCCTTGGGTCCAGAACAGATGACTGAAATGGAGTGAAGATGTTAATGAGACTGTTATGATTTGCATCTCAGTGTCCCCCAAAAGGCTCTTATGTTTAGAGGTGGGGCCTTTGGAAGGTGACTGGATCATGGCAATTCTAATTTAATCTGGAGATTGATCCATTGATGGATTAATAATTTGACAGCATTATTGAGAGGTGATAGAAGCTTAGGAAGTGAGTCCTAGTTGAAGGGAATGGATCGTGAGGGCATTCCCTTGGGGACTAGGTCTTGTCCTAAACCTCTTCTCTTCCCTTCCTTTCCCTCCCCTTCCCCCCTCTCCCCCTCTCTGTCTCTCTGTCTCTGTCTGTCTGTCTGTCTGTCTGTCTCTCTCTCTCTCAACTGGTTCTCATGAGGTGAGCAGTTGTTCTCTGTCACAAGTTCTCTGCCATGATGTTCTGCCTCACTACAAGCTCACAGATATAAAGTCCAGCAACTACTGGCGAAAACCTCTGAAACTGTGAGCAAAAGTATATCTTTCCTTCTTTAAATAGTTTTCATCAGTATTTGTCCCAGAAATGTAAACTGACTAATACAGAGGCGTTTGGGCTGAATGAGTTCATTCAGAGAGGGCAGACAGTGTGAATAACTCAGACAGTCTGTGACCTTTGACATACATTGATGTTTAAATAAGTTGTCAGAAGAAAGCTTACACAGAAGCCCAAGGAACCAACGCTCAGAGGATTATGTAACTGAATCAAGACAGCATGCTATCGAGCAGGCAAGGGAGGAAAGAAGTAAGCAAGAGTGTTAGATGTGAGGGAGAGAGAGGAAGAGAGAGAAAGACAGAGAGAAAAAGCGAGAGGGCAGAGGAGACAGAGACAGAAACACAGAAGTGAAATCAAGGCTTGAATCTTACAGCATAGTAAGAGTTAGGGACTGGCACTAGCAGTGAGGCCAGGTAACACTGACCACCACGGACTCATGATCAAGGAGTCAACTAGTGAGGAGGACAGCATTAGGGTAGTGACTACAAAGACATGCAGCATTGTGACTTGTGTATGTGCACACGGTTTGTTTCTAGTACTAGTGCTACCTGGCAATTGCGTTTTGCAGGAAACTGTCCTTAAACCAGCTGCTGAATGCAGTGGCTCGCTCTTCTGACCCCCCTAAGACTGTGCCATCCCTCTCCCATGTCCTTGTCATTGTCTTGAATATATAATATTTATAGATGTGGCTTTTATATAATGTGCTAGTCTTTAACTTTTCTTGGGAAAATGCATGAACAAAAAAAACATTAAATACTAAAATTTCCTTTTACACAGTATTGGTTACACAGTGGGTACCCAACTAATATTAGTAAGAAAAGATAATAAATGACCTATGCCAGGAGAAAGAAGGGTATGTTGAGTCCTTGAGATATTCTCCACGCTCACTAAGATCTTATTTTGAGGAAAGTTGAAAAAATGGGGAAAAAAAACTATTGTCATTGCAGATAAAATAAGTTTACAGAAAAAAAGCAAGTAATATGAGATACAGGCAGATTTGAGAAGATGGCTTCTAAAATAAACTAGCCTCTCTGGTAAGTGAATAAATAAATAAATGAGGTGAAAATTAATTTTCTTAAAGTACAAACTGATACAATGATTAGCATGCACGAAATGATTTTATAGTTTGGTATCTCAGAGAACGCAGTGTTTTAAAGATTCAGTGGTACCTCGGTTCATGAATTTAATTTGCTTTATGATTTTGGGGGAAGATAGCCATGGCTGTGTGTGTGGGGAAGATGACCATGGCTGTGTGAGGGGGGAAGGTGGCCATGGCTGTGTGAGGGGGGAAGGTGGCCATGGCTGTGTGAGGGGGGAAGGTGGCCATGACTGTGTGTGGGGAAGGTGGCCATGGCTGTGTGAGGGGGGAAGATGGCCATGGCTGTGTGTGTGGGGAAG
>NW_004955444.1:378281-381541 GCF_000276665.1 Chinchilla lanigera | reverse complement strand
GTGTGGGGAAGATGGCCATGGCTGTGTGTGTGTGGGGAAGGTGGCCATGGCTGTGTGTGTGTGGGGAAGGGGGCCATGGCTGTGTGTGTGTGGGGAAGATGGCCATGGCTGTGTTTGTGTCGAGAAGATGGCCATGGTTGTGTTTGTCACCCAACTGAGTGTTTGTGAATGATGCAAAATTTTGTCCAAAACTTTCATTTGAGAACCAAATTGTTTACAAACAGAACTGTTTGTGAACAAAAGTATTACTGTATATGTCTGATTAGTAAGTTTATTTCCTAATGAATGACATCTGAGAATTAAGCCAAGTGGGTTCTACTTATTTGTTATACTTTTCCTAAACCATTCCAATTCTCTAGCATGGGTTTTTGTTGAAAATTGTAGAGCAGAACTTAGGAAATAAGTGTAGCTTTAGCTTCAACATAGTCTCTGCTAGGTGTGGTGTCACACATCTGTAATCCCAGCAGTCAGAAGGCTGAGGCAGGAGGATTGCTGCCAGTTTGCACTCAGCCTGGTCTACACGGTGAGCTGAAGGCCAGCCTAAACTGCATAACAAGACCCTGTCTCAAAAAAAAAAAAAAAAAAAAGGAAAAGAAAAAAATGTTATATTTGCTTGGAACATACACATATTCTCCCATATGCTTTAAATTATAACTAGATTATTTATAATACCTAATACAATGCAAAGACTACATAAATCATTGCTACACTGATTGTTTAGGGACAAGAATAACAAAAACAAGTTGAGTAGGCCTAACTGCACTATTAATCTAATCTCAGTTGAGTCTGTGGACCATAAACCGTTCATATGAAGGGCTGACTCTAATCAGTTATGACAAGCCACAGGTGATAATTTAGGGAGTGAGAAAAAAAAATCAAGTAGGTAAGACAATATTTAGAGACCCTCAACTGATGGTGCGTTTTCAGAAAAATGAACTACAATATGCTTCCAAGTATTTTCAGAAAACTTTTGTCTTCAAATATAAAACAGAGCCATTTTAGGAAATTATAACCTAAACCATGACTTATAATATTAATTTAGTTTATGATATTTAGAGTATACTCATAAAATCAGAAATGATCAATAACAGTTATATTTTCAGCATTATGGGCAAATAAAACACTTTGAAATTGACTTTATTTGAATTAAAATATTTATGAAGAATATAAAGCTTGAAATGCATAAAATTTGACTATAAGATACAGCTGTATATCATAAAACATGGAATATGTAAAAACAGTAAATTCCAAAGAGATGATAAATTTGGGAATTGTTGCTTTTTTTTTTTTTTTTGGTTTTTCTCCGGTACCGGGAACCAAACTCACGACCTTGAGCTTGCCAGGCCAGCGCTTTTGCCCCTGAGCTAAATCCCCAGCCCCTGTTGCTTTATTATAAGAAGGCTTCCGATAATAATTTAGAGAAGCAATAGTTATTATGAAGTCATGTTGGTAGCCTATACGTCGTTACCAATTTATGTGGTTAGGTTCAAATATAGGCTAACGAAAGGTACTCACCTCCTCTGTCCTCTCCCCAAACGCTGAGCATCTCATACCAGAACCATCTGGCCATTAGCGACCTGAAACCTTAGGGTATCTGCAGAGCTCCTTTAGAGTTCAAAACCTGGATTATTTAGTAACATGCATCTATCCTCAGTTAGGGCATGAATCATATAGGCAACAAATAAGAACATACAACCTTTTGGGATTAGACAATTTATTGTTGCTCAGACACAATATTTGCAACCTCAGCTTAAAGAAGTTGAGGTTTATTTGGATCACATGTCCAGTGGGTTCAGTGTATAACTGTCTGATTCGAAGTCAATGGTTAAAACAGCATGGTGGAAGAAACCTGCTTACCCTGTGGCAGCCAAGAAGCAGAAAGACAGAAAGGAGGACCAAGTCAAGAATATATCCTCCCAGGTCATAACCCCAGTGACCTATCTCTTCCAGTGAAGCCCCACCTCCAAACACAAAAGACTTTAAGGGATATTTTAGATTTAAACCATAACATTCCTCCACTAGCCCCCCAAAGGCTCATGTTCATCTCATTATGCAAAATGCATATAGTGCATCTCTAAGAGCTGCCAGAGTCCTTCCAATTTCAGCATTTCTGAAAAAGCCAAGTCCAAAGCCTCCCCTGAGACTCAAGGCAAACTGTTATCTGTGAGCTCCTAAAAGACTGAAAAGTGAAATACTTTCAATATAAAATGATACAGTTTAAATATTACCTTTGGAAAAGGGAAGAATAAAGGAATAGAAAGGATTTAGACCAAAATAAGACCAAAACCCAGCAGAGAAAAAAACATTAAATTCTGCAGCTCCATGTCCAGCACCTGGGAAAAAACGATGATATATGAGCTCTAAAGGGCTTAGACAGCCCTGCTCCTATGGCCTTGCCCTTTGCAGCCCACATGTCTTCTCTCTCGGGCTGGCTCCACTCACTGTAGATGTTCCACATTCTCAGCATCTCCAGCTTTTTGGAGTCTCAATGTACATTTAGCTTCACCCACACAGCTTCAAGTACGGCCCTCTCAAAGACCTTTAAAACAAGAATACTGAGTGAGCCTCAGGAACTTCAGTGAGCTGCTCAGGAGCGGAGAAACTCCACCTCCCTACACTCCCCCATCATGGGAGCAACAGTGAGCCTTCAGGAACCTAGGTTATGGGAGGGGAAACCCCACCCCCACCCCTCTGCAGTCCAGGGAGCCTCAGTCTGGAAGAACCGTGGTGTCTGGCCTACACTCCTATACTACAGGTTAGGCAGCCAGCATGGAGGTGTTCAGGACACAGCAACAATCTTGTCCAGAGGAACCCAGGGTAAATCCACTCTACCAAGAGGAAACACTTTCCATACAAACTCCTAATTTATGATTGATTCTGTTATACAACAATAGACTTTGCTTCTATGGGCTAAAGTACAAAATGAGTAGTTACCACAGTTGGTCAGTTTCTGAAGGATGCTTATTACTGATAGTACTACTGTAGCTAGGACGTCATATCTGTTGTAATAAGTTGTCCTCCCTTATGTAACAATATTGGGATGCTCTGGGGTAATAACCTCACCACAGCCCTGTACCAAAAGACTGGGGACTGAGCCAAGCAGAAAGCAACATCTCACTCTCAAATAATCAGGAAGGTAGGATCTTGGGACAGCCACAGGCCAAGAATCTCCTACATACAAAATCAATCCCTGAAGTACAGACTGTTCCTGGAGAGGCATTGATACTAGTGATATATTACCTATTACCAAAACTTACAAG
>NW_004955444.1:376666-377856 GCF_000276665.1 Chinchilla lanigera | reverse complement strand
CTCCCTTGTGTGTACTTGTTGCTTTTGCTGTGTTCTGCTGCCATGAGCTGTTGCCCTCTGCCATGTGCCACTCTGCCTTGTAACCTGCCAAGTATGGATTAAACCTCCACAAACTGTAAGCGAAATAAATCTTTCCTTCCTTAATTTTGGGCATCAGGTATTTTGTCCCAACAATGAGAGAAAAGTAACCAAGACAGAATTCTTGAATGAACAATATAAGAAAGAATTAGAATGCATGAAACAGCTTCAAAGAAATATCTAGGAAATTAAAAATTCCAGGCAAAGGTGGCAAAACTGCTTGAATGAAACTGAAGACAGACATTCAGACCTTGAAGATAGGATTGCAGTTAGTGATCATGAAAGGAATGATCTCTTAAAAATAATAAGGAACAAAGAAATAACAATTCAATAGCTCCAAAATGGTGCAAAAAAACCAATATAAGACTGATAGGTGTCAACAAAAAAACAGGAGTCAACACAAATGACATAAAAAGATTATCTGCAGAGGTAATAGCAGAAAATTTCCCAAGCATGAGACAAGAATCTGATACATAGATAAGTGAGGCATATGGAACTCCAATTAGCCACAAGCAACATAAATCTACAGCCAGACATACAATAATGAAGATCCCAAAAATTCAGCATGAGAACAGACTATTCAAATTTATTACAGAAAAGAAACAGATCAGCTATAAATGAAAGCCCATCACAATCACAGCAGATTCCCCAACACAAACCATCAACTCAAGAAAAGTTTGAAGTAAAGTATTTCAGGTCCTGAATGAAAACAACTTCTGGCCCAGACTGATATACTCTGCAAACTATCTTCAAAATTAATGCAGAAATGATACCTCCACAACAACAAAGAAATGAAGAAATTCGTGACAACCAAAATAACCCTACAAAGAGTACTGAAAGATATTCAAGAAAGAGATAAAAATGACCACAATCACAAGATCAGCAAAAAAGAACCACCAAGCAGGGAAAGTGATGGAACAGAGGGGAAATGCAGGGAACCAACAGCAGGAAAATAACATGATAAAGATAAGCCAATGCATATCAGTTATACTCATTAATGTAAATGGCTTCAATTCACAAGTCAAAAGAAACAGACTGGAAGGGTGGATCAAGAAAAAAAATCCAACATTATGCTGTATACAGGAAACATATTTCACTCAAAAGGAAATCCA
>NW_004955444.1:360061-371651 GCF_000276665.1 Chinchilla lanigera | reverse complement strand
TTCTACTGTCTTCTATTTCTTTGCTGAAAGAAACTGTTAATGAGTCCTTGACTGATCAATATTGCATGTCTCCATCTGTTTTCATGAGAAACTACTTTAAAGATATCAATATGTAATACAACAAGCATTGTTAATTTCCTACCACTTTGTAACTCTGTATTGTCTGTACTGTTGTTTTGCTATTTTGTAAAAGGTTGTCTATCTGTTAATGTTTTCCTTCTTTTATTTTTAAAATTAAAAAAAAAGAGAGAATAACACCTCATCTGTCATGTTCCTGGCTATGTACCCAGTGCCTAAAATACTTCTCAATACCTAGTCTAAGCTCAATAAATACATATTAAATATAATTAAGGCTGAAGCTCCCACACACTTACTTGATAGTTTTTCTTCTCTGTCCTAGGATTCCAACTTCTGACTTCCAAATTCCAAATGCAGTCTGAGATATTCCATTCGGACTTCTGGAACTACAGAATGATACAACTTTAGCATGTGCTATTTAACTATGAGATATTTCTACTTCCATGTGTCCACCAGCAAGGTAGATGAAGGATAGAATTGGAAAGCTTTTGCCAAAAGGACTCAGGACTGTCAATATTATCTTCCTACTGACACCCCTTTAACATTGGCAATCTCGAGGAAACACAGACAAGGAACAGTTGAGGACAGCTTTATTACAAGTGGTGATAGAACCTCAGATTCCAATGGGAGTTTGTAGGTAAAGTGCACTAAAGCAAGAGGCTCATGCTCTGAGGTGTGTGTGCAGGACGCGGCACCATTTGACGGCTTTATCTTCTGAGTGCCAGACTTTTAGAATCTTATGTTCTGGTAAAACAAAAAAATTATACAAATGATAGTGAATATCTGCAAAGCAGGGGCGAGCACTGGCTCTAGGTTCTGCTGTATGGAAGAGGCCCCTTTGTCTTTTACCATTTCCAACACATGGATTTAGGAGGAAACCACACCTAACAAATATATCCCTATATAAAGTGTGGGGCAGTGTCTTAAAAAGTTAAGCATATATTCTTGCTGATGAGAAGTCCTAACTATGCCCATGGCAAGGAATTTACCCAAGATAAATGAAAACACATGTTCACACAAAGACTTCTGTGTGATGTGTCTAGCAGTTTTACTCACAAGGGTCACAACTAAAAACAAGAACACATTTCCTGTTGGTGACTGGATAAGCAAAATGCAACATATCCATACAATGACACGTTACTCAGCAATTAAAAGCCCCACAGATGCACACAACATCATCGCTGAACCCTCCAAGTGTTATATTGAAGAGAAGAAGCCATGTAGAAAAGACCACATGCTCTACGGTGTTATCTGTGACATTGTAGGAAGAAAAGAACAACATTTATTGATAGCAGAGTATTTGCTATAAGGAGTTGGAACAGAGGAAAGAGACTGCACGAGGGAATGTGCAAATTCTGGAGTCAGGAGAAATGTTCACGACAGTAGTGGATACACAACAGCACACATTTGTCCGCTCACCGAAGTGGACACGACCCTGGTCAGTTTTATTTTGTGTTATCACGTGGCAATACTTGCACGTATACGTGTTCACACACCATTACATATACTTCCCATAACCATTCTGGACTCTGAGGCAGGGGTGTTAGAACTTTCTCCTTTTAAAGAACAGGGAAGAAGGAAGAAGGTATTTTTGTGTTGCTCCCATTTCACAGAACAGTCTAGGGGGCGTGCGCTAGCAACAGTGCTGTAACAGCGTACCTTGTTTCCCTCCACACGGCTCTCAATGGTTCTTCTCATTTTGTACTTCGGAATTACAAATTCTTCTTTGTGTTCATTAATGACATGTTTTCTCCTGGAATTTTGTCTGTTCTGTTAAATAAGATTGGGGGGTGGGCAACAGCAATGGCAGGGCGTGAGGAGTGGAGGGTCATGTTCTTTGTAAGAAACAGAAACACAGTCTAGCATTTCAAGGTTTGTGTGGGTAAGTTGTGCCCAGAAGTTGATGAGTCAGCCTGAGGCATCTCTTACACATTTTTTCATTTTTACAAAGATTGCAAAGTACAGTAATTGGGATAGAGCTTGTGTTCTAAGTAGGGATTATAGGCATGTTTCTTTTATTTGTATGCACCTTTGATTTGGTGAATTTTATTACAGTCAATGCTGCTAACAGACATGACTATTTTAGGTCTAGCACAAAGCTTGCTTGAGTTTGGCTTCACAAAATCACATATGACAGATCCAAAAATCAGGTCTTGATTCACAAATTTAGTTTTTGTATTGTTTCACTCTGTCACATATCTGTAACTAAGATTTGTAGCTATGCAACCTAAGTTAAATGCAGTAGTTGAAATGCCAACAGAATAAAGCAAAATATAAAAGTCAACTCAGGAAGACGACGTGCTAAGCCAGACCTTCTCTGGGGTTAGGACCACTCTCAGCCCCTCCTGGATATTCATTCCCTACACAAGATGTACTAATCTACATTTACTGTAATGGATTTAGGTACAGCCATTTGAGACTGAAGATTTTCACTTGAAGAAGCCGAGACTATAAGATTTCCTCTTCTTTGTGAAAAAAGAAAGAAGACACACATCTTGAGATTTTGTTTGTTGATTACAATTTTTCATATGTGGGAAACTATCTTGAATACATATCAGTGGTTCTTCACTTTGAAAGATGAAGCCTCCCTTGAAAGCCGAACTATGCAAAGGATATTATTTCTAACCCTATTTGCTCAGTTTGAAGGGAAATAGTTACTTGTAACCATTGGTAAAACTCATGGCTTCCAAAGCTTGACCGCACCCAGTACAAACTCTCTCTAACCTGGGTGGATTCTGCCATCTAGTGACTTTCTCCCTGAATTACACCAGTGGCATATTGCTTTGTTTGTTTAACCCCTGAGAATTAATTTTATTTTAAAGTCATATGGTTAGTTTTAGCCTTCTTGTCCTTTCATTCCTATCTACCATCTGCATGATTTTAGGAAAACTCATACTCCTGTGCTCAGTTTATTGACCTGTTCAGTGGGAATAAAGACCCCTCTGCTATAGTTTCCTCAAAGCTCCTGTGAGATCATGTATGGAAAACACTTAGCAAAATGCTTGGCACAGATAAACCCTGAAAAGGGATTCAGCGTTGTTGTATTTATAATTATGACCACTATTATGCAAATCCAGATTGAAAAAAGTAGTCCAAAGCATGAGAAATCAAATAATGGATATATATTTCAGAATACATTAAGATTGTAATATTTAAAGCTTGGAGGGGATCAAGTTTCTTTAGGATTTTTGTGTACACTGCCAACAAATGCATTATCGCAGTTACACTTGCCTCATTCCGAGGCTTTCCCCACCTAACACTAAATGTTCCACCGCAGCAGAAAACCCATTACTCTCTGCATTTAAATGTCTTTCTTGATCTCACTGAAATTTCTGCCTCCATTTCACAATCTGTAACTGCACTTGAACGTCAGCTTCTTGCCCGAGCTCCTCTAGTGTTATTAAACCGAGTTTAATTTTATGTGGTCTTTTACTCTCGTTTCTATTACTGTATGCACACAGACAGGCTGTTCATGAGAGAATCAGGCCGGGGCGTGCAGTCAGGTACCTGAGTGCGAGGTGCCCGACACAAGATGCTGGGATCTCTTCCCTCTCCCACCCCAGTGCTTAATTTCAAAGACTTCACACAACAGTGTTTCACTGGTGCTTGCTGAATCGAAATAAAAGCTCAGAAAACACCATAAAGCATTGTTTTAGGAGGGATAAACAACTCCCAGAGCTTTCTGATGGACATCGGACTAAACTAGCTTAGAATTTTGATGTGGCAAATTTGACCCATCAAAATATGCTTTTCAATTAAAAATTGTCATATTATCATCATCATAATATTTTTAGTAAACAATACTTTAAAATTATTAAAAAGTATAGAAACATCATGACTCCTCTATGCAAATATTGTTAATATTGGTGTGATGGAAGAATTTCTCGCCTGGTGTGGTAGTGCATGCCTATAACCCCAGTACTTGGGAGGTTGGTGCAGGAGGATTGCTACAAGTTTGAGGCCAGCCTGGGCTACAAAGTGAGTTCAAGGAGAGTCTCAACTGCATAGTGAAACCCTGTCTCAAAAAGACAAAGAAAAAAAATTTCTCTATACATCATTTTTTTTACACGGTGGTGATAATGTCCTTTTGCAATTGTATACTCTGATTTTAAAATTTACTATATTGTTAAAATTTTCCCATTACACTACATGCACATTAAGAATGTAATTCCAGCAAACAGAATCTCACTGAGTGCACCACAGTACCCTTAACGTGGTTTCATTTCAGTTATCTTATGTGTAAGTTTTGGCTATTACATACAACATCACAGAATAAATCTTTCAGCATAAAGGTTTTCCTTTGTTTAGGATTGCTTGTTTTAATGAGTCCCAGAAATATAATTTTTATTGCCTTTCTTGTTATAGAAATCCCTGATGGCCTGGGAATTGGAATATTGTAATAAACACAACGCAGTGTCAACTGAAAGCTAACCAGAAAGTGGTCTTTGACTTGTAGTGGCGCTGGTTCAGCTTTATGAACGTTGAATGCCTATAAGGTATTGTAGATGTGAAGAAAGGCTCTGGACAATAAGGCTAAGTAGCCGTGGAGGGTATACTGTGTCCTCAAACCATTCTTTGATACTGTTCCCTTGATTTTCTTTTGTGTGTTCACGTGCATATGTGTCTTTGGGAACTACTTGACCTAAACCCTAACAATCCTCTAGACTGAGAAGAATTTATTGCTATTGAGAAGCTCTGAGTCAAGTATCACTTTAGGCCCTGGTATCTTAAATATCTGCATGTCTTCAAGGGGAGCACCTAACATACAGCAGGTATTTAGAAGAATGAGTGAATGGCTTCTTTCCTTGCTATATTTGGAGGATGGAGAAGGAGATTTGCTTTCAAATGAGCACACATCTATCAGAGAAATTAAGTAATGGCTAAGCATGAACTCTGGAGTTAGAAATGGCTCCGTGACTACACTTGGGACAAGTTACCACACCCTTCTCTTTGGACCCCACTTCCCCATTTATAAAACACGACTGAAATTAGAATCTACCCAAGAAGTTTGTGACATTAAAAAAAATCTGGTGTGGAAAGCAGTAAACAAATATAAGCTGCTATACTGGAGATGTTAGAACGCTAGTTCAGCAAGTGAAGCTGTTCTCCTAGGCTTTGGGCACCAGCAAACCTCTCTGGAGATTATCCTGCTTTTTTCTCCTCCCACATCTGTCCTCCTGTCTTTTTAGAAATACATAAACCAGAGACCCACAAACATGGAAAAAAAAATCATCACTTTTCCCTGCTCTAACTGATGTAAGCCGCTTTCTCTTGGCAGGCTTCAGCGGACACACACGCCGGGTGCCTGCTGGCCGCGTCAGCACACGCGGCCCGCTGCCCAGGCCATCTGGTCCTCCACGGCGAGCCATATGGAACGGAGGCCCCACCACTTTGGAAAAGCTGAACTTGTTTCTTCGGTGGGTTCTCTGCTTGACTGGGCTTCCCACCTCTATGGAATCAGGCATGGATATAATCACAGCTTCCTTATTTTCCTTCCTGAGAATCAATGACCTAAATTTTATTAAGAGAGCTATTAGACAGTGCATCTTACTCAAGTTAAGTAATGACCAAAAATTCCACTTCAAGCTCTGTGACATCTGTGACACAAGATAATTCAGAAATCACACTTCTATCATTCTTTTCTACCCTGCTCCTGTTTGCTACAAAAGGAATAGAATTACATTTTGTTTCCTTCTGTCCTCTGATATTTTAAGCTACTATTACCTCTACCTAGCCTAGAACAGCAGGTGCAGCCCTGCTGAGATGATTAGCTCCTAACTTTTGCTGGTTATTAGCTGCGTAGAAAATGACACGCAAAGTTCCAAGATATGGTTTGGCTCCCACTGTGATAATCTCAGAGAGATTTACAAATTCCAAGATGATTTCTAAACTCCTTCAAACTCACAGTAAAAATGCTTGCTTTTTCTAAGTAGGAGCTTAAACTAAAACTTAATCAGTTTTGAAAAATAATTTTGAGGCTTTTGTCTAAATAAATGTGTAGGGTTGGTTAAAGATATTAATGAACTAGAAAATTTAAAAATGGAATAGAATAAGTGCTTCCAATCTTAGTTCATTTTCATTAAGAGTCAGAAATGAAACAAGTATCTTTGCAGGTGATTTAAAGTCTTTTCTACTCCTGTCAGGTTGTGTTTCCACCATGGCATCAAATTGTACACAAATTGTAGTTTTTCTCTATTATAAGAAAAAATCCCAAAAAAAAAAAAAAAAAAGAAAAAGAAAAAATGTACTATGATACTAGCACATTACTACAACTTAATTAAAAAATGTCAGGCCCCCAAAGGTAAAAAATTAACATGCTTTACAAAAGCACCCCAAAGGAAGAAATAAGCAATTAATTTTCATTCTCACCATAGGATAATTTCCCTCATCCATTTCTTTTCTTGGGTAGTGATTCTACTTCCATTAAAAAAATAGCTATTTTACCTCCAATTCTTTCCAGATCAGAGTTAACATATTCCAGGGGCTGGGGATTTAGCTCAGCGGTACAGCGCCTGCCTGGCAAGCGTGAGGTCGTGAGTTTGATTCCCGGTACCGGAAACTAACCCCCACCAAAAAAACATATTCCGATTCCTGCTGGTCTTGTCTTTTCCACAGCTTTTAACATATCTTACCAAAAAAATATAACTATTCAGTCCAGCTTAATGAGCTGAGATCAAAAGTCCAATTAACTGTGTCTTGTTCTTTGTATGCTCAGTTGCAGGCATAATGCCAGGACCCAGTGGTTATATGATTAATGCATTTGTATTGAATGATGTTAAAAAGTGCATAATTTACCACTGAACACAGAATGTTTCTTGATCTGAAGGTGACTCTGGCATTATGATTGAAAACAAACATATCTTACATTTGAACTCGAAGTTCTCATTATTTTCATGGTTCTCAACCTTTTGTAATTATGCACACTAAAGTTCATAAGTATTTTGTGGCCCATTTTGAAGGGTTGACAAAGCAAAAGCTAAATAATTCAGCAATAAATGTAACATGTAGCTAATACTTTGCAGCAAGGATCTAAGGGGCATGGCAGTTTCCTGGGATGGCACGGGCAGAAGATGCTCCACCCCATCCTTATCCATTATTCAGAGTATCCATTATAGAGAGTTATAGAGAGCTATAGAGAGTCTCAATCAGCGTTCTCCTTGCTACATGCCACTCCCAATAACTAGTGTAACTAAAAGCTGGGTCTAGTTATGCCAACTACATATTTCCTGTCTACTTTTTGAACAAATAACAAACCTACAAAGAACTTTACTGGTCACTACTGGGCAATTTGGGATCCACTACAACTTAATTTCTAATGCCTTGGCGTTATGTTGTTCTGCCCTGCCCAAGCTCTTTGTGTGCTTGAGAGGCAATATCCTCTTGCATTCCATCAAACACTCTCTCCTTGGCACAGATCACTGACTCACCTTCACTTGCAGCCAGCTGTACTCCTATTGTTCACTGTACTATGTGCAGAACTCTGGCAGACGGCTGCTTCTGCACCAGCATCAATAATGATAGCAGTTATAGAAGAAAAGACGGGAAAGCTGGAAAGGGTCACAGCCCTGCACTGACTCCACAGACTACAGGAGCTGGGTCAGCAGGTGGAAAGAGGAGAGAGCAGGCCTCTAGGTGCCCTCATCATTGAGCCCTTGTAGGGAGTGGCTGAAGCTGGAAACTGATCACATGTGTGAGGGGTGAGGCAAGGTCATCTGAGAACAAAGAGCACCTGAGGCAAGCCACATGCTCAAGCTGCTTCAGGCCAGAGAACACCAACCTGGAGACAGTCCAAGCAATCAGCTGCTGGGCAAAGCTGTGTCACTTGACATTAGCTTTGTCAAATGTACAAGTAAACACCTCTAAGGTGGTTGAGTAGTTTCCTTTCCTCCCATCTGGAGAGAGGACTCCATCTGACCTCAGCTTTTGTCTCTTATCTTGATCTTTCCCACCCTCTCGCCACCCTTCCCCCACCCCAGGAAGTTCAAGAGCCTTGCGGGATGTGGCGAGTCCTCTTGGCTTCCTCTTCTTGTCCTTTGGTCTCTCCCCTCCTAAGGAGTAGATATTTGAGAGGTTGATACATAGCCAATTTGAAAGTTCTTTATGAATAGTAATAAAAATTACAAATAGAATTGTGTACAAAAGTTAATATTTTCTTAGAATGATAAAAATAGTGCATTACAAATTTTTAAAAGTGGACATATATATTCCAAATATCATGAAATCTACAAAAATGATATAGTTTTTCCAATTAATTAAGTACTTGATTTAACTCTATAACACTTTCCTAATATTTTTGGCTATATATTCTGATTTCATCTTTATATAACAAATGATAAGATTTCAGGAAATTGTCGTTATACTCAAGCAATGACCAGTTTTAACTTGGAATGACAATGCCCATTACCTAGTTTTCTATAAATGCCCCCTTTTGTAGTAGTTTAATATGAATTTTATATTGTCTTACTCAGTGTTGGCATTGCTTATCAAATCAGCAAGAAATACCTATATTTTTTCTGTGTGTTTATGTAATTTTTTCTGTTTTGCCAAAGTTCATTATCAATAAAACAAAAGCTTATCCATTATTTCTTTTTAAGATTTATCTTTTCCTTTTTAATTAATTATGGTTTTGGTATATTCTGAAATTTTAAAAAAGTATACTTAGCTTTAGAGGTCTAAATAATGTTTTATCCTTATTGACTTATGGTCTGTGAATTTTAACCTGAACTTTCTCAATATTTATTCAGAAATAAATGTTAACATAATAGAAGAAAGTACTCCTCATATTCACTTGGTTTAGGTGAATAGGTAATCTGTAACTCCTTACTATTTTCTTAAAATATCTGCACACACTATAGTTAAAAGGCACATGTAAGACTTTTCAATTTTTGGAATAAATTTCTTATCTTGTGGTTTTTCTTCCAGGTCTTCAAAAATGTACTTTTGATCCTTGAAGGACAATAATTCCTATGCTCTCAGACTTGAATAGCTTCATAGTGAGCATATTGTTTCACATCCAGAGTCATTAAAGGAACAGTGTTAAAAAAATCCAAACTATGGGGCTGGGGATTTAGCTCAGTGGCAAAAGCGCCTGCCTGGCAAGCGCAAGGTCATGAGTTCGGTTCCCAGTACCGGAGAAAAACAAAACAAAACAAAACAAACTATATGTACCTTCAAAATGTTCCATTACAAAGAGTATAAGCAAATGGGAAAATGTTGCAATATTTGAAGTAGTTGACAATCTCAGGTACTGTAGAGACAATTTCTTCCTCTACTGAAAAGATTAAGTGGATGAGCTGCACACTGCACACACCCTACAATTTATTGATGTTTCAAAGAGCACTTGTCTTCACTACTGTCATAAGCTCATTTCTACATTAAGTGCTTTCATGCATTCCTACTTATACTCAGGAGCTGTGAAAATAACGACTTGTTTTCACTTTACAGATGAAAAATTGAGGCTTAAAAGTATCCGTCACCAGCAATGACCAAACCAAATTTGAAGCTCAGAAACTGAATGTAGAGCTCGAGCTCTTAATTAGTACAAAATACTTTCTTTTTTTGCTCTACTAATATAAGTGAAAATAAGATTTGAAGGGAGGAAATGTTTGCACTGAAGCACTTGAAATATTTGCAAGGGGGATAGTGTGACAAGAAAAACAAATTTAACAAAGCTGAAAGGATCCCCTCCCACCCCCACCCCGCCACCAGGCTCCTTCTCATGATTGAGCAGATTCTACCGGACATTTTCAGCTCTGACACCTGCAGGGGGAGCCACAGCTTTTAAGCTCTCGCACTGTTTTAGTGGCTACACAGCATTTATTGGAAGGACGCTGGCGCCTTGGATACTGCCCCACACTACTGCGGCCTCTGTTAAACTCTATGACCTCTCTGAGTTGCACATTCCTCACTACGCAATGAAAGAGCAACACTAAGTGTAGTTTAGGTCTCCGAGGTTCTTTCCAGTTCTAAAGTTTTGTGAAGTTCAGCTCCAGTGATACTTTAGGTAGGAACGTAAGGTTCAGTTTGTATCAAAGACATTTACTCATCTTCATATATTGAAGTAGTACTATTTAGATGTGAAACCATGGTCTCCGGAAGAACATAAAGTGAAAGACGAACTAAGTTATTCATTTTCCTAATATATTTTATCATATATAAAGTATAAGGTGCTCTTAATACCACTAATCAGTCAATAACAATAACTGTGCCTGCATATTTACTTGTAGCAAGTGACTGTGTTGAGTTCTGTAAATCCAACATAAAAAGTCAGTCATTATTGATATCTATTTTAAAAAAATGTTTCTGGGGCTGGGGCTGTAGCTCAGCAGCACAGTGCCTGCTTGGCAAGTGCAAGGTTATGAGTTCAATTCCTGGTACCAAAAAAAAAAATTCCTGACTTAGAATTATTAGTGACCAATAAGTTCATGATAAAGTACCAACATCACCAAGAATCAGGAAGTGAAAATTAAAGCAAAGAAATACCATTTTCTGATCCTTCCACTCATAAAGACTGCATGGAAGTGTAACTTGGCAAACGTTTTTAGGGGAAAATTTGAAAATATATTTGAAATTTCATATACCCTTTGACACAGTATATTTTATCTCTAATAATTTACCCTAAATAAATAATCATAGTGAAAAATATAAAAAATGACTGAAAAAATTTAAAAGGCCTAAATAAATAGGGAGAGGTCCTTTATTAAGATGTTCATAATATCTATCTCTACAGATTTGAAGAAATTGTTATCATAATTCCAAAGGATGAGAACAAAGTCCATATTCCAGCACCCCATCTTCTCTAGCTGATAAATATGTGAGAGAAAGTAAACTCACAATGTTTTTCTTTCTTTCTTTTTTTTTTTTTTTTTTTTTTTTTTTTGCTTCTATCATAAAACTGCTCCCTGATGAGTTTGGTTAGAGCCTGAAAAAAATATATATATAAATATATACAAAAAAAACAAAAACCAGAGAAGAAATAAAGAAGGATTTGTGCTTCTCATTGCTTCTCATATTCTTCTTAAGTGTTTCTGGCTTGAATGTGTGTGTTGTTTGTCCTCTTTCCTTTAGGAAAATAAAAGCAACAGCAGAGCTGTCTCTCAGGAGCCATGTTTCCTGATGGCACAGTTTGCTCTGCTCAGGAAAACCACATGCATTAGGGCCAGCCCGCTCCAGTGGGAGGCATTTACAAGAACATGGACCGTGTTATTGCAAAGAATAGACTAGGGACTTTAATTTTCCTTGTATGAACTACTTAACAGAAAAATACAAATAGCTAAGAAAATAATTAGATCTTCCCATGGAAGAGCAATGCTTTAAAGTGATTCTTAAAGTATGGTTTGCCTCAGAAATGTCTCAAAATTTGTTAAAAATATAAATAACAGGTCCAACACTAGAACTATTGAAACAAACTGTGGAGGTGAAGCAAGATTTTTAAACTACACACAAATATATACATATATATATAGAATATATATATAGAATATATATATAGAACATATATATAGAACATATA
>NW_004955444.1:332066-359961 GCF_000276665.1 Chinchilla lanigera | reverse complement strand
TATATATTCTAAACCAGAGGTGTTGGGGGCCAAATCCGGCACTGCTGGTTTTGATAAATAAAGTTTTATTGGAACACAGCCACACTCAGTCGAAGGATGCTTTTGTGCTACAAGGGCAGAGCTGAGCAGTGGTGACAGACAGTGACAGCCTGAGGCGCTTAATATTTTAATCTGGCCTGAGAGCAGAAAGGTTTGCCACCCCTACTCTCAGCCAGTACCTCTTAAGCTTTAAAGTGCCTAGAAATCACGTGGGAGTCATTCAAAAGGACGGTTTCGATTCATTCGGCCTGAGGTGGGCTGGGATTCTGGGGCCGCACGGACCCCCAGGTGGAGGTGACGCTGTCCTTTGCAGACCACACCCCAGCAGCAACTGTCTAGAGTGATGGTTCTCAGAATGGGAGAAATGTGCCCACATGCCCTTGCCGGATCAGAAACGATCCACATCATTGACGGAGACCTCACCTCCAGGTAACTCCGATGCTTGCCAAAGCTTGAGAACCCCTTGTCTGGACCATTCCTCCGCAAACTAAGCCCTACAGCCGCTGTCCTCAGAAATGATTCGTCTGTTAGATTCCAGTTGTCACCGACTCTCCGAAACACACTATGTGTTTGTTGATCATAATCTTGAAACCATATTGTTTATTTTCCCTTACATCTTCAATGTAATGGTTTTGAGTAAACAAAATTTCAAATGTGTGTTCTTTGGTTTAATCTACTTTAATTAATGTTTTCTTTTGGAGAGTCTTCCATTTTTTGTGAAATGGAGAGAGCTTTCAATGTCAGTTAAATGTCATGGCATTTCTGAAGTGACCAACAGGAGGAGCTAGTGTTATAGTACTAATTCTTACAGGGAGTTTTTCCTTCTTGGGTGACTCTGTGAGGGAATATCCTCTGGATTCACTGTTGAATAAAATGTTACATTTTGGATTTATAGTTCTTACTGCCTAAGTAATATACATTCTCTTTTTAATGCCCAAAGAGCTAGAGATATGTTCAAAATGCCGTAACCTATAAGCAATTCACTTAATTGCTGTAATTACTCGAAGACTTTCTTAGAGTCAAAAGGTGTTGAAGATTCCTGAGATTGTGAAAACATGGACCTTGTTCTTTTTAAACTTAAGCCTTTGGGAAGGAGTGTTGGCATACTTATATAAATAAACCTGCAGTGCAGAATACAGTCCTTACCAAGATCCGAGAGACACCAAGACCAGCAGCTGATGCTGAAGTGAGTTTCCCCTGGAAGCGGCTGTTTGAGTCCGTGGCATGAGGAGGTACATGACGTGCGACAAGGAGTCGAGCCCGGTAATGCTCAGCAGAATGGTGTCGCTCACTAGTGCTCCAGAGGTACACACTGTTAGCCATCACTGTCTACTTTGTCAGCAGGACAGATAATGTGCACAAAATAAAATGGAATTTTCCCCGGAAGTGAAAGACCAGCTCCCAGATGGCAAATGGATCACATGAGGCCCCTGCCTTTAGCACCAAGAAGATTTAAATGAATGTTGATTTGCATTGATTCAGACCATGGTTTTGCTTTCCTAATAACTAAAGCTAGCTAGACATGGTGCCACATGCCTGTAATCCCAGCACTTGGGAGGTTGAGGCAGGAGGATCACTGGGAGTTTGAGGCCAGTCCAGGCTACATAGTGAGTTCAAGACCAGCCTGAACTATGTAGTGAGACTCTGTCTCAACAAACAAACAAACAAAAACCAAAACAACAAAAAATATTTAAAGCTAATGTTAATAATACAGTAAAAGGACTGAAAAAAGCCATACTGTATCAGTTTGGCCTGTCAAGAGAAAACATTTTATGGAACATTCTATACAAAAAAGGGCAAAGTACCTTGTGCATTGGGAACTGAATATTTTCTCGGAAAGAATTGAATAGAGAACATCATGACTAAAGTGACAGAATAAAGAGGTAATCAAGATGTAAGAAGGCGTTATCCATGCAAATGAAAGAAAAAGACAAGTCAGAGAAATACCAGTAATTGACTATCAAGGTTTGAACATTATTTACATATAGGGATATAAAAATCATTGGAAACAGTAATGACTTCTAATAGAAATGGTGATATCTTGAATATTAGTGAAAGGATTAGGAAGCCGATGGAACTTGGGAGGGATAAATTCAAGAGATAATTTTAAGTTAGACCATGTTGGGGGGTGCTAACCTACCACCAGGGTGGAGGTAAACAAGAGATCATTAGTATTTCAATATCAAGGTGTGGAAGAGGTTTGAAGTAGAAGTATATATTTTGACTGTAGGATAATTTAGATATAGGATTAAAAGAATATATTTAACTATGAATCTACCAGTTAATTCAGGATATTTAGGAGAGACCTCATGTGTTCTAGGTATTGGGCTTCACACTGTGGATAATGATAGCCAGTGCTTTTTAGAGTACTTATTATATGACAGGACTACTTTGGAACTGGGCATAGATCAATAAACATAGACAAAATTTACATCCTCAGGGGAGAGATAGAAAAGAAAATTAATGAATGAAATGCATACTGTGATACAAAGATAAAGACTGATACAAAGATAAAGAAAATTGAAAAGTGGAGTAGACAGTGTTAGGGTTAGGGACTTTCAACTTTAAATAGAGTGGTCAGGGAAGATCATGCAAAAAATGTAATATCTGAATGAAGACTAGAGCAGGAAGAGAAGCAAAGGTCTCTGGGAATCAGTGTTTTAGGCAGAGAAGCAAGCAGCAGCAGGAATAGTAAGTGGAAAGGCCCTGGGGTAGGCATGCCTGGAGCATTAGAGGAATGTCGAGAAGGCCAGTGTTCCTGCGGCAGGGGCAGAGTAGAAGATGATGCCAGGAAGGGAGCTTGTTGGATCTGTACATTGCTGAAATGATTTGCTTTTACTGAGTAAGGAATCCACTGCAACTTTAGTAGCAGAATGATGGACTATGATATGACTTTTTCTAATAATATCACCCAGACTTCCAGTGGAGAACAGAAAGGAGCAACAGCAGAAAAGGTTAGAGTCCTCATCTGGGAAAGAAACAGCATCCAGGACCAGGCTGGTAGCAGTGGGGGTGCACAGCAGTGCTTATTTTCTGGGTATATTCTGAAAAGTAAATCCAATAAGACTTACTGATCGTGGGGCATGAGAGAGAAAGCAGAATCAAATATGACTTCAGTGCTTTTGCCCTGAGCAGTTGGAAGTCTAGTGTCATCCTGGCCCAGATAGAGAAGGCTGTGGTGGACGAGCACCTCTGCACTGTGAATGCTGACTTTAAACACCCTCGCATTCTGGGATAGGCACTGTGGGATGTGGGAGGGTAGAATTCAATCTCACGTATACATAGCTGTGGCCTCAGGGGCTAGTCAAGGATATATGTATCTCCTAGAAAGTGTCACCCTCATGGGTATGGTAGAAGTCATAACCCTGGAAAAGATGTCTTCAGAATAGTGAATAAAATGAGGAATTCACAGTAGATTCCTGCAAAGTATCAACACTTGGAGACAAAAATGCTAGAGGTAGAAGAAGCAAGGAAAAGTGGCTTTTGAGGAAAGGTGGGAGATGTGGCTCAGTGGTACAGCACTTGCCTCTTATGCAGGGGATCCTGGATTTGCTCCTAGAACTGGAAGGGAGAAAGAAAGGAAGGAAGAAAGAAAGGAAGAAAGGAAGGAAGGAAGGAAGGGAGGAAGACAGGAAGGAAGGAGACAGGACGTCAAGGGGATAAGCACTGCAAGCCAAATGCTGTATGCAAAAGAAGATGAAGACGGAAGAGGATGCACTAGGTCTGGCAATTATGAGGTCACTGGCTCCCACCGTGAGCACGGAGTAGTGACAGCAGGAGGCGAGTTACAGGGGGTGCAGAAGCTGCCCGGCCGCCCCTCCCTGCTGACGGCTTCCCCTGCAGGCACCTGTGCTTTCCCTGAGGCGCTCGTGATCGGCAGAAGCCCACTTACACCCCGGAGTTGGCTGAGGAGCATCCCTGAGTGCTTCGGGGTGTGAGGTGGTTGGGAAGTATCCCAGCGTTCCAAACTCCAAGGAACAAAACCTCCTAGAGTTGTTCCAGACAGTTTCCCCAAGTGCCCGCTGAGATTCAGACGCCAGATTCCCGTGGTACTAACCTGTGTATTGACACCTCTCATATGGACTCTTCCCATCTCTGACTCACTTTTCTTCTTCCCTGGTGGGACTATTTCCCAAACAAACTTCTGGCCTCTAATTCTCCCACCCCTGGGTACTGAGGATCGAACCAAGGGCCTCACAAATGCTAGGAAAATGCTCTACAACTGAGCTACATCTCTTTCCCTTTTCAATTTTCTTTTGAGACAGAGTCTTGCTAAATTGCCCAAGCTGGCCTTGAACTTTTTGATCCTTGTGCCTCAGCCTCCTGAGTAGCTGGTATTCAGGCCCATGTCACTGTGCTTTTCCATCTAATTCTGATCTGAATCTATTTCTGGCGATGCCTAACCTAAAACATTAAGTGACAAAATTTAAACTATGAAACAGGAATAAGATGTAGTGGTACACATCTTTAATCCCAGCATTCTGTAAGGTTGAGGCAGGAAGACTGTCAATTTGAACTCAATCCTGGGCAATTTAGTGACTGAGATCTTACTTCAAAATAAAAAAATGCAGGCTGGGGATATAGCTCAATACAAAGGCCCTGGGTTCCATTCTTAGCACCACCAAAGCAAACAAATTGATAGAGAAAGAAAATAAGTTAGAATATATAAACTCGGCTATAAATCAAAAAAGAAAAGGATAGTAGCTAGAAGCTGGGATATAATCAGAGTTTTTTTTAAAAATTAAATGTCATAGGAGAAAACCAAGTGAGTTTTATCTGAGCGGAAATAGCCTATAAGAAGGAGTTGAGAGTCTAGGGCAAGTGTTGCATTAATGGGGCAGGTGCAAGGCATGAGCTAGAACTGGGACAGGTTTGCAGAGGAAGCGTTCTCTTCTTTACCGAGACCGAGGGAAGGAGAGAGGAAAACTGTAGCACCAGGGCAGAGTGCTGCTCTCTGTGTGTGGGCGGGTGGCCAGAAAGCAGAAAGGGAACTCGTTCACTAAGCTGAAGGCAGAGGTCTACCGCGCAAGAAAGTGACAGAAGATGTGGACAAAGAGCATGTCTTTGTTTAAATGAGGTGGGCTGGGGATTTAGCTCAGCAGCACTGTGCTTGCCTGGCAAGCATGAGGCCATGAGTTCGAGTCCCGGTACCAGAAAGAGAAAAAAAAGAAGAAGAAGAAAAAAAGAGACCTTTGTTTAAATGATGAATTGAAGAGGAGAAAAAATTAGAGAGCTAAGAAAACAACAACCAACCAAACAAACAAACGAAAGAACAACAACAAAAGCTAGTGCGGTGGCACAGAAACCAAGGAGGAAGAGTTGTAAAGGAGAGAGTGACCAAGTTGTCCAATTTCCTGAATGATCACCAGGAATTTTCTCTTACTGTATAAAAGTTTCTATTGCATCAATAAACAGAAGCTATCCATTCAAAGGTTAAAGAAATAAGCAGAGTGGAAGAAAGAGAGAAAAGTCAACAGATTATCCCTTGATCAGAAGCTATTTCTGAAGTAAATATTTGCACCAATTTAATGAAGAAAGAACCCCATGATATTTCCAGGCACACCATGGTACATGCATTTGAAACTCATTAGATATTTGGTTATATTAGATTAAATTGCTAGGATTTGGCCATTTTAACTTACAAAAATGTCTCTTCCATATGATTCAGTTCAATGTTCAAAAATATGAGTAAAATTTCTTACTAACCAGAAGCCAGAATATCGTGGTGCGTGACACACATGGAGTAAGGACCACGAAAACTGACAAGTTATTAACCTCATTTCAGTACTTCTGTCTTAGTTACATTCTTGTCAGTGATACACCATACCCGACACCCAGAAATCAAGGGAGGGGAGGTTTGCTTTGGCTCACAGTCTGGAGATGCTTCCCCTCACAGTTGGTTGGCTCCAAGGCAGGGCAGCATGGCAGAGGGCTGCTCCTAGCATGGCAGCAGGAAGCGGAGAGCAGAGATCAAGTGGGGGGAAGGGGGAACAAGCCCTTCCAGGCCACGCCCCCAGTGAACATCTCCTCCAGTCAGCTTCGCCTCCCAACATCACATTTAACTGTGAACTGATCAGAGGACTAATCTGAGTAGCACACCTTCATGATCCAGTCATCTCTAAAGCCCCACCTATGAATACACGAAGATTTTGGGGGACATGTCTATATAAACCATAACAATTTCCTAATAGCATATGCTGCCCTGAGAATAACAATTTCCAGAATAAAGTATTAGAAATAAGCAGCTTTCTTTTTGTTGGAGTTTCCTAAATATTATGAAAACAAAAGTATTTATTCAGATATTGCAGTTTTTATTTTAAGTAGTACCTTGGGGAATAAAATGGCTTTAGGAGAATAAAATAATGAATGGTGATTTATCTGCTAGAGACATCACTGAGTGAAGGCAACTTTCATGAACTTGATTATTTTGGACCTTATCCCTTGCTTGAGTAATTTTTTTCTGAAATTTAATTGCGTTGAGGCCAGTGAGGTAGGGCATGTAAAATGCAATTAAAAGATGAAAAATATCTCTTGTGATTTGATATTAAACAGGAGTGGCGGAGTGTGACATTAAAAAATGGTATCAGTGGTGCACACCCTACGTTTCACTTTAATTATGTCAATTTCAGATTCTGGAACACTGCAGTTTCACATGCTTAATTAAATTATGCCAGGACCAATACTTTTACGTCAAAAAAAATTTTTGCAGAAAATTTCAGAGACAGATAAGACAAGAAAAAGTATTCCAGTATTAGCTCTGTATGAGTGGACCAGTATCAGCTCTTAAAGTCTCTCTCACCTATAACGATCTGCTAATGTAACAGGGATTAATCTGAACAGAATTCAAAGACAAATGGCATGATTTTCAGTGTATTTTGGGATCATGGGGAGGGGGGAAGTAGTCTGTATTAATTCCAT
This sequence comes from Chinchilla lanigera, assembly GCF_000276665.1. Lineage (NCBI taxonomy): Eukaryota > Metazoa > Chordata > Mammalia > Rodentia > Chinchillidae > Chinchilla > Chinchilla lanigera. The sequence continues at coordinate 353,004 of NW_004955444.1, read as the reverse complement.
TACTAGAATTTCCTTTTCAATGCTTAAGAATTAAATACTTTTAAGAGAAAATTTAAGAACTCCATATCTATTTTATAGACAAGAAGCTATGAAGCTTTATGCATTAATGCTTAAGTTGTGTACTGATGCTTACAGAGTTGATAGTCGAGCTCTATCCACGATGCTCTACAATGCACCATGCACTAAATGCCTAGTCTATCTATTCCTTTCAATGAAGCCATATGCAAATGTTCAGGAATTATATATTTGTCCATGTTTATATTAATAGCTATGCTTTTTATTTTTTTTCTTTTTAAAAACCTTCTAGAGCTCACAGGACTGCCCTCTTCTCTACTTAACTCTTCCTAGAGGTGTTCCATGATACAATTATAAACAGAGATAAATAACTATGAAAGGTTTTTTATGTAAGTCCTTACATGGGGGACATTAGTTATATTAACATGTAAAATTCAGGGGCACACTGGTTAGTTCAGAATCCAAGGGAAGTATCTGGGGCCATGGAGAATACCAGCATCAGACACTTTGAATTAGACCAGTTATTTGCTGGGGTCATGGGACTATGCTTCTGGAACATTTGAACATAGAGTAAAACTTCTCAGGAATAAAATAAAACGTGTTTTATGTTTGTTCAGTTTATTCACTTAGGTAACAGTGAATTAGGTAATTCTATTCATAATAATGGTTGTTATGCAAGATTATGTAGCATTTATAACATAGATACATAAATATGCATATATGTAACATAGTATTCATTAAAGCGGGCATCATGGTCCCCTTTAAAGGTGAGAAAATGGAAAGTTCACATTCAAACAGCTCATATGTGGCAGAGCTGAAGCTCCAGCTCAGGCCCTCTGGCTCCAGATTCCACCATGCCATACAACCTCCCAAAGCAGTGCTCAGGTAACTTTCTAGTTGAACCTCACCTTCTCAGCTGTGTAACCCTCATAATGTGGAAGCTCAAAAGTAATCAGCTGTCCCTCCTCAAAATTCACCTCCTTAACTGGTAAACTAAACCAGTTCTAGCTGCACTCAGCCAACAGATTAAAACAGTCAAAGTAAAACTTGCTAAATTATGCATCCTCCACTTAATTCAAATAATTAAGGAGGACTCTTTATAAGCTACAATTAATAATATATAGAATTTTATTGAACATTTTATTACTTTTTCTTGAGATATTTCATAGTTCAAATACTTCATAGTTCTTTCCCTGATCATTTTCTTTTGTTAAAAATAAACATTTTTGGTTTTGCAAATGGCGGCGTTGGTGTGTACAGTGCAGTGCGCACTAAGCTGACTCCTGAGAGGCCCCACAGGTCCACAGGAGGCGCAGGGGTGACCTGGGACTTTGCGTTTCTGGAGCAGAGGCTCTGGGCTGAGCCGGCGTCTCTCTGAGGGTTCTCTACCCAGGATGACTTCCGTCACCAAACGGAATGTAGAAGAGGAAGAATCAGTGACTTCTGAGACTCGTGATCATCAGCTGCAATCAAGTCTCCACCCTGTGGAAGTGTTTACTAAATCATCTGCCTCCCTGGAGATGGCTCAGAGCATTGCAAAGGAAAAAATTCATCTTATCTCCATCCCTGAAAGAGGAGGACATTGTGATGTCAGCCACCAGGAAGGACTTCAATCCAGGTCCCTTCATTTGTCCTCTCAAGAATATTCTGTCCATGATCAAGGCAGGAGGCAGTCCTGGCGGCGGGCAACTATGAAAGAAATAAAAAACCGACGGAAGTCACTGCCACCTTTTCATCAGGGCATCGCAGAGCTCAGCAGGTCCATCAGTGTCGACTTGGCAGAAAAGAAGCGGCTTGGAGCTCTCCTGCTTTCCAGTTTCCAGTTCTCAGTTCAGAAACTTGAACCTTTCCTAAAGGACACTCGGGGCTTCAGTCTTGAAAGTTTTAGAGCAAAAGCATCTTTTCTTTCTGAAGAGTTGGAGCATTTTGCAGACAGCCTGGAAAAAGATGGAACTCTACAAAAATGTTTTGAAGATTCAAAAGAAAAAGCATTAGATTTGAATCTGGAAGCATCAGTGGCTGAGATGAAGGACTATATAACAAAGTTCTCTTTAGAACAGAAGACTTGGGATCAGCTCTTGCAGTGCTACCAGAAAGAGGCACTACCAGAAGAGACATCCAGAGAATCAACTGAAACCAAAATTACTGAAGTTAAAGTGGAACCGACATATCTGAGATCTTCCCAGAGCAAGGTTCTTGACACAAAGCCTGACTACCAGAAAATATTACAGAACCAGAACAAAGTCTTTGATTGTATGGAGTTGGTGATAGATGAGCTGCAAGGATCAGTGAAGCAACTGCACGCTTTTATGGATGAAAGTACCCAGTGCCTCCAGAAGGTGTCAGTACAGCTTGAGAAAAGAAGCATGCAACAGTTACATACTTCACCTGGCCGGAAACTGCTCAGACTTCAGTTACAGGACCGCCCTACCCCTTACTGCTCCGGATCTCATCAGTGACCTCGCTCAGCTTTTCCACCACAAGATGCTCAGAGGGTAAAACTGGGAAGACTTCCCCGGCATGTGGTGACTGCGTGGCAGTCCAAGCCGGGGGGCTCTGTTCTTTGCTTTTAAGGGTAACCGCCTGGCTGTAAAGCACTTCATCTTTTTGAGTGATAGAATTTATGCATACAAAAGAACATTGCCAAGGCACTTCCTAGGAATGTGCAAAATGCTTGAAATTTCCTTGTGAAATCACACTCTAGACCAGTGGCCCATTCTTTTTAAATACCCTTCATGGTCAGATATCTTATCTTACAAAGATATTTTTCAGGTTTTGAAACAACCCATAGTCAGCCGGGTGAGGTGGTGCACGCCTGTAATCCCAGCACTCGGGAGGCTGAGGCAGGAGGATCGTTGCGAGCTTGAGGCCAGCCTGGGCTACAAAGTGAGCTCAAGGCCTGTCTGAACTCCACAGCGAGACCCTGTCTCAAAAAACAGGGAAAAGAAAAAAAAAAAAAAAAGACACTACATAGACAGCTGGCTTGATGTGCTAGTAATCACATACAGGGTGCCAGGAAAAAGAGGTCAATCATATTAATTGTTTTAAAAAAGAAAATCTTACATTTTCTACGGAGTGCTTGGAGAACCCAATATTTTTTGTGTGTATATGTGTGATGCTGGGGGTTGAGCTCCAGCGCTTGGCACATGCAAGGTCAGTGCTGTTACTGAGCTCTTACCACCAGGCCTCTAACTGTTCTTTTAATTGTTAATAATCTGCGTTATAAAATTACATGTAATTAAGGTTTTCCTTGTGCGTTTGTGTATTGAGTCTATACAGGTTTTCTTGCAGTGCTGGGAACTGAACACAGGGGCCTCACGCATGCTAACAGTGCACTCTACCACTGAGCTGCGCCCTTAGCCCCTGACAAAACTTAAATGCAGAGAGCGTTTAGAAAATAAAGTTCTATGCTGAAATAAGCAGTAGTGTAAACGTAAGTCTCACTGCCCATAACCAATAAAATACCAACTAATTTTTTGTTAATGTTTTCTATAGTCTCTGCCTATTAATGGGACAAAGCCCATTTCATTTAATTTCCTGTTTGCCCTGAGAATATTTGCTGGCTGCATTTACCCCAAGATAACTCATGAGTTATATTCCTAATCACACCTCCCAAGGTATGCTACAAACTATCTTGCTGTTATTATTTTCACATTACTCCAGTATATCACTAGTTTTTGGAAACAAAAGACATTCTATTTATAGCATTCTGTTATAATGGTATTTATATTACAGGTAGCTAAGTTAGGTAGAAATATAGTCAGACAGGGCTAGGCCTTCAAGATGGAGGCACATAGGCCTGGTCATTCTGTTTTTATCTTAAGGCTTGGCCTTCAAGATGTACTATGACAGTACTACCTGAACTGCATAGTGAGACCCTGTCCAAAACGTAATGTGAAAATAATAAGATGAAAACACGTAACACCTGTAATACAAAAGATGAAAACACATAACACCTGTAATCCCGGCACTTGGGAGGCTGAGGTGGGAGGATTGTTGCAAGTTTGAGACCGGCCTGGGCTGCAGAGTGAGCTCAAGGCTGGCCTGAACTGTATAGTGAGGCCCTGTCTCAAAAAGACAAAAAAACCCTACACATTATAACTGGCCAGAAGTACCTCTGTTGGAGGCCAAGCCTTAACATAAAGACAGAATGACCAGGCTTACGTGCCTCCCTAAGGGATAAATGGTAACGTGTGGTCCAATAAAATCTAGATAGACATCAGTCACTTCAGTGGGTGGCCAAGACCCCCAGACACATCCCTTCCTGAAAACTTGTGTTTTCTTTGGTCTTTTTGGACAGGGTCTCACTATGCAGTTCAGGTTGACCTTGAGCTCACTTTGTAGCATGGGCTGGTCTGGAACTTGCAGTGACCCTCCTGCCTCAGCCTCCCGAGTGCTGGGATTAAAGGCATGAGTCACCATGCCCAGCTAGGTTCTTTGTTCTTTCCATGTACACTTGCTACATGACTTGGTTCTCCATTGGATCAGTATTTCTTAAGTGGCTGTACTTATTGGTTGATCGTAGTTTTGTCTCATGTTGTGCCCACCTCGTAATTTTGCTCTATAAAACTTCTTCTGTGAAGTCGCCTCCTTGGGAGATCACTTGGGACTTCTGTCTCGCTCAGGAGCTATCTCTAAATATTTCCTACTCTGGGTAGTTCCCCGGAAGGAGGGCTTCCGGCACACAGGGAGGGTGGGCCCCCAGCGCACGGGGAGCCATGCGGCGGGCAAGCGCTGTTGCGTGCCAGACCTTAGGCCGGCTGCCGCCGCTCAATTGAGATCTATCATGACACAGAGAAACAGTGACACAATTGGCCCACCATGCACCGACTGCAGTTGCCCACCCATGGATGTGTGTGAATCATTTAAACTTTGAACAACCCCTGGGAATACATGCCACACAACGGGCCACTCTTGCTCCTGCCATTGAGAACCAGAAAGGTCCAGAGCCAGTGGAGGAGCAGCTGCTGAACAAGGACTCAGAGAACATGAGAATGCAGACTAAGCCCACGGAGTCAGAGATCCAGTGGACTGGGGTCATGAGAGCCGCTCGGAAGCTGTAAACCAGGAGGACATTGCACAATACCTGCAGAGGCTCATTGGAAGCCATTCTTCCCCTGACAGTACAGGCTGTGGTGGAGCTCCGGAGAAGTCTGCAGCAGGATTCCTGCTGCCTGTGCCGACAGTTGGGGAGAGGACACTAACTGGTTGTGGGGTCCCAATGTGATGGGAGGCTGGAGAGAAAACGCTACAAAAAGTGGCTTTCACCCCAGACAGCTCACTTGATTTTTGACAACCCTTATGCTGTAACTACTTGTTAGATCCTTCTTGCGTATCTCTGTCTTCCTGAGAAACCACTTCAAAGATACCACTATGTATTACAGCAGCCATTGATATTTTCCTACTAATATATGCATAACTCTGCAATGTTTGTATTGTTCCTATCCTATTTCATAAATGGATGCATGTCTATCATTATGTGTTTCCTACAACAACCATTGAGAAAAGTTAATGATTATTCAATAGGTCACTCAAGTATAGTTCTATTTATATTCTCTAGAAGCCACTTTGAAGATACCTAAGTATAGTACAACAACTATTGATAATCTCCTACCTCTTTTGTCTGTTACTCATTATCATTTGTCTATTTGTTTTCCTGAGAAACTATCTTGTAGATAACAATATGTAAAACAATAACCATTGATAATTTCCTACCACTTTGTCTGTAATTTGGTAAGCCCCTCCTATTATTATGTTATCCTTCTTTTACTCTTTAAAATAAAAAAAATTTTAAAAAATAAATAAACATTTTTAATTGAAGCCAAGCGCTAGGTAGAGAAGAACACAGAAATCCACGTGGACAGTTTGGTGAAACACCACAGTGTGAATCCACCTGCATGATCACCTTCCCGGAGCAGCACTCTGATGCTCCCTCTCCACTCTGGCACTCACTCCTTCTCTCCTTCCCAAAGGAAACCATTATTTTGGTTTGGAGACCCATACCTTTGTTTGGTCTATTTTAAAATGCTTTTGTAAGTAGAATTTTCAGAATTTAAATCTTTGTATGTGTGAATTCTATTGTTTAATGTGATAATTAAATTTATTCAAGTGATTGCCAGTAGCTGTAGTTTTTCAGTTTTTACTGATTTTATGATTCCTTTTTATGAATACTTCAGACTGAAAATTCTATTGTTCATAAACATTTGAGTTATTTCCCTCCTGTGGCTATTATAAATAATATTATCACGAGCATTTTTCCCTCTCTTGATGTACATATTTAACATTAGTGGACAACATCAAACACATTTCCAAAGTGGTTGTATTATTTTACAAGCAGCCACAAATAAAGGTTCTTACTCTACATTTCAGCCTGATTTCTTTTTTTTTTTTTTCTTTTTCTTTTATTTTTTGTTGGCACTGGCAGCTGAACTCGGGCCCTCACACTGAGCTACATTCCCAGCCCACCCTTTCTTTCTTTTTCTCTTTCTTCCTTTTTCTTTCTTTCTTTCTCTCTTTCTTCCTTTTTCTTTCTTTCTTTCTCTCTTTCTTCCTTTTTCTTTCTTTCTTTCTTTCTTTCTTTCTTTCTCTCTTTCTCTCTCTCTTTCTCTCTTCCTCTTTCTTTCTTTCTTTCTTTCTTCCTTCCTTTCTTTCTTTCTCTCTTTCTCTCTTTCTTCCTCTTTCTTTCTTTCTTTCTTTCTTTCTTTCTTTCTTTCTTTCTTTCTTTCTTTCTTTCTTTTGAGAAAGGGCTTCACTAAGTTCCTAAGGTGCTCAGCCTGGGCTTCAGTCCATGATCCTCTTTCCTGCACCTCCCAGAGTGGTGGAACTACAGGCTTTATTTGTGGTTTCTTATGTTTATTAACAAGATTAGTCTATCTTAGACTAGTTAGACTAGTCTATCTTAGACTAGTTAGACTAGTCTATCTTAGACTACTATAGTGATGTTAAATATTCCACCCAATGACTGCACTGTCTTCTTGGACTCCTGTTACTACTTTCAAGCATGAAGTGCAGCATCCTAGCTAGAAATGCTTCTTGGGCAGAGCTGTGAATGAGGCAGTTTGGTGGCCCATGGTAGGGCACCAGTGGATTATCTCATGCATGAGGAGCCACTTTAACGTCATCTTAGCATGACTGTTGATTCATTGGTGTGAGAGGAACAATATCAAAGTTAACCATCCAGGAGGGTGTAGGCACATAGAGACTGGAGGCTGTGTTGTGATGCCAGCATAAATAAACTATTTTTTTAGATATTCTTTGGATAGTATTTGTATGGAAGGTCAGAAAATACCAGTTCTATGATACCACCCTAAAATTAGCATTAATTGAGTTCAGTTGAGTCAGTTGACAACAGTTATCTAAAACAACTGTCCCATTTTCATAAGTAGGTCAAAATCTTTTATAAAAGTTCCTTATACTTTCTAATACTCATCTCAAAACTTCTAGATCTCTATCTTTTACTTAAGAGAAAAGACGTGAGAGATGATGATTAATCTCAGATAATCCTGGGTACCCGGAATTTTGTGTGTGTGTGTGTGTGTGTGTGTGTGTGTGTGTGTGGTACTGAGGATTGAACCCAAGGTCTTCATACTGAGCTACATCCCCAATTCATTATTTTTTATTATGAGAGAGGGTCTCACTAAAATTGCTACATTGCTCAGGTTGGGCTCGAACTTGTGACTCACTTGTCTTTGAAAAACTCAGTGAAGTTTGGAGACAGTGTGGAGAAAAAGAGAGAAAATATTCTTGAATCTAATATATATATATAAAATGATGATATAGTTTTTTTTGATGTTAAAGAGAAACTGAACAAGCAAGTCAACTCAAAGCCTTCAAAGGATCTTTTCCACCTTATCTCAGGTAACTTAAGTCGGTGCAGAAGCAAAGATGATATAGTCTCTTAATAATAAAAGGAGGATTAACAGGGTCTTAATCTCCAGATATTTCCAGTACCCAGAGTTTCTTTGACCAGGAAAATCTATTTTTAAACTTTTGGTTGTCTTCTCCCCCCACCCTCAATATTGCATGAAGGATCATAAACTCAGTGTTCTACATTCCCTTTTCTTTAGTCCATGTGCAAAGTGGTGCTGTCATCAAGGTTCTGGCCATGGTGAAACAAACAACCCCAAACCTCAGTGAGGTTTTCCTATTCAAATCTTGTCCCTGCCCCCCCAAGTAGTACTCATTGACTTAGTAAATTTTTACATTTACCATAAATCATGGCAATTTCTTTTTAAAGAAATGGTAGAGATCTCCTGCAGGTGTTAAAAAAAAAATAACCAAGCAAGAGTGGAGGTAAAGGAGGAGGATAAACGGAGTGAATGATAGCGCTCCTGTGCACATCATGCACTTCCAGCTATACATCCTGAATGGGTTCAGTTGGCGGACATTCCCAGCTGCACGCAGAGCGCGGCCACCTCCCCTCTCTAGGCTGCTGCAGAATGGAGAAATCCCCCTGGGAAAGGCTGGAATCCTTTCGTCCTCCTGCTCCCTCTGGGCAACCTTGGCTGCTCTACTGTTGGGGAGATGGGGGAAACTAAAAGGCAGTAAAAGTCTTATTTGACAAAGCAGTTTTACCTGAATAATACATTTGAATACATCTGCAATTTATGTAGTGCTTAGTGAGTTTGCAGTGCTCTTTGTTCATTTTCTCTAGAATTTTTTCCTGCTCTATGTCTCCATCACTTTTTCTTTAATTCCAGCACTGGTTCACCCACTCACCCACCGCATCATCTACCCTGGTGTGTGCTGCTGTCAGATATCTCAACATTAGTGGTCAATCTCCAGCATAACATTGCTCCTTCTTCACTTCTTCTAAAATGCAAATACCTCCTAGAGGGTCAAATATGAATTAAATCATCTGAGACATTAAAGTGAATTAGTGTCTCAATTTTCTGTGGACACAAGGATAGAATAAGGAGCTTGGAGTTTAAATGGGGGGCTATTGAAAAAGGAAAGAGAGAGGAAGTACATTAGATATTGTTCTTCATGTTTCATCTTAGTATGACATGTTGCTCATTGGAATCAGATATAATCACGGGGCCAGAGATTTTTACCAGTTGGTATGATCTTTGTAGCGGTAAACCCATAACCTGATGCACCTTCAGAAAGAAACAGTATCTCTCAGTACACATTACTGCTAGAAAAAAGATGTATTTGGTTCCAGATCGCCTCTGCTAAACACCTTTCTTTTCTCATTATCAACAAGTAACCTTGCCTCTTCCTTCTGTCCTCTTCATATTTGTTCCTTCAGGAGTAGAACACCTCAGTATTTTCTCCAAATACCTTTGCTCCCCTTCTACTTTCTGGGATTCAGTAGCTTATATCTAGAACACCTTTTTTTAGGAGATAGGTTTCCATGCACACGGGTCCTCTATGAACCTGTGCATGTTCCTTGAGAGCAGCGCTTCTTCATTCCCACGGAACAGTCTTGGTGATTAAATCATGTACATTTCAGGCTAAGGGTTATCATCAGCATTTTCTTAAATAGTGTTCATCAGGGCATTCTAAAGAGAGTTTAAAGGGTGGTGTCAACAAGTCAGATTTTGTAATCTATCTGCTTATAGAAATGTTGATATAAATGTCAAGTATACTTTTAAATTCAAGATTTCCCAGAGCCATAAGCATTTTAATACAAGTTGAGAATCTGCAGTGGGAATTATGGTATGCACAATTCTCTTAATTTGTTTGATAATGGAATTTATATTCAAAAAGTTTTCATGTGAAATTTTAATTTACTCTGATCTCATTCTGCAGATAAACAAAAATCTAAGTTTACACAGTTGTTACTAGTAGACTAATATGTAGAGCTAGAGTCTCCTATATTCTAAGCCTCTGCTCTTTTTACCATACCCTTCTGCCTTTAGAATGGATATTTAATAATAAAATAATTGTTTTATAAATAATACCAGTTTTTCTTTGCCTAGCCTATCTTAGCGTATGAGGTCTACAGTTCTGGTAGAGATAAAGGCTGCTCTCACTATGTGGTTTTAAAAGCATCTTTTTACAATAGTCCTTTAAAAATCAAATGAAGGGGACTTGAGACCACAAATAGGTCTTAAAAATAGTTTATAAAACACATACATTTTTCAGATTCCTCTAAGAAACCTGAAAGATTCCACTAGAATTTAAACAGTGAGCAAATTATGTATGCCTATGTATTTGCAAGACACATATAATTCTTTTATATATGATTTTCCTGCTGAGTAAAAGTAGAGACCAGGTAATGGCATAATTAATCATTGTGTTAAATTTCTTATAGCCATTTAAAATCTATACATGAGTATTATTTTAACCATCAGCTTATAACTATTATATTGGTAGGTCAAATATATATTGATAAAAATTAAGTTTAGGTTAATTTTTTTCTCATTTTTTCATTTTTGTACCTCTCCTAGTGTTTTTGAAATACTTAAGTATAGAATATGCTTGACGTTCTTACTAAACCTTTAACTTTGGATTATATTTTTTGCTTATGGAGGAAATCTTGAATGGGTTTTAGCTGAAGTAACATTAATTCCTACAAAGTCTAGGATTTTAAGATTTCCCTTTTGTTCTAAATCTGATTCATTAATCTTTGAATATACAGAAGTAAAACTACATAACTTTAAAGGACTTACTAATAATACATGTGATCAAGTGACAGCTAATCGTATTGAGGTCAGGTCTAAGCAAGAATTACTGCCAAGATTGCAATTAAAAATTATATGTCTTGGGTGTGGGTGTGGGCACTAGAGAGCAAGTTTTACTTCTTCTTTGGATTAGTGACCTGGACCAGCTGGCTTCCCTGCTAGTTCTCAGCTCTGAAGCCTAAGGCTTTGGGTGTGAAAGATCAGTGGGTGAAAGAAGCAGAGCCTTGCTCTACAAACCCAGAGGCTGTTGCTTCCTGCTCAGCGAGGCATAAAGCAAAAGGAAACCGGCACATTTTTTCACAGAATTTAGTGTCACTATTTATCTTTATTGGGAAATTATTAATAAAACATGTGCTGGATTCCTAAGTGATTTTTTAATTTATTACCACTTATGATTTGTATCACCACTTGCTTTCAAATATTAGGCAATTAGGACTTTTCTATCTTGTAATAAGATCAAATATGGTTTCATGAGTATATCTCAGAAATGATTATGTCAATCAAAACTTAAAAATACTATATAATGGAAAGATGTTCAATTTTGGGGAAAAGCCTTCTTTTCATAAAGTAATATGAAGTAACTAACTTCATACAGTGAGTAATGTTCAAAGGGATAATAATAAATTGTCTTCTTTTCTGCTTCTAAAGCTAGTCCTAGTCCAGAATAGTAGAAATAATAGAAAAGAAAGTTCTGGGGTACCCTTAAGTTTTAAGTGTTTGTTGCAGACTGGCTTGAGTTTATGGCTCTTTGGAGAGCTCATTACGATACCTCTATCTGTCTTTGCTGACTGAGTAGAACTTTTACTATTATATATGATATGCTAATGATATCACTGCAGAACTAATAATATTTTATGTAGTGCAGCAAATACAATAAACTTGTTACAACAGAGCCATAATTCCCCAAGGAACAACATATAGTTTCTATTGAAAAACAAGGGCATCAGAGAACGTGGTAGAAATCATTACGTTTTGCTTCTGATTCTCTCATCTCAGAGGAGGGTGCTGACGACATCAGCAAGGAGACACAGAAGGTTCTCTTGTCCTTACATACTAAGCTGTCTGGGGCGGTAGAGAATGCCAGTTTTGACTTGTACACCAGCAAATTTTATCATGCAAGGTGTACACCTCAGCATGCACACCCTAGGTACAGTCAGTTTGTTCCCAGGTTCAAGGGCTAACTTAAAGCAGAGAGAGGGTTTGGCAGTGACTATGTTGCTTCATGACTGATTCAGTGTTTCTCAAGACCAGATCTTTTTAATCTGAGCAAAGTTTACCTTGAATAGTTGAGTGGCATTTGGCACATTAGTTTTCAATAGGATGTATCCATTTAGAAAACCTACCTTTTTCCTGTAAAGGAAGTGACCTGTTTTTAAAAAAGAATTCTGTTGTGTCTTCTTGGAAAATGCACACAATAGCACAAAGTAAAATGTTTGCCAAGACCTGTGTCATGGTGCTTTCCTCCCTACATTTTCTTCTAGTTTCAGGTTTTACATTTAAGTCTCATCTTGAGATGATTTTGTAAATGTAATGAAATTAAGGTCTTATTGCATTCTTCTGCATTTGGAGATCCAGGTTTCCCAGAATTATTTATTTAAGAGTTTGTCTTTTCCCCTAGCACATGCTTGGGACCTTGTAAAAAAAAATCAATTAACCATAAAAGCATGGATTTCTTTTGAATACTCTGTTCTATCCACTGATCTATGTGTCTGTTTTTATGTTAGTACCATGTGGTTTTGATTACTATATTCTTATAGAATATTTTGAAATCAGGGAGTGTGATGCCTTCAGCTTCATTTTTTAAGGTTGTGATTGCTTTGGTTATTCAGGATCTTTTGTAATTGCCTATGAGATTTAGGATTGCTTTTTCTATTTTTGTGAAGAAGAATATTGGAATTTTGATAAAGATTGCATTGAATTTCTAGGTCACTTCAGATGATAGATACTTTAACAATAAGAATCCTTCCAACCCACTATTGTAGGATACCCTTTCTTTTATTTATGCCCTTTTCAACTTCCTTCATCAGTGTTTTATAGTTTTCAGTCTACAGACTTTTCACATTCTTAATTTCCTGGTATTTTATTTTCATACATATAACATCATATTTTGTCCCATAAGCATATACAATTGTATTTTTTTTTGTCTTTTTGAGACAGGGTCTTGCTATGCAGTTCAGGTTGGCCTTGAGCTCACTTTGTAGCTCAGGCTGGTCTCAAACTTGCAATGATCTTACTGCCTCAGCCTCCTGAACGCTGGGATTACAAGCATGCACCACCACACCCGATGTAAGCATATACAATTGTTATTAGTCAATTAAAAATAAAATGATTTGTGCATGTTGAACATTCTTGTATCCTTGGAATGAATTCTACTTGATCATGTATATAATTTTTTTTTTGAGTCAGGGTCTCGCTATGTAGTGCAGGCTGGTCCTGAACTCCCCATGTAGCCCAGGCTGGCCTTGAACTCATAGTGACCCTCCTGCCTCAGTTTCTCTAGTGCTAGGATTATAGGCATGTGCCACCACACCCAGTTTTAAATAATTTTTTTAATGTGCTGTTGGATCTGGTTTGTTAGTACTTTCTTAAAGATTTTGCATCTATGTTAATGAATGACATTGGCTTGTAGTTTCTTTTTTGGTTAGGTCGCTGTCTAGTTTTGGTGTCAGAGTAATGCTGGCCTCATAGAATGTGTTTAAAAGAATTCCTTTCTCTTCAATTTTCTGGAATAATTTAAGAACTCTTACTAGTTCTTTAAATGTTTGGTAGCATTCAGCTGTGAGGCTATTTGGTCCTGAGTGTTACTCTGATGGGAGACTTTTTGTTACTAATTCAAACTCATTGCTTATTCTCAGGCTGTGCAGGTTTTCTGTTCCTCATGATCCAATCTAGGTCTTGGAACCTCCTGGAGACAATTTGAGAGGAGGTCCATGGGAGGGATTTAAGAGTCAAAAGGAGCACTTTATTGAGTAACCGGCAAGGTACCAATGAAGTAACCAGCTTTGTTGGAGAAGAGAGTACATTTGAGAGTGATCCAAGCAGGCAGACTAGAGGAGACAGCTGTCCTGAGGACTCGGGGGGAGGTTTCTTTTTTGTGATCCTAGAATTTGAAGTTATTGGGGTGTAACTGATAGGGCTTCTTCCAATCAATTGAGCATCTCATCCTCATAGCTAGAAGGGCACTTTTTGAACTTATATGGTCCTAGTTAGAACAAGCATGGGAGCCAAAACTCATGGTAGAAGAGGAGGGTGGGATATCAAAACAATAGTGCAAATGCATGCAAATGTGGCCTAATTGGGGTAGGTAGGGTCACCATGGGCTTCTGAGCGCCCACATGTGACTGAGTGGGCTCTAAAGGTATAAGACTGGTTCCTGACTCACAATCACAGAAGAATGAGTCAGGAAGGAGAGTAGTAAAGGATATGAAGACTCCAGTCACAGTGAGACAGGTGGGAAGCATCTCCTCCCAACCCTAGGACTTGGCTTGGCCAGCAGCTTCTGTGCCCTCACCCTCGCTTCCCTTTGCTCCCTCTCACCGCCCCAGTTGAGGGGAACAACTTGCTTCAGTGTCCTCCACAGCTACCTAGCTGAGTCTCTACTGCACTCCACTGCAGCGGGGCAGAGCCACAGTGTGAGTGTGGAGCCCCTACCAAACTCCTGCCCCTTCAGACCCTATTGCTGCCTTTTTGAAGAAGGGAGAGGGAAACTTGTCATGGCTAAGATCAGGGAGGGAGGGACCTGGGCCCCTTATGAACACACCCCACCCTCACAGCTGGCTTTCCAGAGAATTCCCTGGATTCAGGCCTGGCCCTCTGACACTGGCCTGTAGCTCCTTTATAAGCAGCACTCCCCAGCTATTGCTCAGGTTAGTCTAGGAGGGCTCCCTCCAGTGTCCTGACTGCCCTGTGTTGCTGCACAGGCCCTGTTACAATAAAGACTCACTCTGGTGTTCCTATAAAACTGTTCCGTATTTATTTCTTGGGTGATGTGAGCTCCAAAAGCTCTGTAAACCTTCTTGGGGGAAGACTAATATCACACTACTATCCTGAGTAGTGCAGACAAAATGGTTGTTTCAAATGAAAGAGCAATAAACACTAATAGCTGTTAGCACAGAAAATCTCTGGAAAACAACAGCCCTCAGAAAACAGCACAGTAATGACAGAGCCAATCTACACTGCTGGTGGCTAGCAGCTGGCTGTCAGCTGTTCGCATCCAGGATTATCCAGCATCACCTGGCGCCCTCAGGACGGCTAGCACAGACATGCTTAGCAGAAAACAGTTCTCAGCTGACTGGAAAACAACAGCATCAAATTCTCTACAAGACTGACGCTTGTTATTCTGCCTATTTTAAAGATTACAAAAAATGATTTTAAAAGATCACGTTGTATGACAATGAACCATATGATTTGTGAAATTGTAAAAAGTAAAATAAAAATTATCATGCAAATAGAAAGCAACAAATGTAAATTTTACATTAGCAAATGGTGATTTAAAAACTTTACCATCCAAAATAAAATAGTATTCTTTCTTAAGAGAAAAAAAAAGATAAAATGAGATATGGAAACCTGAGAGGAGCTGTCACCTGATAATTTAAGACTTTTAATTCTTGGGAATTTTCAGAACATGTTAAGCAAATGAAAATAGATTTTAAAATAAGTGTTTAAATTTTAAAAAGCAGGTTTTTAAAGTAAGTAGAGCCTTAAGTACCAAACTCCTTGAATACAAGGACTAGATCATGTTCCGCATAATTACTAGGTGACCTAAAAATGTAGGTTGACTTAAATCAAAGGAACATGCTAGGTGCAGACAGCTCTGCTTGCTCTTCCTCTGTGAGTTGTAGAGCAGTCTGACGTATTTGTTTAATGTCATGTGAGCCAGGAAAAACTGAGAACAACCCCACAACATTTCCCCTCCTGTGAGGCAAACTTTGCATTCTCTGCTAGAAGACACTGGAGTTCCAGTTAATCTCTTACTTGAAATTTAGGCTTTGCAGCTGCCTAATAAGTGAAAATATTAAACAACTCTCCAGCCAACATCACTCAATTTGAAATATATGAAGGAAAAAAGGGCACTATTTGTGATTAAACCAGGACACAAACCAACCCAGACCTGCCTGATTCCAACTAGGAGACAGACACTGAATCTCACACTCTGTAGCACAAGTGCTCTCAGTTCTGGTAATTTGCTGGAAATGAAAGAACATTAGGAGCACCAGCTTCGCCCTGAGGGTATCTAGAACTAATAATATTTTTATAAAACGCTATCTGATGAATCGAAGATAGAGAACACATAATACTTTGTGTTACTCTTGAGATTTGACGCTCAGCCAAGGCCTTTATCACTCCTCTTTGTGAAGATTTGGCCCTGTGCCAGTGTCTTGCGAGGGTCTGACTGTATGTCAGAAGACCCAGTGAAAACCGCGACACCACCAGCCCCTTGAACTGGAGTTCAGCTTCGAAGTTTCTAGCCGCTGTGTCCACCTACGGGGCAGAGCCCTTGGTACTCTGTTGTGTCCAGATCTTGCCAAATGCTCGTGGATTATGAGATGGGTTAAGTGTTACAAACATAAAACTCATTCCTCATCCAGGAGTTGAAGCAAAAGGAGTAGAAAGGGAGAAGAGAAGGAAAGTAAAAGATGATTTCAATTTTTGAAGGCAATTTTACTGATTTGTTGAGAGACTGGTCACAATACTAAAGTTGAAAGAGATCCAAATGATAATATTCATTCTAAAGAGACAGAAGTTTGTAGCTCAGTCAGCCTTTAAATTCTGTATGAAGTAGGGGTTTCAGACCCACATTTAGGTCCTTGGATCATGGTAGTTTTGGGACCTTCCCTGCCCCGAGTGTTGACTAGGAAAACCCAATTTGGACCTCAATATTTGGTAGTTTAGTAGGAGGTATTAGAACCTAAAGGTATAAGCTATGTGATTTTAGTTGCAAGATTTGCAATTTGTAACCAAATATTTTTGTCTTACTTTCTAAAATAGACTCACCAAAATCATGGTTGCCCTCCTCAATGGTAACAACCACCTGACTTCCCAGTTTTTTCATGAAATTCAGTGTAACACTTGCATATATCCTACACATGCTCCCATACCCCTGTACTCATATCTAGATCTCTTATAATACCTAATATGCAAGTGCTGTTTAAAAAGTTGTCATGTTTCCTACGCTTAGGAAATAATGACAAGAAAAATTTGCACATGCTCAGTACAGACAGAATTTTTTTCCAAATATTTTTATCTGTGGTTGGTAGAACCTGCAGATGCAGGATAGAGGATGACTATATATTTTTATACACATATATAATGAGAAGATATTTTATAGGGTTATAATAAAAATACTTGTGCACTGAAGTGAGAGTGACTCTTTGTAACTCTCTTTGTGATGAGGTCATGTGTGGATCCCTGAATATTTTATAACCTTGCTATTCAGGGCATGGTCTTTAGACGCATAACATCGATACCACCTGGGAGTGTGTTAGAAATGCACAGTTTCAGATTGCACTCTGGACCTCCTGGATCCACACATGGAATTTACAAGATCCTCAGGTGATTTGCTGGTATGCTAAAAATGTGACACGGACCACTTCCTAGTGATCTCTCTGCTCTCCCCTTTTGATTAATTTGGTCAAATACTTAGAGAAGAGTTAACTATTTGAACATGAACTACTTTGGGTATTCTCTGCAATATTTTATTCAAGTGATGTTGTCTACTTTTTTCTCATTTTTCTGCTTTTAGGCTACCAGCACTTGCTGTCTTTAAGGAAAATTATATACTAAAATCAACTTTGTGGACATTTATCTACATAAATTGTAACTGTGATGTTGACCTTAAATAAAATTATACAATTTGCTCTAAAGCTATGTGTATGATTGTGGCATGTGAAGCTGACAAACTAACATTTATTAAAGAGACCTAAGAAATACATTTTCACCACTAGGTGGAAATAGAGTAATTTAGAGTACATTTTTTCAGGGGCATGAACTGTGACTGCTGGAGTATTTCATAAACTGAAGACGATCGAAGAAATCAGTCAATCTAATCCTCATCTCCTTAACTTCATAGATAATAAAACTGCTATTCAGTTATATTAAGCAAAATTGCATTTTTCTTACAAAATGTAATCTAAAGATACTGGAGGAAGAGTTGCTGGAAATTCTTGATTCTTCAGTCATTTTCATACATAAGAATAATATTATTATCTTCCAGCTTGTGTATTACCTATGTGTCATTATGAAAATATTTACTAATGTTTGTTACTGGTAATAATTTTAGTTATTAGTTACTAATGTTTATAAAAATATGCTAAGATAAAACTGTTGTTCATGTTCTTAATCTGTAATTAATCACGATCAAGTGGGAATTCCCCTATATTTTTCCAATGAAGAAATAATCTCCATAAAGACTTAGGAGTCTTCAAATAATTTTTATAATGTTTTGGTTTTTATACTTCATATTTGGTTAAAGTTAAGTAACCCAGAACACGAGTTTAGTTAGCAGAGTAAGTAGGGAAGCAGAGCTTGAATGTGTATATATCTATATGTATATCTATATTCATCTATCTGTATGTGACTGGAGTATGTTATTTCTAGTGCCCTTAAACTCTTACATTCAGAGTCCCTTCCTTTCTTAAAAGTAATGGTAATGGGACACTGAAATTACCTATGTGCTTTTATGAAAAAATGACTGGCAGAGTTAATTAATGTTTGTAAAACAGTTGGATGATAATGGTGAAGTGCGTGTGTGCGTGCACACTTCCGGTCAGCAGATGAGGCATCTGAATAAAAGGCACTCAATGTGTTCTAGAATGGTAGAGCACTATCAATAGCTTTTTTTTGTTAAACAAGAGACACCAACAGGTATTTTGGCCTTGCATCTTTCTAAAATATGTGTAATCACATATCTGCTATCACAGCAGCGACTATGTGTAAAAATTGTTTCAGTAACGCCTCAGGGTTAAAAGCTATTTCTTAAGTACTAGTACCAGTACGCGAATGATCCCCTTCTTTTGATGTTTCGGTAACATAGCTCCCAGTACTGAGTCCTGGCTGGTACTGTGTTACCATGCTGGTATAAAAGAGGATACGATGTGTTCAAGTGGCACATTAAGAGCTGCAGTCCAAGCGTGCAGGAGCTGCCTTACACAGCTGAAGCAAGCACACTCAGCAGAGCTCACGGTCCACAAAGTTTCCTCAGGGAGTCTTCTGGGCAGGAGAGTCTCAGGTGAGAGGCTCCTACTGGGACAACCACATAACCCCAATCACTCAGTATATAAATGCTAGCACAAGGAAGACTGAGGTGAACTATGACGGCAGGGACTTGTAATAAAAGGGACACAGTGCAGGGCAGGAAATGTCCCATGGCACCCTGGGATATGGCAAACTAACCTCAGATTCCAGTTGTGTTAAGGATGATACAACAAATGTCTTGGCATGTTCACTGCGGCCTCTGCTCTCAGCTGCATTGCAGGGACAGTAAACAAAAGGCAGTCAGGTGTGGTCCTATTTCACAAGGTGTTGCGTGAGAAAGGCCTGACGGAGATTCTGGTTCTACCACTGGGCAAACTTGCCTTAAAAACTGGGATAACACTCCTTAGTGAAAGTTTAATGGGGATTAGTGTTAATGGACATCAGCATCTGGAAACACAGAATCTAACATATTAAAGCTACTTAATAAACTGATGTCTCCATGAGAACAGCCGGGCTGTGTGGCACTGCCTCATTTACCCCATCTCACAGTCCCTGGAGCACAGAATGCGATACTGTGAAAAGTCTAATGCTTCACACACAAGTACAGAGCACTGTTACGGTTGGAGGCGAAGGGAAACTCAGCGGAGTCTCAGTGCGCAGGAAGTAGAGAAGAAACCCGCAAGGGCTCAGTCAGCGGAGTGCTGAGGCTCAGGACACTCCCTCCCAAAACGTAACTAGGAGACCGAATGGCCGCCCCAAATATACTTCTTTGGCGTATTTAAGCTAGTTTTCCTGAGAAACTGCAGGCCCAGGTACAGTGTTCTTTTGTAAAAGAAACTTACATACATAAAGGAAATCTATACAATTAAAGTACAGATGTCCCTTGAATTAGGATGAGGTTACCTCTGGATAAATTCAACATAAATTGAAAATCTGGTATGTTAAAAATGCAGGTAGTGTATCTAACCTACAGAACATCCTAGCTTAGACTAGCCGGCCTTAAATGTGCTCAGAAATTTACGTTAGCCTACACTGGGGCAAAATCGTCTACTACAAAGGCAACTTGACAACAAGGTACAGACTATCTCATGTAATTTATTAAATACTCTATCGAAAGTGAAAAATAGGATGGTTATATGAATATGCTTTTATTAACAACTTTTATTCTCTAAGTCTTAATCTGCCTAACAAGATAACCTTTATTCACCCTGCAGGTTCTCCTGGCACCCTCCCATAACTCGTGTCTGCATTAACCCCAAACCCATTTTCTGTAGCTCAGCATGCTATCCAAACTCCAATTATCCAACTCTTCCTGAAGTCTCGTATTTTGTGGGACTCCTCTGCACATCAACGTGATGAAATTTCTTTCCTTTAATGTTTTATGCTAATTTAACTCATAGCCAGATAAAAATAACCTAAAAGGATGCAGGCCAGCAATTTTCACTTCCCTGTAAAGGAATATAAACTAGCCCCACACTTTTGAATGTCAATGATAGTCACTTAAACAGAAACTTCCTACAAAATTCTAGTTTAGCAACCGAATTTTCTGAGTCATCTCCATCTCATCTGGCAGCTTCTGATAAAATCGGCCCGCTCGGCTCTGGCCTACATTCACCTGGAAGCCCTCCCGAGGCCTGGGTGACCCGAGGGTGGAGAGGGCAGGTTCTTTCAAGAGGGTGTGGGAAGCCAGGGTGGTGGCAGGGGCTTGTAACCCCAGAGGCGGGATCACAAGTTCGAGCTCAGCCTGGGCAATTCAAAGATTCAATGAGATCCTGACCTCAAAGTTAAAAAAAAAAACCCAAAAAAGTTGTGACCTAGCTCTCTGCGAAGGCCTTGGGTTCAATCTCCAGTACTGGCAAAAAAATAAAAATTTTAAAAAGGTGGCAAGTTGATTTAGCTTTCAAACAACCCACCGAACAGCGGACTGCGCCAAGAGATGGCCAGTGGACTCCCCCGGGAAAGGCAGGAGGTTGGCGGCAGAGCGATCCGCGCCGCGGCTTAGGCCGGTCCTCCGCGTGGTCCCCTCAGGCCTCCCCGCGCGCGGAGGCGCCGGATCGGGCAGCGGCTGGCGTCCAGGGCGGCGTGGGGCGCGCCGGGCGAGT
>NW_004955444.1:300097-331516 GCF_000276665.1 Chinchilla lanigera | reverse complement strand
CCGCCGCGACGGGCTGTTCCGCCTCGTGGTGCGGCCGGCTCCCTGCTCAGCCGCGGCCGCCCCGCCTCGCGCACCCCTTTCCCACGCGGTCGTGCGGCCGCCTCCCTGCGCGCACGAGGACGCAGTTGGCGGGTGAGGTGTCCTGTAGCGCTGAGCGGGCTGCCGCTTTCGCCCCCCGGGTCTCTTGTCCGTGCCCCCGGGTGAGCCGCGGCTTGCAGCGCGGGGGCTTCTTGGGCCTTGCTGCCCGCGCTGACCACCTGCTGGCGCCTCCCAGCTTGGGTCTGCGGAGGTAGCTGGGCGTGCGGAGAGCGGAGATGAGCCCTGCCCGGGGTTGTCCGCTGTGCGCTGCTCCGTGCTCTGAGACTGCAGGGTGAGGGGCAAGGAGACCGCGGGCTTGGATGGAAAACCAGTCACCAACGGCTGGCTCGCGGCGGCTAACCGCTGCAGCGTGGGTGTGGTGCTGCAGAAAGCCTTTGACTTGTTAAAGGCTTCCAAGGGGGACTGTAGGAAGATTTAGGTCTTTTGTTTTTTTCTTTTACTTTAAACGGTGCTTCATCTCCTACTGCTGTCTTTTCCTAAACCAGCGATTGCATGCTGGTCGAGGCATCAGACAGATAGCAGGAGTGGACCTTTGGCACAGGCCACTAGAAAGTGAGATGAAGTTAGTTAGCATAGCGTGGATCCCCTCTGCAGGGGGATTTCCACCTACAGGGACTGCGAGGAGGAGGAGGAGGATGTCGCTTCAAAAGCTGGTCTCCCAGAAGTTAACCTGGTTGTCACTAAATGACTCTCCACTAGTGAGGCCCTGTCACTGGATACTTCAGAGTATCCTTTATCCAAGGCAGTGTGGGCTTAGGGCCGGTGTGTGGTGAATTATTAGTATGTTACCATACAACCAATAGAACAGAAACGCAGCATTTTTCTTTTTTCAGTGACCAAGATGAGTGAAAAAAAACTGTTTACTCTATTCATCTGTGACAAAGATTTGTACACTGCACAGTTGTGAGGACCAGGTAGAGAACAGTTTCTCTTCCCACTGAGAGCAAATGTGGGCTAGCTCAGTTCTGGAATCCTGAAGGTTGTCTAGGCTCAACTCTTTCAAGGAACAATTACCATATGGAAAGAACCCATTTATTTGTCCAGAGTAAGAGTAAATAATGACTCAACTAATAAGAAAGGCGTTCTGAGTCGGCAAGAGAGAAGGCTCCAAGGGGACATGGAGAGCTTGGCTGAGTATTCTGACCAGGAACACTCAGTCTTGCTGTAGGTTTGTAGTCTCACTTGTGAAATAGGGGAAATACACAGATTATAAGTTAATATGCAATTTAATAATGTGGAATGCCATGGCTGTTTACTGTAGTAATGAATAGGCTGCAAAAAAGAAAAGTCAACCTCAAGATTTTTACAGACTGTGTTTTGAGTAATCAGCACACAATCATGGTGATAGTAGGAAAAAATCTACCCAGAAAAATACAAAATCGTAGCTGGGTGTGGTGGTGCACGCCTGTAATTCTTGCGCTCAGGGGGCTGAGGCCAGGAGGATTGCTGTGAATTTGAGGCCAGAATGGGCTATGTACTGAGTTCAAGGCTATAAACCTTGTCTTAAAAAACTAAAAAAAAAAAAAAAAAAAGGAATATTATACAGCTTTGAAATATTTTCTGTTTTCCAGGGTAAGAATGTTTCCATTTATTAATAGCATGATTGTGCTACAAGCTCAAAACATTGTGCTATTTGAATATCTATCACCGTGGGAATGGGTTTTTATTTTGTGCAGCCTATTAATTATTTGTTTGGGGCTTTCTATGGGTGAGCCTGTGTATCAGAGTTGGACTGCAATGGTTGGCAGAATCCAGTGTATAGAAAAAGACTGAGCTGGCTCCTGAGTTTGCAACTTTGAACCCTTATCTTTAGCTTCTGTCAACTGCTTTGAGTAAATGAAGTTAGGGAGTGAAGTTTCCCTGACTTCTCAAGGCCAGCATGGCATGATAGCCACAAGCTGAGATTTGAGACCTCGTTGTCTGTGCTGGTGTTTCCTAGCAGAACAAACTCGAGGCTCCGGTGCCTTTTTCACCTCCAGTGGAGACAGTAGTATCCACCTGGCTCAGGATTGTTGGGAGGCTTCTGCAAATTACTAAATTAATGTGCATAAAGATCCTGCAAGCAAATAAATGAAAATACGCCAGGCGTAGTGATTACGGTTGAATTATCGTTTTTCTGATGTAAGTTATAGCTGGTTTTCTGTTGTTAACATGATGACTATTCCACAGGAGTGGGAGTAGCCATGCGAAAGATGGGTGCAATGGCCAAGCCAGACTGTGTCATCACCTGCGACGGCAACCACCTCAGCGTGAAAACCGAGAGCGCTCTGAAAACAACACAGTTCTCTTGTAACCTGGGAGAGAAGTTTGAAGAGACTACAGCTGATGGCCGAAAAACTCAGGTCAGCCACAGCATGTTGTGAAATCACCGAGGCTGCTGGAATCATAGGTTGTATTATAGCATTTTTATTGTTTGTAGTAAAAAACTTACTGAAAAAGTTATCTTCTGAGTTCAGTTTTGACAAACTAGTAAGAGAATCTGCTTTACAGAATAAGTGTCTTTTTTGAGCTTCTAGAATGAAAAACCCAAGCTATTTTGTGAGTAAAATCAGTGTGATTGACAAAGGAAGCCCAGAAAAGAGGATGGAAAAGAAATGTTGATTAAGGGGGTTCTGAGTCATAGAAATGCTTGTGTTGTCCTTTGGAAGGTTAAGGGTATGCTTTATTTTTGCAGACGGTCTGCACCTTTACAGATGGTGCGTTGGTTCAGCACCAGGAGTGGGATGGGAAGGAAAGCACAATAACCAGAAAATTGCAAGATGGGAAGTTAATTGTGGTAAGTGTCGGACTGCTTCCCAATTACTCTGCTTGTTGTATTCGTAGTTCCATAGCTGTTCTCTATCACTGGCTATGAACAGGAGAACTAAGTTTGGAAAGGAAAAAATACAGAATAAAAGTTAAATGCAAGAACACTTGTTAGCATGGCAGCCCTTGCTAATGTAGCTGAGGATGTAGCTGGAGCTGGGCTTTGTCCTTAGTGAGCTCCTGTGGGGCTGTGTAATCCTGGAAGGCCGCCAGGCTGCCTTCTTGGCATGCATACCTTTATCCATTTCTTCAAAATGAATAAATTTGCCAAGACCAAATAAGTAATTTTAGATATTATCTGCAACACTTTGGTTTTCATCAAAGCGATGGGATCTAGCTTATCTCAAACCAAGGAATCCTGAAACATGTTTTTTCCATATGTGGAATAGATTACAAGGTTTTGTAGGATTCTGAACCTAACGTTTTATTACTCAGTGCTCTGGACTGTGAGACAAGTCTAACTCTAATATTTTTTCTTTCTTCTAGGATTGTGTCATGAACAATGTCACCTGTACTCGAGTCTATGAGAAAGTAGAATAAACTATCATCACTTGAACAGGAATTAGCTTTGAGAATGAATAAGCTCAGTTCAATGAGCAAATCTCCATACCTTTTTTTGTCATTATTTTGGTCAATTACCTTTATCACAAGCATTTTACATGCAACTATTTCAAAGTGTTGATTTCACTAGGATCATCTCTTTGGTTAGTAAATAAATAAATGTGTTTGTGCTAATAAGCTTTGTTCATATTTTTAATGTTATAGGAAATTAGTGATACATTTAAACAACTAGGAATTTAATAAATTCTGGGTAGTCTTGAGGCTGCTATATTGAAATTATAGCCCAGTGATTTACATGTAGAACTGCTTTTATAGCAAATAAGGTACTAATCATTTAAGTTTGCTCTATAGCAGTGGTGGTGAGCCTATGGCACACATGCCTCCGTGGCAGCTTTCATCGAAAGCTGTAAAAGATTCGCCATCACTGCTCTGTTGTATGTGAACATTGTATCACATCAAGAATTTTAAATTTCTAGTAGAAACTTTGCATTGAAATGTAGCTACACAAACTTCATACTTTACGTATTAGACTCCAGAGTAAATTACTGCATTGACTTCAGCCATACTTCAAATGGTGTTCTTATAGCTACAACTGAACTAAAAATCCCAGAACTACAAAAAACAAAAAAACAAGACTTGCGTGCCATTTCTCAGGCCCAAATACAAGTATCCACTCACATTTCAGAAGTAGGTTGAAGGCGCTGGGCTCACATTTCACATACATGATCTTCAGAGCAGCATTTGAGGGCCTGGCCCTGTTATCTCTATCTGCAAATAAGAGAATGAGTATTTGATTAGCTAGCTTGTTCAAGGACACAGGAAGTAGTAGAGCTGGATTGCAAAACTGTCTTGTTATGACCACTCAGTCTATTTAATCATTCCACAGCACTGCCTCTAGCTTGTACAGAGACCCTGAGACTAAAGTCTCTAAATGTGCTGAGACTTCTAAAACAGCCTTCCTGTGCTGGGTGCCAGAATTGACAAGTGCATATGAGATTGCAAAGACTTGGTGTGAAAAGTAAAATACCTCAAAGATTTTTCTACATTGATTATATATTAGGATAAATTTTTTGAATAGTTAATAGTTCATTATTTATGTGTTAGTAAAATTTTTACCTTACTAGTAAAATTATATTACTTTTTAATCTTTTTAAGTGTGGCTAGGAGAAATTTGAGAAATTGCATGTGCTTGTAATTTTGCATCCATATTTGATTGGACAGTGCTGTTTTAGGCTTGTTATATGAATTACCATCTTACTGTTTTTACAGTCCATGCTAGGGTTCCTCTACCTTTTCTGCATCTAATAATGTTTGACATTCTTCCTAAACTGAACATTGAGCCAAGACCTTGAAATATTTTGTAATTCTCAGAACCATCCTAGATGATGCATATTACCTGTGGTTTTCCTTATTATAAAGATGGGGGAATGAACCCTCAGTTTAGGTAACCGTCTGAAGCCAAGCAGCAAGTACAAATACTAGGACAGACAGGAATAACAGTTTATTTGACCATAACCTGTGTCACTACCTATGCCCATATTGCTTCAGTTTATGGGCTGTGAGTATCGCTTGAGAAACAGTAGGCCAAAGTTCTTACTTGGCCCAGTTGTTGAAGTTTTGGTATTTGGAGTGTGGCAAGCATCACTAGACTCTTAACCCAAGAACATGGCCAAGAAATGTCCATAGCACTCGCTATTCTACCCCAAATATTCCATATGTTTCCAGATGTCCACTGAGGATAGGGTACCATACACCAGCTTGAAATCTGTGGGATAAAAGAAGAGTGTCCTCATTGTCCTGGTGTCAAACTTTTCCTGTTTAGCTATCCTTTCATGATTGTTACCTCATCAAAAGACCTAACATCAGTGCCTTTGTTGATTATTTGTATTTCCTTTTAACCGCTAGTATGCTGGAATAGATTATGTTTATGTATGATACAGAACACACAAATCTCCTGAGAGGTTCATTTTTACCCTTAAATCTATCAGATCTGATTTCTGTCCTGTGTTTCAATGCTTTGCTGCCAATAACCTAAGGGATATTGCAAACATATACTAAAAGAAAAGATTAAAAAAAAAATGCTACTAAACATTGTCTTATAAGTGTCTCACTGCAAACTAGTTTAATCTAGTCTGTGGCACTTAGGCTTTGGAGGTAGACAGCCTAGAATCCAGCCCTTGCTTGTTACTCTGGTTTTGTAATTACGTGACTTAAGATACATTACTTAGCTTTTCTGAACCCTTGTGATACTGTTTGTTAAAGGAGATAACATTGTTTGACTCATAGAATCTTTTTAAAATTAAGGAGAAAATGTATGTAGAGCACTTAACATGGCCCAGGATGTAAAGACTTAAGTCCCACCAGCAGAGCTGATAGAACTCTGTGATGGTGAGGATGCAAATGCACTGTGACACCTGCACTGTCCACCATGGTAGCCACTAGCCGCATGTGACTGGGTACTGATCACGTGAGACTTGAACTGCAACAGAGCAACTGAATTTCTCATTTATTTTAATTAATTAAAGTGTAAACTTAAATACCCGTGTATGGTTTGTGACTGCTGGTGTGGACAGAATGGGGTGCTTTTCAAAATCAGGTTTCTTATTTCTATTCCATAGCCATTCCTCTTGTAGTATTCTCAGCTCCAAAAAGGGAGTGCCACTTTGCCAGTTTCCAGGCTAAGTGCCTGGGAGTTATCTTTGATCTGTACCTTTCTTTCCCATCTCACATCTAATACAGCAGCAAATTATTTTGATTTTACTTTCAGAATCTATCTAGACTTCAGCTGCTCTCCCACCCCACACATAACCCCGGTTCGTTCAAACACCACCGTTTCTTCTCTCCCTCTGGCTGTCGGTTCTCCTAGAAGCTATCGCTTTACCAACAAGTTTGATACAGATGTCCTTTGATTCATAGATGTTATCTAACACCCTGATAAGTCCATTGCAAGTTGAAAACGTAAGTCAAAATGCGTACAATACACACAAGCTGTGGAATAGCACAACACAGCAACACAGTGCTGTAGGTGTCAGTTTACCCTATCAAGTACCTAGGTGCTCAGGACCTGCAGCTCCCTGCTGCTACTCAGCGTTGTGAAAGTCTCCTACCACATGCTGCTATACAAGGGAAAGGTCAAAATTTTAAAAATTCTTTGGTACCATCATGAAGTTGAAAAATCATAAGTCAAGCCATTGTAAGTAAGGGGTCATTTAGAGATCATCTTTTTACTGAAAACTTGGTTTCTCACTTTAGAAGGAGTAGAAGCCAAAGCCTTTGCAGGTCCTACTGATTTTCTGTGTCTTCTGACCCCAGCACTTCTTGATATCACCTCTCTAACACTCTCCTTTAGCCACGGTGACCACTGACAGGCATGCCTCTGCTTCAGGACCTTTGTTGTCTTGTTGGCCTGTGCCCGAACAGTGTTCCGTCCAGATTCTGCAGTTCGTCTTTTTCCTCCCTTCCCTTCTCTTCTCAACTGCACCCTTGCGGTGAGTCATTCCCAGACCACATTGTCCATAATGGCTCCCTGCTCTTCTCCCCCTCACTGTCAATTCCTCTGCAGTGACTACACCAATCCTGACTCCTATTATTTAGTTTCAAAATTGTTTTTGGTTATTGTCTGTCTCCCCTACTGGAAATTAAGCTCCACAGAGAAGGAACTGTTCTTACAGGAACTGTTCTCACAGTCTCTCTCTCTCTCTCTCTCTCTCTCTCTCTCTCTCTCACACACACACACACACACACACACACACACACATCTCTTTCTCAACCAGGAAGGAACCAAGCATTCAGAAATTATTTAATAAATATTTGTTGAATGAGCAAATTCATTAATAAGTGAATGGCTTCATTTAACACTTCTCAATATTATTTGCAACTCTGATGATG
The DNA here is from genome assembly GCF_000276665.1 of Chinchilla lanigera. Taxonomy (NCBI): domain Eukaryota; kingdom Metazoa; phylum Chordata; class Mammalia; order Rodentia; family Chinchillidae; genus Chinchilla; species Chinchilla lanigera. The sequence goes on along the minus strand of NW_004955444.1, from coordinate 324,163 downwards.
CTTTCATTTATTTTTTAAAACCATATTTATTAGCTTTACATAAATTTAATCAGGTCTTTTCCTTATCACAGAAGTAGTATGGTTGATGACTATGGAATGGAATGTTTGAAATAAGGAGTTCAGCACTTTGCTCTACCTGGAAATAGGCTGCCCACTTTGGATCAATGTGTGACATGAATACTCTACTATCAGGCAGTCTGTCCCACAGACATGGACTTCAGATGTTTGTGCAACATGGTACAGATAATTTAATGTAAGAAATATCGTGTAATGCAAGTCAAACCTTCACCAAAGAGAGAGGTACAAGACAGAGATGACTAAGCTTTTGGATTATGTCCTTGACCACTGCCAAGGGGGTCTTGTCTGCAAGAAGAGTCTGAATGCCTGAAGATGAGTGTTACAGTGAATCAGGACTGCCGGGCCATGCTAAGCACTCTGAGGCATGGCTGTTGCTATACTCAGTAGCTGTTAAGTTGCGTTTATTGCTAACATATCTAGTGTTTTCTTGAATCTCAACCTTTTCAATTGTTTTCTCAAAATTCTGATGTTTGACATTGTGCTATAACAACAAAATGGTTGAGAACCATTCTTTTAGCACCCAGAGTTTGAATGCTCCAAGTCTACTTAGGTTATTATTCAATGCTTGCTGGTTATAAATAAGTGACTATTAATGTCTAGTGTATTTTAAGTTCACTTTTAAATTTATAGGAATGATAGTGATAATCCCTAGGTTCGTGGATTCACTGGCCCTTTTTAGTGTTGCCCTTTTAGAACTGACTGCTCTCAGGCAGGTCATGTGTGCTGTGGGTGGTGGGAAGAGCTGTGGATGCGAATGAACTGGTTTAGAAAGCTGACACGCATTTTGAAGGTTGTGGAGGGCAGAGTGGTATGACTTGCCACCAGTCACACCATGGCTGGGAAGCAGCAGGAGTCTTGTGACATCTGGCGTCTCAGGCTCTGTCCCCAGGTCACATGTGTGCTTACAATGCAGTCCCTGAAACTCGCGGCTTCCTCCCATACCACCTCCCACACTGCACACTTTGGAAACGTCTGGAACAGGATAATGGCTCTTGAAATAAGCGCTTTTTAAAGGTGTTGACAGCACAATAACATGAGAATGAAGAAAGGGGAGAGGCAGTGCCTGATCTCATGGCACCTACACCCTAGTGTGAGAAGGTAGAACATACATGATTTGACAAAGAGCAGAGAAAGATAAACGCAGCTAGAAAAAATACAAAGCAAGCGGTGTGCTGTGGAGGGGAGAAGGGTGGAAGCTACTTCATAAGGGGCTGTCAGAGGTGGCCTTTCAAGAAGATGGTGTTTGAACAAGCCCTAAATAGCAGGGGCTGGTAAGTGCCATCTAACCACAAGCTGTTCTAGGCAGGGGAACTAGCAACTACAGAAGCCCTGAATGAGGACAGTCAGAGCCAAAGTGACAGAGCTTGTTGAAAGAAGAGCAATGTGGGACAAGATGTAGTCTGAGATTTGCGTGGGGAGCAGTGTGTGTGGGACCCCCTCACTAGTAGAGAGGGAAGCTGAATCTAAGAAGTGGAGGGTCCCAAATTGGAAGTGAAAGGTAAATATTTTAAAAAATACTGTAGTTTCACTTTCAGTAATGAGAAACTAGTATTCAGAACAACTTACTAAGGACCACTGGATAGTGGACAAAATATTTTTTAAAACTTTTAAAGTGACAATGAGTTAATAAATTCATCAGCTATTACTATTCCCAGATCTGGGTATCTAACACAGGAAGCCGAACGGGTGGGGCCTGTTTAGTGCTGGAGCATTCATTTGTGGATGTAGAAGTGGTTGAGAGACTGAGTTGTGCTTTGACACCTTAGGAAGCAATTGGGTCTTTGACTGTAGCCTGGTAGGCGGGGTGAAAATTCAGTTATGAGGAAGTCATCTGAGTGCTGTTTACACTAGCAGAGAATTAGAAAACACTAACTTCCTAGAAACAGAATTGATTAAGTGGTGTTGATACAGCCATCTGATAAAATACTAGCAGATACAAAAAAATAAAGAGACATAATAGCTTGGGAAAAACCACTCGTAGTAGCTTGGAAGTACATAATGTACAGTAAAGTAAAAACCGATTATAAAATATTATAAACATTATTGTTCCACTTGCATAGCAATCAATGTACATATTTATGTAGAAAATGTAAAAGAATGTGAACATTGTCCATTGCTTGGGATTTGGGGTGACACTGAATTCCTTATTCATTTTCTTACCTATATTTATTAAGAAAAATGTGTATTTCAATACAAAAAGTTTAATTTGTGTTTTTAATGATAAATTTATACTAGGAAATATTACAGAAAGGTACAAAGAATAGAATAAATACCCCTGGAAATCTCACTTAAATAGAAAATTTATATTTATATTTTGTTGTGATATACTAAAAAAATTCTTTATACATTCATATGCAAAGGCACACAAACATTTTACACATGGGCTCATCAACATAGTATTCTTTTTTATTATTAGGTTTACTGGTACAGTTTAGATATACATAATGCCCCATTCATTGTAGGGAATTTGTACCTTTATATGGTATATCTTGGTTCCTCTTTTTTTCCCATTCCCCACCCTTCCCTTCAAGTTTTCTTTCTTCATTTACAAAGCATTGTTTCCATTTTGTCCCTTTTTTCTCATTTTTTCCGTTCCTCCTTCCTCCCGATTTGCTCTTTCCTTTTGAATAATTTCTTCCTATTTCACAATATCTATTATGCATTTTGGTTCTTATTCACACTTTCAATTTCTCACACTGGGGACACAATGCAATATTTATACAGGTGTGTCTGATTTATTTCACTTGAGAGTATGGTCTTAAGGTCCATCCATTTAGCTATAAAACTCTCAAGTTTATCTTTCTTCATGGCTAAGTAGTACTCTATTATATTAAAAAAAAACACATCGTTTTTATCCATTCGTCAGTTGATGGGCATTTGGATTGTTTCCAAGATTTAGCAATTACAAACTGTACCACTATAAACATGTATGCACATATATTGCTGTGGTATGATGCTTTTAATTCTTTTGGAAAGATATCAAGAAGGGGAGTAGCTGGGTCAAATAGGACCTCTAGCTCTAGATTTTTGAGAACTCTCTACACTGACTTCCACAGTGGTTGTACCAGTCTCCACTCCCAACAGTGGAAAAGGGTTCCTTTCCCCTCACAGGTCCACCAGCATTTGTTTTTACTGATTTCTTGATAATAGCTATTCTTCATGCAGTGAAATAAAACCTGTGTTGTTTTAATTAGCATGTTTTGGATAAAATCTGTGTTGTTTTAATTTGCATGTTTTGAATGACTAATGATGAACATTTTTTCATATATTTGTTTGCCATTTGGACTTCTTTATAGACACTTTGATTTTTTTTTTTTTTCCCCTCCGGTACTGGGAAGCGAACTCACGACCTTGTGCTTGCCAGGCAGGCGCTTTGCCGCTGAGCTAAATCCCCAGCCCCTTTATAGACACTTTGAGAAGTGTCTATTTATTTCGGGTGCCCATTTTAGGATTGGGTCCTTAAATTTGGGGAGTCTGATTTTTTAAATTCTTCATGTGTTCTGGATATTAATCCTTTGTCTGAAGAACAAGTGGTTAAGATTTTTTTTTCCCACTCTGTGGGTTGTCTTTTCACTGTTAGTGATTTCTTTTGATGTGCAAAAGTTTTTTAATAAGATGAGATCCCAGTTGATCAACATAGTATTCTATTGCTATTGTTTTCTATTAAACCCGACTATATATACATGTGTATATATTCACATTGTGCTTTTACTTCATAATATTTAACTGTATATCGACTCTATTCTATTACTTGCCAATTTCCTTAACACTTGATGTGTTTAAGATTTTGAAAAATGTTTCAGAATTATTAATAGTTGAATGTTTTTAAACACTGATGTAATAAAACTGTATTCAAATTTTTAAGAATTATTTGCTCTGCAGCTAGATTCCCTAAGTTGGCATTTATGGGCCTGCCTTACAATATAGGCCATGCACTGCCTGGCTGCAGACCACGCTGGTCTCATGGTATTGAATGTTAGAGAAACTGCTACTCACAAAATATTTGCCCCCAGCAGTCATTTTAATTCCTTTAAGGGAATGTATCTTCCCCCTTTTACATTAAATATCTGAATTTTTAGAATTATTTATTCTAAAGACAACCCTAATGGAAAGGTTAAAGAACAATATCTTATTTATAGTGGACAACTTTGCTGTTTTTCAGGTGTCAGCCTTTATGTATGGCCTCAGTATCTATTTGAGCTCAACTCCAGGCGCCTTCATCCTCACTCTCACTCGTGTGATCGCCCTGCCAATTTATGACCTGTCTTATACCTGTGCACACACCTGTGTGCTTTTACCACTGAGGCCCTTGTTCTTAGTTTAGTTTGTTTCTTGCTTTGCTGCTAGTTTATCTATTCTCTTAACCAGACCATTACAGAAGGAAAAGGAAGAGAAATTCTGGAGGTGTGTTTCAGTTTCAAAAGTGGCAATGAAGGGAACATTCATACAGAAATGTTACATATAAGAGGACAAAGACTTCTTTCACGATTTTAGGCAGAGTTGATTTGACAAAGGTTTTCAGCAAATCGCATAGCCAAATATAGAAACTAAGCTTGCTGATTCAGTCTGCTGCATTAACCACTAAACTCAGCTTCCACTTCCTGCCTTAAAGACATGGTGACAACAGGAAATGCAGGAGAAAAAAGTCACCCTTTCTGGAATAGGCAGACTTTTGGAAAATGGCAGTTCTGGAGGCTGACCCATATACTGTATCATTTTATGAGATGTGTACCACACCCAGAAACCTTGGAGAGCTCACTGTGGTAAAAGTGAGGTCATCTGAAAACTTTCTGGTTTTATGTGGAAATAACTTAGCATATCAATGGAAGCATACTTAAATACTTTATTCTTAAGAGACAGTAATTCTAGGATCCCAGAACATTTAAATCCATGTCAATTTGACATATTTGGGCAGTTGTGTGGGAATGGCACTGTTTTGATTCCATGTAACAGGTACAAATATGTGTATTAAAACAGGAAATAAGGCACTGGGCCAGAATGAGGTAATACAAGGTCAACGAAGGCAGAGAGATAATTTTATAAAAATATTTCAGATTTTCGAAGGAGAGAATCACATTGTCAGTATCATGTCTCCTAATTCATTATACCTAGATCTGTATACCTGGAGTGATTTTTTTCTGGACTTAAGAGAAATACCTTTTGTATACCAAGAATAAATTTATATATAACTCATGTATCACATATAACAAGTTAGTTGTCCCTTACTGCAGTAGCTCTGAGCAGTTAACTAATGAGCTCTCTGGGTCCTCCAATGCCAGTATATCTGAAAAGAAAAAATGGGTGGATGGAGAATTGATTGATTGATTGATTCATTCAGTTTAGAGAATATATGTTGAATCAGACATAGTGCTGAGGGTTGGGATTACAAAATCAAAAAAGTGAAAATTCTTTACCTTTATAAGGCTTAGAGTCTAGAGGGAGAATAAAAGTAAAATAGTGACATATAATTTATATAGCAAATTATAATTTATAATAAATTGTAATTCATTTCAATATTATAGGTGGATTTAATCCTGTGATAGACTAAACATGGTGTCTGATAGAGACCAACAACAGAAACCAGCAGTGGATAGGTTAGGGAAGGCTCCCCTGAGAGGAGAAATTCAAGCTGAAACCTGAATGAAGAAAAGGAACCAGGGAGAAGAGGTGGTGCTGGAAAGGGCAGGCAGATGGATGGGTTCAGGGAGCTAGAGACTGCAAATATCGGTTGGAGTCCTGCAAGGGCTTAGAGTCGCAGAAAAGAGTAACGATTTCAACCAAGTCCACTGGGAAGTCACAGGGAGGTTTAATGCAGGGCAGCATTGTAAGAAAGTACAGACACTCGTCTTCCATTGCCTTGGATCAGATGTGTTTTAGAATTCAGAGTTTGTCTTACATTTGTACAGGTTGACATCCTTAGTCTGAAAATGTGAAATCTAACATGCTCTAAAATTCAAAACTTTCAGGGGTGGGGATGTGGCCCAGTGGGTACTGTGCTTGCCTAGCATGTACAAGGCCCTGAGTTTAATCCCTAGTAGCACCACAAAAGAAACCCAAAACTTTTTGAACACCACAGTGGAAAATTCCATACCTGACCTTATGTGATAGGTTGTTGTCAAAACACAGGTGTATTAAAAATATTGCATAAACTCATCTTTTGGATATATGTATAAGGTGAATATGAAACAGAAATGAATATCATGTTTATGATTGGATACCATCCCCAATATCAATTATGTACATGTGAATCTTTTAAAATATGGAAAAACTTGAAACATGTCTTGTCCTTAGAATTTCAAATAAGGGATACTTAACCTGCACAAACTTATATTCTAGCCACACATTAATCCTATATTACATAATTCTCCTAGAGATACCTGCGTCAATGCCAGACAGTTAAATGTATTAACACATCTGTGGTGAAGTGTGAATATTCACACTGTGTAGGAATGCTGTTCACAGTATTGTTCGCAGACCTCCATCAGTTCACCCAGGTTTTGCTGCCAAAAAATTCAGGTTTGATTAGGTTTGCCACCAGCTGCATTATGGGGGGAATCAGTTTTCACAGATTTTGGGAATTTGGACCAGTGGACATGCGATTGTAGATTTGTAATTATTCCCTCTTTCCCCAAATACTATTAATACCATTGTTTCACCATTGATTCAATTAATATATTTTGAAAATAACTGCTATTTCTTTTTAAGTCTTTCATCCTTTTCACCTCTTAAATGACAAAAGTTGTTTATATTTATGATACTCAACATGAGGTTTTGGTAATTTTGATGGTTGTGGAATGGTAAAATCAAGTTGATCGGCATAGGCATTGCACAGGGTACTTATTTTGGAGGAGTAATAACATTTAGAGATTATTTTGTTAAGAATTTTAAGTATGTAATTCTTTGTTATGAACTGTAGACGTGATGTTGCACATCACTTGAGCTTGTCCATGTTTTCTTATGAATATTTTTCTTAAATAGGAAGATGACTTTTGAAGGCATAGGTATGCAAGTGTGAAATGTTAATATTTCTACCACTGTAATAAAATAAGTAACAGGAACTTAACAGAAACAGCAGCCAATCCCAAACATAGGCCAGCACAAAGCACCTCAGTATGTAGGCTACCACTACTACAGTACCCTGAGAACACTCTCCTGAGCACTTTCTTTAACAAATTGCACACATATTCTTGTTTCAGTTTTTGTGTCTAGGAATGCAGTCAGAATAATCCTTCTGAGCCTTGAGAATTCCTGACCGTAGAAACCTTGAGAGATAATAAAATGATTGCTGTTTAACTGTGGCTTGGAGTGACTTGTCATGCAGCAATAGGTAGACAGAACTCCCACTCTTGCAGTAAGTGTGTATAGCCAGACTTCCTCCTGCCCTTCCATAAAAAGATCCATGAGCACTCCACATAGAACTCTCCCTTTTGCTGCAGGTCCTCAGCCCCCAGAGTGTCTGTTCTGCTGATATAGCGTCACCTTGAACCAAGGGAGCTCCCCTTTATGAACAAGGAAATGTGGCAATGAGAATGTAACAACAAAATCCTTGGTCCTACCATGAACCACCTTGCTGTACAGTTTCTAGCCTAATATTTTGTGGAACACAACCTCAGCATGAAGAGAAAGTGAGGAGTGTGTACTGTCCTGTAGGACCTGGTAAATAGCATAAAGCTATACCTGCTACATACCTCTGGGTGTTCAACAGGCGTGATACCCAGGTTTGGGAACTAGAGTCAGGAAGAGGACTGGCCTGTTCTTTAGCTCCAGGGACCTCCTTGTCCCTTTAGATATGTCCTTCTGGTTTCTTCTCCATCCTTCTGCTTTGGGGCACTTTCAGCAACTAGCAGCTGTGGCTCTTCATGGCAAGACTGTCCTTGGACTGCTAGAGCCATTGGCAGCACTGAGGAATTTATGCTTTTCTCCCGGTGCCATGTAGGAATACGAAACTCAGCTCCCTTGGGGCAGGGCCACTCAGACTGAATTTATGCTGCTGAATTCCCCTGCAGGATCACACTAGGTCTGACGTCTCATCTTTGCTTGCCTTCTCCCTCCATTTCAGAGGAACCAGACCTCACTTAGTTATCCAGGGCCATGCTCAAAATAAATATTGAGGTCAGAACCAAGGTTTGCTACATGGGGTAAATAAAAAATACAGAGCTCTCAGTTAAATTTGAATTTTACATAAACAGATAATTGTTTTAAGAATGGGTTTGTCATGTGCAGTATTCGTGATATACTTATACTTACATTTGCTCACCGTGTATCTGAATTTCAGATCAGACTGAATACCCCGCATTGCATCAGGTAGCCCTAGTTAGGAAACTAATCCAAGTCTGCCTAATTCTAATATTGTGCTGTTGTCTCTTTTTTAAAATTAATAAACTATTTTAATATATAAATAAATTCAATACATATATGATAAAGTTCAAAATATTACATAGTAGTCAGCCATTCAGGTCTCCTTTTTAGAGACCACCTGGTAAGCTTTTTCTTATTTACTTTCTAGCAATGTTTTCTATAAATGCAAGAATAACTGTGCACGTTTTGCACCCTGCTTTATTACTGTTTTGGTGACAGGCTCTTCCCAGCTCTCATGGGTCTGCTTTGTTTATTTTAATAATTACCATTTATTTAACACAGGCTCAGGTAATCATCGTGTGAAATGTTTCAATCACTTGCTCTTATAGATAACTAAAGTCCAGACTATGCCAGTTCATTCAGTCTAAAGAGACTGGAGTCTGTGTACAAATGCAGACCAGCAGACTGAGCTGCCGGATGCTGCTAGTGCAATGAGGAGAGATGTGGGTTGCTTGAAGGTAAGGCTGTGCAACAGTTCAGCAGATGTTCTTTGATGTTAAAAATTATTTTCCCCCTTACTAGTATATGGGAATTCTTTGGGTGGACATGAATGCTTGTTTGTACTGAATTCTCACAGTAACTCTTCTACCCCCAGAATATAATAAACATTTGACAGTATAAATATTGCTATCACTCATTATAGGGCTGGGAATTCAGGGAATTTTATCTAATTTCACCTGGGAATCAGTGTATTCTCTCTAAGTAAGTGTCCATAAGGGAATGCTGCTGCAAACACCCACAAAGACAGGAGTCTGTTTTAAATGGATTGGTTCTGGGACCAGCAGAAGGGCCTGTAAATCAGTAGTACATCTTGCTAGAAAAGCTGCCTCAGAGAATTTGAACAGATAGGAGGCCAGTTTGTGGAAAGCTATTTGGCTAATAGGTAGTGGAAGGAGAGATTCTTTACAGAAGTCACAGGGGCTCCCTCTGCTCAGGTGGAGACACACAACAGATTCATGGCTTCAAGAGGTTGACCAGATGGAGACACACAACAGATTCATGGCTTCAAGAGGTTGACCAGAGCCCGTAGTCAGGCAGAGGGAGGTTTTGCTGGATGAAAACACGGCAGGGAATATGGAGTGATGGGTGTGATATGCATGAAAGCACTACCATACACTGGTATTTATTTTCAGCAACTCTCACTAGGTTAGACAGGCTCCTTGCCCTAAACTTATAGTCACTACAGTGACTTGGAAATAGGTGTTATCTATACAAACATAAAGATAATTTCAAATAGAATTCATATATATATAATACACATATATTATATATGGCTTAGATGTTTTACAGTTCTGTTTTTCTCTGCCAGTCAAGTATATGGAGTAGATTCTGACATAACTCTCAACAAAGGAAGTCTAACGTAGTTAAGAATTTAATTAAAAGGGAAAGATCAAAGTTTTTATTATATCCTGTTTTCCCTCTGCACAATTAATATTTCCACTGCTTTAAAAAAATCATCTTTGTGATTTAAGGAAGAAATACCTCTGAAGCAGTAGATAAGCCTGTGAATTTTTAAATTGATTTTGATGACAAAATTATGATTTGGGAAAAGAACGCTAGTAGAGGTTTGCCTTCTCATTTTTAATCCTCTCATATTGGTAGAAAGGAGCAGTTATTCTCTGAATTATGTGCAAGGCATGTGGGCTCTCACATTTTAGTTTATAAGTTAAATAAACATCACGGAAGCCAAACAATCTTGGCTCCTCAGGTATAAGAAACTTCTCAGCTACAGGATTTACTTTAGTACTTCCTCAAGAAGTGCTACTGTAAATATACACTCAAGCCACCCACCTGCACATAGTGCCTGAATGCCGACTGAGGGAGAAAACAGGCATCATCTCTAGTTTTCTATTCTTGTTTTGGTTCAAATCTCAAAGGTAATTGAGAACTTGAAAAGTATAATTAGTAAAGAAAATAAAACAAGAAAATGTAGATACAATAAACTGTTTAAAAATCAAAGTTCTGAAGCCATAGGAAAACTTAGGTATCACTGAGTAAAATAGCTTCATTTAATAAGACGAAGAAGGAAGACGTGAAAGGCTTATGTGACTGGTCCAATGATACACAGAGGGAAAACAACGAAGCTCCTCCTGGTCCCAGTCTCTTGATTTCTAGATGGGGTGGAGAAAGAAAGATCCAAAGAAAAACATCAGTGCATGAAGGGATTTTGCCCTCTCTCGGTTATTAAAGCTTGTTTAAGCTTGTTTACTAGGCACTGGGATTTGAGAGCTTGACTTCTTCTTTTTCCCTTCTTTTCAAGTTATTTTTACATAGCAGTTAATTCCACTTTAAATTCTTTCAGTGCCAAAACTATAAGAAATATAGCTGTCCACTGAACAATTTAAAATCTCAGACAATGCTCAGTATCTGGAAGGGATTCCAGAGTCTCCTATTTCTTGGCTATTTGCAACAATAAAGAAGAACAGTACAGGTAATCCAAAATAATTAATAATTCTTGAGTGTTACTGCAACAGCAAGCAGAAATGCTGAAATGACACCCAGGATTTGGAGGCAGATTATTTATATCGACGGGCACTGACCGGGGTCATTACCAGAATATCAGGCCCTGATTTCTGGTGGTCCAGGGCTTATATGGGATAAGCAAGCAGGATGCACGGAGGGAGAATGGCTTGTTACTCGGGGACTGGCTTATACAACGTGGATTATGGTGACCAGCTGTGCATCACAGTGACCGGCCGTTTCTAAGAGACAGAAGCAGGTGGCACTGCAACAGGAACTATCATGTGGGCCACGGAGAAGCTACCTTACAATATGGATCTGAAAAGCCACACTCCCAAAGGCTCATGGGTTGGAGGCCTGGTTCTCAGCTGGTGGTGCTTTGGGAAGTAGTAGAAACCTTTGTAGGCAGGGATTGGTTGGACGCAGGAGGTCACATTTTGTTTCTGCCTTTGTTCTCTCTCTCTCTTCTTCTTCTGGGTTGCCATGAGGTGAGCACATTTTGCTGCCACACACTTCCACCACGATAGGCCGACTGCCTCATCACAGGCCCAAAAAGCAAGTAGACCGAAACAATGGATCAAAACTTTTGAAACCATGAGTCAAAATAAAATTCTCCTTCTTCAAGTTGTTTTACTCAATGGTTTGGTCACAGGAACAGAAAGCTAAAATACTGAATTATTTCAAACTAATTTAAATGTGGAAATTAATAACTAAGTTAATATGAGACAAGGCACACATGCCAAAATGTTTAAAGCTTTCAAAGGATGTGGCTTCCATAACTCCATCTGGCACTATCTCTACAGCTTGCAGCGGATATTCTGGAGTAGTTTTCAGATAGGAGACATCTAACAGTAATTTTGTTTTAAAAAGAGTGTAATATTCAGTATATGTAAGAAAGGAGATTGTAGAGCTGGTTGACCTGTGACTTTAAAAGTTTCTAGGATGAGCCTCAATGGGAAATGTTCAAGAGAACCAAGAAGAGTGATAACCTATAGTTACTTCTAGGAGTGTTATTTAAGACTGTCACTGTTTGGGGCTGGGGATTTAGCTCAGCGGCACAGCGCCTGCTTGGCAAGCGAGACGTCATGAGTTCAATTCCCGCTACCAGAAAAAAACAAAAAAATAAACAGAAAAAAGACTATCACTGTTAACATGGGTGCTCATTATCACCTTTCTCTATGTTACTTTCCTTCAAAATGCTTTTGATCTTCATACACATTCTCTTTTAATTTTCATAGTTCCATTACTCACTGTTTTCCACTGTTTCCTAATAGGTGAAGTAATCTATTGCTTTTATTTAAAAGGATCTGAATCTTTTTTCCTCACAGATTTTGCATATTAGATTTACTACAAGTCATTGAGAGCTAAGTTTTAAAATGAAATCCCACATGCTACACACAGTTTCAGTATCTTCTTGACTGTTCTAACTTCACTGCAGAAAACATTCTCAGTCTTTACCGAAAACAGCTTGCAAGACTATGTAGGAAAATGGGAAATAAAAAGATGTTGGTGCAGCTGGCCCTCCTTGTTCAGCTGTCTTAAAGGTCTATGGGGATTTTGATTGAACTGTAGTAGATCACAGAAGTTCTTAAAAGATTGTTTTCTTTACTTCCGGGAGGGAAGAATATACATGGATGAATTTCTTCCCATTGTCTGAAGTGGTATATTTCCAGATTCCTTAGAATCTATGTTTTTAAAAGAGTCATTTAATCCCTAGTATATTCTGTTTTCTTAAATCTTTGTTTTGTTTTGTTTTGTTTTGAGGTAGAGTCTCACTATGTAGTTCAGTCAGGCCTTGAACTCAGTAGCCCAGGCTGGCCTCAAACTCACGGCAATCTTCCTGCCTCATCATCCAGAGTACTGGGATTACAGGTGTGTGCCACCACACTTGGCAAATCTTTACAGTTAAGTTTCTTTCTTTCCTTCTTGCTAGAAAACACTGATTCTTTTATCTCCCATCTTTTCCCCTTCAGGCCATTCCCACTTCCTCTTCCTTGAATATCCCATTTCCCAGTTTTTCACCACTAGATGTCACAAGTACTCACATAAATGCCTCAAAGGCATAAAAATAAGCTTTTCCCTAAAATGTGGCCATGTATTTTGGCTTTCCATATAAAATCTTATATTGCTTAGGTCTACACACTAACTCACATTTACATGCTATTCCAACTCAGAATGGAGAGTTTAAGAAAAGTCTTAAAGGGCTGGGGATTTAGCTCAGCGGCAAAAGCGCCTGTCTGGCAAGCGCAAGGTCGTGAGTTTGGTTCCCGGTACCAGAGAAAAACAAAAACAAAAACAAAAAAAAAAAGAAAAGTCTTAAAATCAAGGAAAAACAAAATGGACCAGAAAGTCCAGAACAGAAATGCTTACTTCTGAATTGTGCAGAACCCACCACTCCAAGATCCTCATCTCCAAAGTGTCCCTTAGGTGTCCCTTAGTCTCAACCCCTGAGATTAATAGGCAATTTCTTTCTTTAAGGGGGGGTTCCAGAGGAGCAGATTGAAAAATCTGTTAGGCACTTTTTCATTACCTTCTGGGAGGGAAACATGTAAGACACCAGAGCCCACTTTCATCCCACTGGTTTGTATTTCAGTTGAAGGAGTGACACATTAAAACAGTATTTTCTGATCATGGATTTTTGCAGCTATACAGATCCTTAGAATGATCAGTTCTAACCTTTTTTCTATTAGGAAAACAATCCTTGGAGTGGTTTGTTCATTGTCCTAGGTTGGTAGCAGAACTAGACCTTGTACACACATTTCTTGTACTCTTAGGCTTTATTCATCCTCTCTGTACTTATTAATATACTTGAAGTAGATTCATGTATTTATTCAGGAATTCTGAAAGAAAAATTATAAGCCAAGATATTCCTTAGATTGTGCTTAAAAAGACTCTTAGTTCAGTAAGCCTCTTTTGTGGAGATTTAATGTTAAAAACATCAGGTTATTCATTATTGACACCATAAAAAGAAATACGCTTTATTGCTGCCATTACACAAGTTTATTGTGGTCTGTTTTGTTTTGCTTTGTTTGTGAGTGTGTGTGTACACATGTGCTAGGGAATGAAATGAATCCACATCGTTAATCAGATTTTGCTGATTGACACTTAATACAGAATGATGGAATAGCTCTTCCTTTTGTTTCTTTTTTTTCCACATTGCAAGTCAATCAAACCCATATACATCTTTCAATGAAGTTTACTGATTTAAAGGAAGATGACTAGAGTTAATGAAAAGATATAGTCAACTCACTGATAATCTAAACAAAAAAATCTTATTGTTTTCCTCAAGTTGAAAAGGAAATTATCTTAGTCCTTTGAGTATAAAAGTGGTGAAAAATTATAGTTTCAAAATAGTTGTATCACAAAATACTTGATTTCTTTTTTCATACACAGTTTTTGTGGGGATGGGCAGAGCTCACTTAGAGCCCTGCAGAGCCCATGTCCCTTGATTCTTATCCAGTTCCCAAGAAAGAGCAGCATGCAGACCTCTCTGGTACACGTAGCTCTTTTCTCCACTTTGATGGAGATTTTCGTGATAAATCTAGGTACAGAATTTCTTTTGAATATGAATTTTCACCTGATTATCACATTAAGAAATTCACTTAGCCAAGTTTTCTTTTCTTTTTAGAGAGTAAAATTTAAAAATGTTTTTTCTTTGTACCAGAAATCGAGCTCAAGACCTTGTGGCAGGTGCTGTGCCGCTGAGCTATCAACCCAGCCTGACTGGCTAAGTTTTAAAGCATAACTTTTCTCATATAACTTTTGAAACACTGAATTAAAAATTAATTCTTTGGTCACAATGAAAATACATGGAAATTAGTTAAATTGATGACATTTTAAGGTGTTTTAGATATTCCATGGAAAGAAAGAAAGAAAGAAAAGAAGGAAGGAAGGAAGGAAGAAAGCAAGCAAGAAAGAAATGTTAAATAAATCAGAGATAAAGGGTTGCATGGGTAAAGGGTTTTCTTACACATTTGTAATACTGTTTAGTATATTATAGACTGAAGAATTCTGCATTTAAGAAAATTGATTAATTGTATTTAAACTAACATTTTCTAAGTATAGTTGGTCTAAAACTTTTAAGAATAACAAACACATCATGTGAAAAATAGGGTGAGAAATCTTGATTGCCAAAGTGATATGATGCTTGCTTGATGAAGCAACCACTCTAACTCTTGCAATGTCCTACAGAATGCAACGTTTCTATCTGATTTTTATCTAACTTATTGGCAGTATCTTAACAGTATCATTTTTGCCTTTATAATCACTTTCTGCCCAACAGCAAGATTCATAATTGCAAAAACTTGCTCTCTACATGCTGAAGACTAAAACTAGACCTGTGTGTACCACTATGCACTAAAGTAAAAATGGATCACAGATCTAAATATTAAAGCAGAAACACTAAATCTACTTGAAGAGAAAGTAGGTAAAAATCTTGAAGACACAGGTGTAGGCAGAGAGTTCATGAATAAAAAGGAAAACAGAGAAGGAAAAGGGAAAAGGCAGGTCAGTTATACTATTAGAGTCTCTTAGTTCATTGAAAAGGGAAGTTTGTGCTAATTTTTTTTTTTTTTTTTTTTTTTTTTTTGTCTTTTTGAGACAAGGTCTTGCTATGTAGTTCAGGCTGGCCTTGATCTCATTTTGTAGCCCAGACTTGTTTTGAACTCACAATGATCTTCCTGCCTCAGCCTCCCAAGTGCTGGGATTACAGGCACATGCCACCACTCCCTGCTGTGCTAATATTGATTGGAGAAGTTTTTATGCCCATATCTTTTACTGTGAGCAACTACTTTAAAGATAGCAACATGCAATATATTAACTATTGCTATTCTTCTATTATTTTGTTATGAAGTTTTGTTTTACCTTTTACCTATAAAACTAAAATTTCATAATTGCAATGTCAAAAACCCAACCTCTACCAAGTTTATTTATAGAATTTCCCAAGTATCAATGTCCTTGTTGATAGTCTATTTTATTTAGTTTCTTAAATATTCCTTTCACATGCATTTGACACAATCTTTCTGGCTGATTTCCTTTAGCCTATTTAGTTGTCTTCTACTTAATATAAGTTTGCTCCTGTGAACTGATAATAAGGTTGTTATCTTGTGGTCAAGGCAGGTGTACATTCAAGATAAAGTACTAATTTTTCAGTGTGGCCCAAAAGATTCTGTGTTTGGTCCTAAGGTTGCATGGGACTGTGAATCTGTATCATCACGACTAATGGAAGTTTCGCCAAGATCCATATAAACAAGTAAACATGGGCTGCTGCTTCACACTGTCACTGTAAACCTGTTTGAGGTCTCAGTACTTTAATACCTGTATTATCTCATAAATCTCATGGATAATTATAATAATATTTTATCCTACCTTGGATATAGACATAGCTTACAAAGTTGCTTTCCCTGTGAGTATTTTCACATGTCTTGACAGAGATGATTCATTTTGCTAGTCTGTCACCATCACATACAAAGAACTCTCGTAAGGTAGTTTTCTTTCAATCAGTTGTAAAAGCCATTGACCATTCTCCAGTGCAACTTGGAACCCAGTGCCTTTGCAATAAGCCTGATCCTTAACTTCATCATACATATGGATTTCCCATCACATATGTCACAAACCCTGGCAAAAGTTCCACAAAGAATTATTTGCCATTTAGTACTCAGAGATGAGATAATGTTCATCATGGGAACCCAAATATTCATGCAATTTGTTTTGATCCAAGGTCTGTGATGATCTGGCTCTCATATGTTCTTCAATTGATCTCTCATCTATTATTTTTCCTTATTAAAAATAAATTATTGTCATTCAAATATCCTATTCTCCCTTGTGCCATGATTTGGACATGCTCTTTTCTTCATGAGAATGTCGACCCCTTTCTTTATCACCTAATCAAACCTCCTATTTCCAGGTTTGATTTTTAAAATTACCATTTCTAGGCCATCTTTCATAGCCATTCCTAGGCTCAAAGGCAATTTTAATTGCTGTGAAATTAGTAAAGATGAGAAATTAGAATAGTATACTATTTAGTATGGTAATAACTACTTTAACATATAAAATCTCAAATATAAAATGGTTAGGATACAATAGAAGTTTATTTTACAATCATATAAATTCTTAGAGATTTCTTACTAGTGGGAAGTCCTCCAATGACTGACTGAGAATGATAAGTTTGTTCTTTCAAGTAACTTCACCATCCTCAACACTGTATTCAATCAGTGGAAGAAAAAAAACAGATGAAGAAGGGACAAATACTTAACAACTTTGACCTGGAAGTGACTCACTTCCCCTCATTTCCTTTACATTAGAACAAGTCATATATGGTTCGGTCTGGGTGTATTGAGTTTAGGAAGTTTTGCTCTTGATCACACAACAGTTTCTTGGTGACAAGTCCTACCATGGAAGGAAATGCCAGAGTTTTGGGAATGACAATTATTTCTAACACAATAGATATTCTACCACTGTAGGGCCAGAGATATAGCTCAGTGGAGCAAGTGCCTGCCTAGCAAGGGTAAGACCCTGAGTTTGATTCCTGATACCAAAACCCCCCTCAGAAAACACATTGTAAATGACTAACTCCAACTTAAGAATGTTGTAATAGTAAAGTTATTTATTAAAGTCATTCACTGTTAGTTCTGAGAAACCAGGAGTGTCATAGGGAATCTAGCAACCCATGAAACTTGTGGTAGAGGTAAGAGAGTGATTGGTTCCCAGCATACAGTATCCAAGTTTGATGACTCTAAAACAAAGTAAGAATGTGTTTTATCCAATTTTGCAATGTAAAAATCCCACAGACAGACTTTAGCTGATTGACTGTTGTGTTTACTCACCGGACCAATTACTGTGGCTACTACTAAGGAGCCCTCTGATTGGCTAAGCCTGACTCTACATCTTGGTTGTGATTGGCACTATAATTAGCAACTCTGTGCAAGAAGAGGTTAAGATCCAACTCTCCAAAGGAGGGTAGAAGCACTATTACCAAAAGAATGAACAAAGATTTTATAGTTAAAACAGAAAGGTATAGATAAGCAAATATTTATTACAGAAATACTGTTTGTAAAAATCAAGCATAATGCATTGAAATTCTAAGATTTCCTAAACTTTTATTGGAAAACTCAATTTTCCTTTTGGCTTCCTCACTTCCATAATAGAACAATGACCTTAACTTGATAGTTACAAAGAGAAGAACTTTAATCTTCTTTATTTGTGGAAATCACCAAATATTGTTTCATTTTAATTTAGATTTCATTTTCCCATATAAAAACATATTTCTAAAGAGCAATAATGTGAAGATAATATATAAAGTCCATTCTTCCAATTGGACACAGGTCAAAATTAGTATTACCATATATTCTAGTTTGTCCAGGATTTTATATTTGTCCTGTTTTATACTTATCTTAGAATGTGAAAAAAATTTAAAAGTGCTTAAAGAAATTATTTCACTACTTAATTGTCACTATTTAATATAGTTTTCCCTCAATTGCCTTTGTTAAAATATGAATCCAAGTACTTGAAAATGTCTGTGGTGAGAAGAAAAAGCAATGTTTTCTTAACTTATTTAGGCTACTAAGCTATAACTAGTGAGGCCCATAAAGTACTTTAAAGATTCCTATGCCTAGTACTTTCAGCAAAAATAAAAGTGAACCGGCCCATAAAAAATTAGAACAAGTGAATTCCTAAAAGTTAGGAATGGGTGTCTAGTTATTTTCTTTGTGGCTGAGACAGCTGCAAGTTAAAGGAGGGAAGGTTTATTTTTACTCACAGTTTGTAGAAGTTTCAGTCCATAGTCAGCTGGCTCCAAGCCAAGGTGGCGTGGCAGAGGCAAAATAGTTCATGATATAGTGGTGAGATGTGGGAAAAGAAAAGGGAAAGAAGGAGAAATTTTGTAGATAGTTAACATAGTTGTTCTACTGTCTTCTATTTCTTTGCTGAAAGAAACTGTTAATGAGTCCTTGATTGATCAATATTGCATGTCTCTGTCTTCATGAGAAACCACTTTGAAGATATCAATATGTAATACAACAAGCATTGTTAATTTTCTAACGCTTTGTAACTCTGTATTGTCTGTACTGTTCTTTTGCTATTTTGTAAAAGGTTGTCTGTCTGTTAATGTTTTCCTCCTTTTATTTTTAAAATAAAAAAAAGATATAGTGGTGAGAAGGGAGGGGAAGGAATGTGTACCCTTCTAGGCCACACCAACTGTGACCCACCTCTTCCACGAGGCTTCACTCCTAACACTGCAATCAGCTGTAACCCCATCAGTGGATTAATCCACCGGTGAGTACCACACACCCGTTATCCAGTCACCACTCAAAAGCCTCATGAGAGCATGAGGTTTTGGGGGGACATCTGGATGTAAAGCATTTTGCCTCTGGCCCCAAAAGACTCATGTGTATCCGTTTATGCAAAATGAATTTTTCAGTCTCTCCTTAAGAGTTGCCAAAGTCCTAACAGTTCAGTGTTGATGAAAAGTCCAAGTCCAAAGTCTCGCCTGAGATTTAAGGCAAACTCTTAGCTGTGAGCCCTATAAAAATGAAAAGAAAGTTAAACACTTTCAACGTGTCGTGGTGCAGTGTAAACATTCTTATTCCAAAAGATAGAAATAGGAAATTGAAAGGAATAGCACCAAAGCAAGGCTGAAATCCAGCAGAGAAAACATTAAGTCCTGTAGTTTCGTGTCCAGCACCCAAGGGCAATCTGTGGGAAAATGTGCCTCGTGACACTGTAGATGGTTGTAGCCTTCACAGCCTCTCTCTTGAGGTGGCCTTGTCACTCCTGTGGCTTTTCTCAAATATCCTTCATTCTGGTTTTTTCAACTTTCTGGTGTCTCCACCTTTGGCTTGTACTCACAGCTTCACACAATGCTCTCTCAGGGGCACCTGCCCTGGCCTCCCAGGACTTCTGAAATCCGGTCAAAAGCCTTCCTGACCCTTCTGCATGCATGGAAAACCAACACCATATGGGTGACATTGATGTCTACCACTTACTGGAGCAGTAACTGAACACTTGTAACTTGCAGCTGGTTGCAGAGCCCTCCGAGTGCCTGGATGGTTGATCACAGTGAACTGAATTCTGGGGAATCAAATCCCATTCCCTAGGCTGCCACCATTCTGGAGCATGGTGCCCTGGGGATCTCTTCTCAAAGCAAAGTCTTTCACCTTTGCAATTTCGAGCCTGCAAAGGATGAAATCCTGCTGGTTCTTGTGATGCTTTCCAGCTATTTTTTCTATTGTGCTGTTCCAAATTACAGCACAATTTTGATGCTAACCACAACCAAGTTCTCCCCTGCTCCATCTTTTCAGGCTACAACTTTACTGGAGCTTCCTTTCTGGCCAAACTCAAAACTTTAAAAATCATTCTGCTAGGCTGTTTGCTCTTGATTCTGAAGGTAGTGCTGGCTAAAAGCTTCAACAGTAGCCATGCTACTCCCTCAACATTAGATGGCCTTGAAACATCTTTCACCAGATTAATTAGTCCGTTGCCCTTAATCTCAGTCTCCTGCAATATTTCAGGATCAGGAGGAAAATTTAGACAAATTTTCTGCCAGAGCATAACACATATGGCCTGGAATCCAATTACTGATGCATCCTTGTTCCCAATTGAAATTTCTTGAGTCTGGCCTTTACTAGCTGCATTTCTATGAGCATGCTGGTCTTTTGAACTCTGATCAGAGTCTTCCATCAAGGTTGGCTTGCAGATTTTTAGGGCTGCTTCTTCAGGTGTATCTCCAAACCTTTCTAAACTTTTTCTGCAAGCCAGTTCCAAAGACTTCTGAACCACATGAACCACAGGAATGACTCCACTTCTGACACCAAAATTTTATTCATCTGGATTCCAGGAAAAGTAGAGTCTCATGTGACGATCATTTCATGGAAATGAGGATTCCTGCAGAGGTGGGAAACTAGGACTGAGATAATCATCAACCAGAGAGTGGGCCAGGGCAGCTAATCTTTAAAAGCTGGTCTTCTGCTTTTGTAGAATGTCTTTCACCAGACTGGCTTCTCCAGCTGTCCTGTCCTGTTTTTTCTTACTCTCCTTTGATAAGAGCTGCCTGATCCTTGTCAAAGTTCTTATCATTTTGTCTTTATTTCTAATGAAATCTTTTTGCTAAAAATTTTTGTTTTAGTTTTAATTTCTATTATCACTAAAAGTAAGGATCCATGATAGCCTGTGACATGTATATCTGTAACCAATAACCTTAGGAAACAAACCCAAGGGACAGGGCAGGGTGGGCAGGAATGTAAATCCATGAATAAAATTTGGATGCTTCAAATGAGGCAATTCCTCAGTGGAATGGTGAATGAGAATAAACTATTTCCTGAAAATAGCAAGCTAATTTTCTGTCTTGGTTTTGGATTAAAAACAAAATTGTGGACCTGGAGCAAATTTCCTGTGAGAAACCACATTATTCTTCCTCTTGAAGTCTCAGAAAGAACCTGACTTTTCTTTCAGTAACTGATTAAATAGGAACTAGAGTTTTGTCTGATAAATCTGAAACAGAGATTTGCTGGGCATGAGAAATCATAGCTTCAGATGCTTTTCTTTAGATTGCTTTTTCCCGAGTATATTGTAAGTACGACAGTGGCTGGGAAGGTGCTGCAGGTGTTACAGGCAACTAAGTTAGATAAAATGTTATAGGGAGTCAGATAGGGCTAGGTCCTGGAAGGAGCCAGTGCAGATTAGACACCTTGCAACTGTGTGAGAGATAGGCACCTCTGCTGTGGGCCAGACCTCAAGACAAAAGATAAAACAAGTGCACCCGCATACTTTCCTAAGGATAAACAACAGGAATGATATTCTAAATAGGTTTCTATTACCTTGAGGAAGCCAGGAAGAACCACTAACTCAATGCCCTCCAGGAAAGGCCCCTGTTCTGTATTCACGCCTGCTTGCTACTTGATTTGCTTCCCTATTTGATCCCAATTTAATCAAATTTACCTGAGCAATTATATTTGTAATCTCATAATCTGATTGGTTGACCATAATTTCATCCTACCTTGTGATTTCCCATTTTTCCCACCTTGGACCTGCCTCACATCATGGATTTGTTCTATAAAAACTCCTAGAAATGCCAGGATCCTGGGCAACCCACTTGGGATCCCATCTTTTTTCTCTCAGACAGAAGTTTTCTTTCCCTTAATAAATATATTCTGCTCTTAACCTCCCTTGTTCCTAAAATTTATTCTTTGATTTTAGAGAACACAAACTCCTACTAGACGTCCAGCAGGTGAGGAGTTTCTTTGCCCTATATTACAGGGACCCACACTACCCACAATTTTACAGGTAATTCAAAATTTTGAATACCTCGATGAAGATTACTGTTTGAGTTTTTATTAGCATTTTTTGGTAGTGCATTATAATCATCTTTGCTTTGGGGAACTGGTATATCCGTAAAGCATGTCCTGACATTTTTGATCCTTTTACTCCCCTTCCCTCTTCCTTTGTTTAATTTTTTAAGTGTTACATATTTGAATGTTTGAATGAGACCACCAGCACATTGAGTTCCTGACAAGCCTAGAGGCAGTGTGTCACCCAGCTGTAGCTTTGGGGTCCTGGCGAGGAACGCAATGTTCCACTCCTGTGTCCCTGCTCTGAAGCGCCTCCCAGGGCTGGTCTGGGCTCTGTGTCCACCATTGCTCTCTGTTCCTCATCTGACAGGTGTGGGAATTTCTTCATCCCTTCTTGAGACCCGTAACTCCTGAGACTCACCCAGGACTCCTTGGTGAAGGGGAAATTGTTTAATTTTTACTAAGGAAGAAAATAAATCTGAGTACACTGTGCTTGGATCTAAACTCATTTTCTGGGGATTTCAAATGAGTGATTTCTTCCTATCTTGTATTTTAATGAAACATGGGGATAGAATAAATGGAGACAGGCGGCAAAATATTTGGTCCAGTATAGGAAAGGAGGTTAAAATACGCAGAATCTGTGAAAGGGTGACCTTTCTTGGCACCTCACTCAGCTTTTGTCTTTCTACACTTGTCTCTCTTCCTCAGTTCCACAGGGAAAATAAAGTTGTCCTCTCTTGTCTATGGAGGATTCATTCCAAGATCCCCAATAAATGTCTGAAACTGCTGGCTTCTGAATCTCACATACAAGCCCCGCAGTGCTAGAACTGTCCGTGTTATAACTAAGGTGGCTGCTAAGTGACTACTGGGCAAGTGCTCTCTACAGCCTAGATGCACAGGACCAGGGGATGAGTCACATCCCAGTGGGATGGCGTGCAATTTAAAATCGATGAGTTGTCAATTTTTGGAGTTTTCTACTTAATATTTTACTTAATATATTCATTGAATCTTCCTTGTGATTGACCACAAGGAAGTGAAGCCGCACAAAATGAAACAGCATGTAAGGAGGAATTTTGTATTCTCTCATTTCATTTGTCCATCATGTTTTTAATTTATTTTTCCTTAATGTGGTCTATGAGGGTTAATCCTAACTGTGTCCATTTGATTGGCTTAAGAAACACTTGAGGATTGGTAAAGCACATTTATGGGAGTGTCCAGGCGGGTCATGGCATGACTCCACACGTCTGGCTCCGTCCTCTCTGGACCTGCTCCCCTCTCTGCTTCTCTGTCATGGTCAGCATCTTGCTGCAGCATGCCCTTCCACCATGAGCGACATTTCTGTCTTGGAGCTCAAAGACCCTGTACTGAATTCCCTTAAAATGTGAGCTAAATTAAGCTTCTCTTCCTTTAAATTATGGGTGTTGGTGTTGTGTCCCAGTGATGAAACCTGGTTAATAATGGTAAAAACCAGAAATTCTTCTAAGAGCTATGTCTTCAAGGGATTAAGGGCATCGACATACAGATTTTCATTATAAAAAAAGACAGAAAGGAGAACAATTAAATCAGTGTTTTTCCATTGTCCTTTCATCTTTTCATTTTTGATACCATTTTGGAAATTTTCTTTCTCATTATCATTTTCCCTCAAGAAATTTTAATACCACAGATATTCTGTATATTTATGTTCTGTGGCCTTTATTTTTTATTTTTTTATTTTAAAGAGAGCAATACATGAAATAGAACAGTAGCAGGGTACCAGTATCACGAACATAAACAAATCAAAGCAAACACATTCAAAGTGATACAGGGTCTCAAGACAAATTAATATAGATCAACAGTGGTTGTTACGTTGCATACGGCTGTCCTCAACTACATTGTTCAGATTATCAGA
>NW_004955444.1:298765-299677 GCF_000276665.1 Chinchilla lanigera | reverse complement strand
TACACCACCAGACAACAGCAATACAGTCATCACAGCTATTCATATATATGTATTTATGTTTTGCCTTACTTCTTTCTTTTTTCTTCTTTCCCTCATCCCAGTCATTCCTTCCTTTGAGGAATTTCTTTTCCTTTCCTATCATCTATTGTACGTTTTGAATTTTACCTAGTCTTTCAGGTTCCTACACCAATGAGACAATATGATGTTTACACTTGTGGGTCCGATTTATTTCACTTATGAGTGTGGTCTCCAGTTGCATCCATTTACCTACAAAAGCCTCAAGTTTATCTTTTTTAATAGCTGAGTAATACTCCATTGTATAGAAATACCACAACTTCTTTATCCATTCCTCAGTGGATGGGTATCTGGGTTGTTTCCAAGATTTAGCTGTAACAAATTGTGCTGCTATAAATATGGGTACACATATATCGCTGTGGTATGATGTTTTTAATTCTTCTGGGAAAATACCCAGAAGGAAATAGCTGGGTTAAATGGCACTTTCAATCCTAGTTTTGTGAGGAATCTCCAAACTGATTTCCACAGTGGTTTCACCAATCTACACTCCCACCAGCAGTGAAGTAGAGTTCCTTTCTCCCCACAGCCTCTGTAGCATTTGTGATTGGTTGATTTCTTGATGATAGCCATTCTTTCTGCAGTGAGATGGCATCTCAGTGTTGTTTTACTTTGCATTTCTCAAATGACAAATGATGTTGAAAATTTTCTCATGTATTTATTCGCCATTAGTATCTCTTCATTAGGGAAGTGTGTATTCAGCTCATTTTTGGATTGGGTCTTTGAATTTGGGAGGCTTGATTTTTTTTAATTCTTTTTGTGTCTTAGATAGAAGTCCTTTGTCAGATGGGCAGTTGGCTAAAATTTTTTCCCAATTCATGGGTTTTCTTTTTATTTTAT
>NW_004955444.1:295267-296495 GCF_000276665.1 Chinchilla lanigera | reverse complement strand
TTGACTTGCTCTTCTTTTTCTAGGAACTTGAGGTGCAGCATAAGATTGTTTATTTGTGTTTGTTCTGTTTTCCTGCAATGGGAATTCACGGCTATAAATTTCCCTCTGAGGACTGCTTTCATTGCATCCACAGGTTCCTGTAGGTTGTATCTCCATTTTCGTTTGATTGTAAATAGTGTTTAATCTCTACTTTGATTTCATCTGTGACTCATTGATTGTTTAGGAGGATGTTATTTAATTTCCAATGTTTTTGGAGTTTCTGTGTTTTCTTTTGTCATTAATTTCCAATTTCATTGCACTATGGTCTGATGGTATACATGGGATAATTTCAATTCCTTTGCATTTACTTAAACATGTTCTATGTATTAGTATATGGTCTATTTTAGAGAACATCCCGTATGCAGCTGAGAAGAATGTGTATTCTGATGCTGTTGGGTGGAACACTCTGTAAAGGTCTAGTAAGTCTATATGTTCACACGTTTGGTTAAGTTCTGTTATTTCTTTCCTAATTTTTTGTCTAGTTGATCTATCTCTTTGTGACAGTGGTGTGTTAAAGTCCCCTGTTATGATTGTGTTGCTACTTATATGTTTTTTCATGTCTGTTAGAATTTGTCTTATCTAGGTGGGTGCTCCTATATTTGGTGCATAGATGTTTAGGAGTGTTATCTCTTCCTCTTGAAGCTTCCCCTTCACAAGTGTGTAGTGACCTTCTTTATCTCTTTTGATTGTTCTTGGCTTGAAGTTCACATTGTCTGCAAACAGAATAGCTACACCCACTTTTTTCTGAGTTCCTGTTGCATGGACTATTGTTTTCCATCTAATTTTCAGTATTTGAATTTCCTTTTGAGTTAAATGTGTTGCTTGTATACAACATATGGTTGGGTTTTGTTTCCTAATCCATTCTGCAA
The DNA here is from genome assembly GCF_000276665.1 of Chinchilla lanigera. Classification (NCBI taxonomy): domain Eukaryota; kingdom Metazoa; phylum Chordata; class Mammalia; order Rodentia; family Chinchillidae; genus Chinchilla; species Chinchilla lanigera. Next base: position 295,587 of record NW_004955444.1, on the reverse strand, counting down.
GTCTACTTGTTTTGGCTGGTGCATTGAGACCATTTACATTGATGGTTATAACTGATATGTAGGGGCTTATCATTGTCATGCTATTTCCCTACTGTTGTATTCTCCTTTTTGCCCTCTGTTTAATTTCTTGCTCTGCTTGGTTGTTCTTTTCTGTTGTTGTTCTTGAAGTTGTGGTCCGTTTTAGCTCTTCCTAGTATATCTTTCAGTACTCTCTGTAGGATTGGTTTGGCACTCATGAATTTCTTCAGTTGTTCTTTATCAAGAAAATATTTTATTTCTTCATTAAATTTGAAAGATAGCTTTGCAGGGTACATCAATCT
>NW_004955444.1:268644-294357 GCF_000276665.1 Chinchilla lanigera | reverse complement strand
TGTTTTGGTGGTGTGGAGGTCTGAGATTGCACTTTGCTCCTTTGTTTTGTCATTTTTGAAGAACCAGAGACTCCCTGTAGTGCAGTCTCACTGTCCTCATTATTTGTGAGTGGCAGGGTGAGAGCCTGAAGATCCCCAGTGCTCAGTGTAGCTCCTGTACTGGTGAGTGGTGGCAACCCAGCCCAAGCCCAGATACTACGTGTGTGCTGGGTAACCACCGAGCCCCCAGAGGGTGCCTGAGGCTTTGCCTGCCTTGCACACTGGTCAGGGAGGCAGAGCCCAGACTCACCTGGCTTCCTGATGATCTGGAGCTCAGCCCAGCCCAGGAAGACACACTATAGGTGTGGCAGGTAGAAACCGAGGCTCTGGAGGGTACCTGAGGTTTCGCCTTCCTTGCACGCTGGTCAGAGAGGCAGAGCCCAGACTCACCCGGCTTCCTGATGATGGATAATGTCCAGGGTTCAGCCCAGCCTGGGGCAGCACATTATGGTGTGGTGGGTAGCCACCGAGGCCCCAGAGGGTGCCCAAGGTTTCACCTGCCTTGCACCTGCTCTGTGACCTTTGCACAGCCATAAACCATTGTAATATCTAGACAGTTTTTCAATTGTGGTACTTTTATATAATGGAATATTACTCAGCTGTAAAGAAAGATAAACTCGAGGCTTTTATAGGCAAATGGTCACAACTAGAGACCATACTCATAAGCGAAATAAATCAAACATACATGTGCAAACACCGCATTGTTTCTCTAGTGTAAAGCCTGAAAGAGTTAATTTAATCTAGGAGATATGATAGACATTGAGAATTGATAGGAAAGCACTCATAGGTAAGGGATAACTGGGATATGGGAAAAGAGAAGGGAAAGAAGGAGAAAGTTTGTATATATGTATATGCAGGATAGTTAACACGGGTATTCTACTGTCCTGTATTTCCTTGCTGAAAGAAACTGTCAGTGAGGCATTGGTTGATTAGCTTTGTATGTCTATATGTGTTTTCATGAGAAACTACATTGAAGATATCAATATGTAATACAATAAGCATTGTTAATTCCCTACCACTCTGTTTGTAACTCTGTAATGTCTGTACTGATCCTATACTATTTTGTAAAATGTTGTCAGTCTGTTAGTATTTTCCTCCTTTTATTTCTAAAATAAAAATAAATAAATAAAAAAAATAGTTTTTCACCTGCAGGAATATAGTTTTTACCCACAGAGCACATTTTCCCACTGAGTCTGGTTAAGTGACTATCTCTGCTTTTGAGTCCTTCAAAATTACTGAGGAACAGTGAAAAGAATACTCAACTTATATCATTTGCCTATAGAGAATTACGCTAACTACACTCTCTCTGATATTCTATCAAAAGTATTTAATGTCTTTGAATGTAATTTTTCTCACATATAAAATGAAGTTAAGGTCAAAATAATTAGCAAGCAAATAAGCATAACTGAAAATATCTTATCTACCTACATCACAGGGTTCTTGTGAAAGTAACTTTTCCTGAGATAAATTAGTTTATCAAGTCAGATGTACCACAGCTTGCCTTTCATCTCTTTCATCACAAAACCAGGGTGTTGTTATCATTAACATAGAACCTCCAGTGTTTGATCAGTAGCAGGAGGAATGAGGCAACAGGAGGAATGCTCTGTTGTTTTAGTTAATCAAGTAGCCAGACAAATTTTTTTAGTGGGAATTAGTGGGAGAGTTTTTCTGGTGATAAAGAAGGGGAATTTATGCTTAAGGAGGAAAAAGTCACTGAGGAAGGTCTTGGAGTATTTTATAATGTAAAAACAATACTCAACATGGTTTGACTCTAACACATTATTTACAAACAAGGGCTATACTATTTAATTCATTGTTTTTCTATAAAGAAACTAGTTATCTTTAGGTAAACTAAAATTTGAATGTAAACTTATTTGCAACTCCTGTTTTTAAGTGCAAGTTCTATATGTTGTTCTTATAAAATGCATTCAATTTTCAAGTCTACAAATTCTAAAATATACAATTGACTAAAAATAATACTACACCTAATCTTTACTGAGCACACAGTACATGTCAGGTCCTAGTTGATGTGTGTTACAGTTATAGTTTCCTATCCTCAAATGACATACTCTATCAGTTGTGTTATGTATTGTAGGAACCATTGTTTTGTTTTCAGTAACACATCTCCCCCATCTACTATCTCACTTCCTACGGTTTCAGTTACCCTCAGTCAATTGTGGTCTGAAAATGTTAAAGAGGAAACTCCAGAAAGAAACAACTCATAAATTTTAAAGTGTGTGCCATTCAAGTTGTCCTGCTCCATACCATCCAGAACATGAACCATCCTTTTGTCCAGCACATCCACACTGAGTACATCACCCAACTATCCAAAGGTCTCATAGTAGCCGTTTTGATTATCAGATCTACCACTGTGTTATCAGAGTTTGTGTTTCAGTAACCTTTATTTTACTTAACAATGGCCCCATAGGATAACTGGTGATGAAATTCAGATATGCCAAAAAAAAGGTGTAAAGAGGGCTTTCTTTATGTGAAAAGGTGAAAGCTCTTAATACGGATACACACGCACACACACACACACACACACACATATGCACTGAAGTTGCTACGAGTTATGGTAAATATAAGTCTTATAAAATTGTGAGGAAAACAAAATTTGTGCTAGTTTTGCTATATTACACCTCAAATTGCAGAGGTTTTTGCTACTGTGCAGAAGTGCTGGTTAAAATGTAAAGTATCAAATTTGTATGTGTGTGTGTGTGTGTGTGTGTGTGTGCATGTGTGTGTATAGGAAAAATTATGCATGATTTATTACAATAGATCTCCTGGCTGCAGCATCCCAGGAGGGCAAGTGTGGAAGCCACATGGCTTCCTGAGCCTGAGCCTAACAACTCACTGTTCACCTCCACTGCAGTGTCTTGGTCAAAGCCCATCACAGTGCTGTCCAGCCAGCTCATCTTGGGAAGAGCTGCGAAGAACTGTGGCTGTTTTTAATTTCTTACACACACTTTCACAGATGAATGACAGAGTCTCAGAGGGGTTATACAACATGTCTAAGATCTCCCAGAGAGCAAAATGGTGCAGGCTAGAGTATTCTGCATTTAGATTTTTCTGATTCCAAAGTGTGTTCTTTTAACTACATAGCATTACATTCAATTGTACTTCATATGCCTCTGAATTCCTCAAAGCACTTGTGAGCTGAATTGAGTCCCAACACATATACCCTTGTATTCAAGTCCTAACATCCAGTACCCAGTATATAACTGTATTTGGACACAAAATCTTTAAGGTAAAAATTAAGTGAGTCTGGTGGGTTCTCCAACATGAGTGGTATCATTGGAAGAAGAGATTAGGACACTGACAACTCCCAGAGGGTAGACCACATGAAGACAGAGGGAGAGGACAGAAGGCAGCCAGTCCTCCTGACACTCGGATTCCTGGTTTCTAGCTTGCAGAACTGTGACAAAAGAAATGTCTGTTGTTTCAGGGGCCTAGCCTTAGCAAACTAATATAGCACTGTTAAACAGATTGGTTCATTCGGTGTTCGTAGTGACTTTCTAAGACTGGAAACTGAATACTACTGTTACTTAAAAGTGATTTTATGTATTTGAAGATGTACCTTAAGGTGGGATGGAAGAAATAAAGACAGAAAGGAGACAAGGAAAATTGTTATTTTCAAATTGTACTTTTATAAAATCTGCAGGTTTAGGATGCAAAATTACCCAAGTATTCCCTCCTAGGAGATTGACTCCAGAAATTCCTAAGCATCTTAAAGATATAATAATTTGGACATTTGATTTTCCTCTGATCCTGTGGATTCACAAATTCCACAGATCATTATCCGCACGGAAGAAGAACTGTTCATTGACTACTGTATCTCTAAACTTCAAACACATGAAAATGGTTTGCATTCTAACTAAATCCACTAACAGATAACCTGATAGACACTAGGAACTCACATCCTAGATGATCTCTCTTGTGGACACCCCCAAGACCACACCAACACTCGAAGCCCCAGACTTTAACTTACCTCTGTTCTGCGTGCCCACACTCTCTTTTCTGAGTGTGTACCTCTTTAACTCTGTATATTAAACCTACCTATGCCTCTTCTTTCTCCTTAACAAATCCACTTATGCCTCTCATTGACATGTCCTGAAATGCTTTTCTGTGACATAGGTTGGGCGAACCTTCTAGCTACATCGTGTGTGTGTGTGTGTGTGTGTGTGTGTGTGTGTGTGTGTGTTAGCTGAGGTCTCTATCTGCTCACTGGGAGGGACCATCTCGGACCCTGTCCTGTGCCATACCTCACCCAGTAGGGCTTTCTGGCTTTTTGGGCCCCTTTACAAGCCAGGTCTTGTGGCTCTTGGGGCAATGTTTTCACTACTCGGTCAAGACCTGTAACTCATTTCTAACCTCCAAGCCTTCTCTTCAGGATGCGCTTGCTTTGCTTTGTATTTAAATTCCTCACTATGCGGCTAAGCTGATATGGTATTTACTTTGGGACATCTCCTAGCATACATTTTTTTGCTTTTACTTTCACTTTTTTCTCTTTTAGAGCTACTAAATCAGAATCTACATTTTAGTAAGTTCCTCTGGGTGGTTTGTGAGCATACTAAAATTTGAAATGTGTTGTTCTATTCAATTTTATGAAGAATCTGTGGTATTTTATTCAATTTGAACTCTACACATGCCTTGAGAATATTCTTGCCTTATAAAGGATCATAAACCTAAAATATGGAACTGAAAATGTGGACATAAAAAGCTAGAAACAGTTTGGCTTTATTTACCCTAATCTAGAAGAAAGAAATCAGGCAAGACATACAGGCCAAAATATTAAAGAGAAAAGAATGATAATAAAAATAATGATAGGGGGCTGGGGATTTAGCTCAGTGGCAAAGCGGCTGCCTGGCAAGCGCAAGGTCGTGAGTTCGGTTCCCGGTACCGGAGAAAAACCAAAAACCAAACAAACAAAAAATAAAAATAATGATAATAAAAATAAAGGTCAACCTGGCATGGTGGCGCACATCTATAATCCCAGCTACTTAGGAGACTGAAGCAGGACAATCCTAAATTCAAGGCTATCCTGGGCAGTTTAGCGAAGACTATCTGAAAATATAAGTAAAAGGGGTGGGGACAAATCTCAGTGGAGATCATTTACTCAGCATGCAGGAAGCCCAGTGTTTAATCCTCTGTACTGAAAAAAAGAAAAAAAAAAGAAAGAACAAAAGAAGGAAGGAAGGAAGGAAAGAAGGAAAAAGGAAGGGAAAAGGGAAAGCAGGAGGGAAGATTATGCTTATACTAGGGGCCACAATCTCTCTTGTTTTCTTTCTGATCAATTATGGAGGACATAGTGCAAGCTCTAACATTTCCAACCCTGTCTCACTCTTCACCCTAACCTTACTATAGTTAGGGGATTTTTGTTGAATGAAGAATACAGTTAAAGCATTTTTCAGTGTTGGAAATAAGTGGAGATTTTGCTTCTTGAATGTGCCCATGCCTGATTTTCTTAAAATTTTTTTATTGATGATGTGAGTGAAAACATAGAAAGAATGTTCTCATGTTTACCAACCACATAAATGTGGTGGGGTGTGTGTGGCACTGACCACTAGTTGTCCCCTATAACCTAGTTTTGACCTTTTACTTAGTAATAGAATTATTCTGTTTAACCTGACACACAGCTGCCCAGAATAGAAATCAAAATTTTGGCTAACTCTGAAAGATAGAAGAGAAAGAAAACAGATTTATTATTGCATAAACACAAACCAAAATGTGGTACACATTGTAAATATTCTGACAAAGAGATCCAGAGGCAGAAAGAACCTCACCTTTCTGGATAGCTAAGCAGATTCAGCCCATGCCACACATGTTCCCAAGGCAAACAACTCATGTGCAAGTAAGAGGCCTAGATAGCCCCATTTATCACATGCATTTGATTCTGAACTCACATGGATGCTGGGGTAGACATCAATGTTTTCTCATTAACTGTAGTCAAAGGAAAAGCAAATTTCTCATGTCTTCATGATGGGAGATAGGGTTGCAACTTGGAAACAAGCTCTAGTTGAGGTTGGGCTCCTACCCTCCCACACTCTGGGAGAGACAGGAGCTCTCTTTTCTCATGGTGACATGTTAGAGTTGATGTCCCAGTCTTTGAGGAAACACTCCTGGGTAATAAAGTTGGCAAGAGTCTTATTTACCTTTTAAAATTACATACACTTCAAAGAGGCAGAGAAATGATATTTTCTAAAAATATATCTTCTAAGCAAAGAGAAGGAGTCATTTACCTTTTTTAAATAGGAAAAATTAAACCTTTCTTTTTTCTTACTCTAAACTTACATTTGCCCTTATATGACTTGATATTTTTTTCTTGACATCATATGGTCCTGAAGCCACAACCCACAATTATAAGAATATATATATAAACTTCAAGTCAGCACATTTTATTACTTATGCTTTAGTCAGCTTTCCACTACTATAAAAAATACTTGAGACAATCAATTTATAAAGAAAAAAATGATTATGTGGATTGGCTCACAGTTTTGGAAGTTCCAGTTCATGGTCAGTGGGCCTCACTGCTTTAGGCATGTGATGACAGAGCACACTGTGAGAGGAGCACATGGCAAAGAGCAGCCACCTCCTGGGCACAAAGCAGAGTGAGGAGGAGCTGAGGTCACAAAGTCCCTTCAGAGTCTGGTCCCAATGACCTAAAGACCTGTTACTAGGCCTTTCCCCCTAAAGGTTCCTCTAGTCCCCAAAAGCATTATCCTGTGGAACACACCTTTAACACATGGAATTTAGGAGAACATTTAATATCGAAGCTAAGGCACTTAATTATTTTGTAACTATCAAATTCTGCTTAAGGATAGTGTGAAGAATTCCTTAGTTGTGCTCTTGGTCTCCTGCAGCTGTGAAGATTCAAATGTATGTATGTACTCTGAGAGGGAATTTTTTGAGCTTGTTTAGGATGCAGCTTGCCCCTTTAGATACTTGAGTGTAAAATAATGGATAATGATGTGATTTTTTGTATGTGTATGTGTCTAGAATTAGGGGAGTGCAAATTCAAACATAAGAAGCTAATGTAACAGAAAATGGTCCCCCCAGCCAGTATACTTCAGTTTCTTGGTTGCCTGGGTAATAATTCCTGTTGTAGTTTAGGTTGCTTCTGTCTCCTAGAAACCACTGGTCACTGTGATGCATAGCTGGTCACTATGATGCCCATTATAGGACCTAACCAAAGAGAGTCAGGCACTCTACCTCCATACCTCCCCTGGTAGACCCTGTAAAAACCTTCCTCCCTGGGCCTTCAAGGCCTGACATTTTGAGGAACAATTGATTCCTAGTCAGTGCCCGTCCGATGTTAAATAAACCTGCCTCCATATCCTGGATGTTGTTTTGGTATTTCTGCTTGCTGTAGCACTAACACTAAGCCCCACCAGAATGGGAATTTTAAATAACTGATAATTCTAAGTGTTGACAAGGACTCAGTGTATTGCTAATGATCCACAATCTCTTTGAAAAAGTTTATTTTGCATATTCACACTCTATGACAGTTGCATTCCTAGGCAACTATCCAACAGAAATAGATACGTTTGCCAAAAGATATTCAAAAATTTTCAAGACAACATCACTTATAAGAGCCCTTAACTGAAAACATTTCAAACTTCTGTAAAGTGGCCACTGAATAAGCAAATTGTGGTATATATTTATACAATGCAATAACATAGTAATGAAGGAAATGCTTCCACACTCAACAACTTGGGTGAATGTCACAAAAAACTCCACATACAAAAAGACATGTTGTTTTAAAATTCAATTTATAAAACATTAAAAACTAGGAAATGTTATTCAGTGATATAAAAATTCAGGGAAGTTTTTATCTTTTGTGAGATGGAAGGGATATGGCTTGGGAGGGACACATGGATGTTTTCTGACGCTTCCAGGTAATGTTCAATTTCTTGATGTAGTTGCTATTTTTTGGTGTTCTCTTCATGGTAATTCTACAAAATGAAACTTTATGAGACTATAACTCAATAAAAATGTTTATTAAAAAGCAGTCAAACTTTTAAGGTCTGAACAGAAAAGATCCTATAGGCATCGCTTTTGGGTTATTATCATACAATCTGATGTAGGCAGGCTCATGAATTTAGCTGTAATGCATACAGGTTTTATTCTCCTTAAGAAAATCTGAAACAAAATACATTTACAAAATAAGGAGTTCACTAGGTGTTATTTACAAAGAGCTGAATGCATCTTTTGATGGGTCCTTTGAGGAATGAGTCTCTTTGTGCATTAAAATATGATTTTCAAATATTTTATTCTAATAGGAAGAAATATATTATGTAATTTTCAAAGTAAATTAAGTATTCTTTTCTACCTCATCTTTATATTTCTTCTCCTTGCGTTTCTTATGAGACTCTCTGAAGTATCATCACCATCTCTAGTATCATTATTATCCCATTACATCTGCATCATATTTAACAGCAACAAAGAGCTTTCTCAATGTTTTCACAAGTCTTGTAAATAAAAAATGCAGTGTTTAACTGGAATAATTTTGGCCTAAACCTATCTCTGTAATTGGGTCACAAAGTTTGAGTTCCAAAGCAGCTGCTATACTATGAATTGTAACCTAGTTTGATATATAAATTTTAACCTAATATATGTGTATAAACTTGAAAACAATCAACTGAGTCTCAGCCAATCATAGCAGCTAAACTTCTAGCCAATCAGAAGTTGAAGTTTGCCCACATATGACCATATAAGGCAAATATAAATTGCAGCCAATCAAGATGTTTCTGTAGCTCTCTTCCTGTCATTTGGCTATAAATATAACCTGCACATGTAAGCGGGTGGATGTGATGCTGAATTTTGGAACATCTTTGGTCTCTGGAATGCTGTCTGATTCTAGAAACTTTTTTTCTTGTTCAAGTAGACTTTGTTAAAATTTAAATAGTGTCAGGATTTTTCATTTCAAGAGCAAATATTAGCTTCACATTCTGCATGGGTAAATAGGCTTGAAGTGGCTAAGATTTTCCAAGTATCCCACTGCTCATAGGAGGTGAAGCTGAACTCTAGTATGGCATTCCCTCTGCATTAGTCTTTGAATCTGTCAGGTTTCTTTGTTGCAAACCACAAAAAACAACTCTGGTTATCATTAAGCAAATGAGAGATAAAAAAAAAAAAAAAAAAACAAGGAAAGAAAGTAAAAGAGAAGAAGGGAGAGAGGAGGAAAGGCAGAAAGAGAAAATAAAACAAAATTTATTGGAAACATACCAGGGCTTGGGAAACCCATCTTGGGAAATAGTAGTTAGCAGGCAGCTCAGCTATTGGCAGCTTCAGAAGGTTGGTGGCAAGAGCTGTGATGCAGAAAGTCAGGTCCTTAGAAAGACTCCAGAATCCAAAAAAAGATTTATTCTTTGCTCAGAATTCAATGCCCTGGAAGGGGGCCTAGTGGGATGAGTTAATATCTTGTCTACTCTTTGACTATAATATACTAACAGGCCAGAGAGATAGGAACCTCTTCATTCCTGGGCATAGGTAGTCAGGATTGGGGGATTTCCCCAAAGAGATATTAGAGCTAGGGACTTCTCCCAAAGGAGAATTTGGTCACCAATTTGAGTGAACTGTTGGATACTGGAGAGCCAAAAACCCAGCAGACCTCTTCTAGAAGAGTCTAACTGGAGAAAAAAAATTAGATGACTCATGTTAACAGCTGGAATTATCATGGTGAAATTTCAGGGCTAGTGTAGGAAGGACACTGATTCTAATTAACTTCAGACTCCGCAGACATTCGAGGTTGAGCCACTCAGTGGTTGCTGGTGCCTCCACAGTGCTCCCGGAAGCAGGGAGCTGTGCTCCTGCAACCTGGGACCCACACTTGCTTTCTAGTCTAAGTTAATTTTCAGTCTTCACCAATAAAGTACAAAATAAGAGTGCAGATTAATCATTCCAAAGTTTCAAAAGACTGGAGCAAACAAAACAACCAGAAGAAAAAGCTAATGGACACCTGAGAGAAGACAAAATAGCAATGATGAAGTGGCAACAAGAGAAGTCAAGGGCTACCAGTGAAGCAGCTGGAACAGTTTAGGAAAATAAATAGAAGTAAATAAATAGAATAAACTTATTAATTTGCTAAAACTTCCATAACAAAGGGCTATAAACTGATCGGCTTAAATAATAGGTACAGTATTTATTGTCTTGAAATTCTACAGGCTAGTAGTCTGAGATCAGGGTATCAGCAGAGTAGGACTCAGGTAAACCCTGTTCCAGGCCCCTCTCCCAGCTCATGGTAGTTTTCTGATGTCCCTTAGCTTGTGGGTTCGTCACTCCAGTGCTTATCCTCATACTCACACAATGTTTTGTCTTTGTGTGTATCTACCTCTACATCCAAGATCCAAGTGGGGATTTGGATTTCTCCTATGTAAAGGGGCAGGTTGTCCTTTATGCAAGTGCACAAGTCATACTTGAGTAGGGCCGGATTCTGCTGATTTTATTATAACTTGATTGCTTCTGTCAAGATTCTAATTCCAAATAAAGCTATATGGTGACATACTGGGGGTTAAGGTTGAAACATACATTTTTGGAGTCTATAGCACCCTTGATGAAGAAAATGCTTATTAGTCAAGAGTAATACTTTGTAATATCTTTTTCTGGGACTTAAAGACATGTTCACTATGTCTCATATATAGGAACAGCTTGGTTTGTAAGAAGGTCAATGATTTTTCCTACACTCAGATGAAAAGTCAAGGCTGCAAATTTTATGATCTGTGCGTCTGACCCTAATTAATTCTGCTCAACTTCTGGTTGTATGTGGACTGCAAAGTATAAAGCCTGTCCCTGGGAAAATACTGGTAGTGTCATATGGTATTCAATCCCTTAATTTTGTTGAGAGTTTTCATGTCTTCCATTTCAATCTTAGTTTTCCAGAACATTTTAAGAATTTTGCTATTATCAAAATTTTTTTAATGCTTAAATATGATATCACTGGTGGAGAGGTGTTATAGGTTTGGAATTTAATGATAACTAGCATTTATACTACTCTTGATCTTAGCCAAAAGGCCAAGAAGTGATACTAGCATTTATTAAACAAATAAGAGTTGATGAAATAGAAAAAAAAGACGCCCTTCCCTTTTCCCTTTGACAGCAGGTGAGGGTGGGACCTGATAGTTTCATGCCTCCCCCCTTGTCTGCTGAAGGGTGGTCTGGGTGACGCTTCCTCGAAGTTACCTGGCTCTGGTGACCGCCCTTTAGGCCATGGTGGCACTTGCAGTCCTCACAGGACCCATGAGTTGGTTGATAGCTTCAGTGCCCCTTCCCTAACCTGGGCAGCTTCAGGTCCTGTGGCTGTGTTCCTTAAGAGTGGCTGGAAAACCAGACCGATAGACCAAAGACCTGGGAGGGCTGGTGCCCATTGCTAATATCCCCCAAGTTCCCAAGCCCCAAATGACCTATGATCATCACAGCTGCTTGTCTGGGAGACTCTTTGAAAGTGGCTACAGCGGCGATTTCAACCCTGTCATTTTTTTGTAGAAACAAAGGAGCTGTTGATCAAGCACCTGCTTCCCTGAAGTTCAGTGGATCATTGCCATGACAACTGATCCTGTACTAGATGCCTAATAGCAGTCCTAGGGGATGCCTTGACTGCAGCCGGCTTCAAACATGGACCTGTGCCACATGACTGTGATCTGCAGGTGCTCTAGATGACCATTCCTTCTTCCATGACTATTTCAAAAGTCCACAAGTAGATCTGTGAAACGCAAGGAACTGCCCATGTCCAGACCGCTCCTCCTCTGTATAAGCAGTGCTTCCTTACACTCCTTGAGTCAGTCTAGGAGGGACCCCCACTGGTGATGTACTCCAGTGTTCCTCAGTACTGGCTCCAGTAAAAGCCTCATTCATGTAGTCCTTTGCCTACTCACGATTCTTGTCTTGAGTAAAGTGGAATGAGCTAGCAACACTAGCGCTATCAGCCCTGAAGAGCTCCAGACAGTGGGGGAGCACCAAAAAAGTTAAGAGCAGTGGAGACCTGCAGTGAGCTGTGGAGAGCCCTGGAGGGATAGTGGAAGCTGTGAGAACTCCAGAAAACCCCTCTGGGTTGCTGGGAAGTCGAAAGGGGTGGCTGAGAGGCTCTAAGAGCCATAATAGCCTGTAACCCTAACAGCTAAGAGGCAGGGGCGCTCAAAGATCAGAGGTGTAACATTAAGGGCTAAGAGCCACTGCCTCTCAAAGCCTGGAGCTGCTAGTATAAAGCAAGCTGCACTTTGCCAATGTAAGGATCCACTGGGTTCTTGTTGTACCCCAGGAAGGAAGGCCGGTGAAAATAAGGAAAAAATAGACAAAAAGCTGGGATCAGGAGCAGATCCTGCCTCTCCTGAGCGGAGAAGGGGAACTGCCTAAGAACAGTAGAGCATTTACTTTATACCCTCGAGAGGCTGATATTAATTTCAGCCTCTCTGCTCAGCAATCAGTCAACAAGCTACAACAGCTCGATTAAGTGCTTTGTGGAGCTCCCGCGTTCTCCGGCTGTCATTGTCCTGCACGCGTAATAACTTTCCAACTTCAGCAGCTCCCAACAGCCAACTAGTGAATTCTATCTGAATTGAGCAAAAAGAGCCCACAGCTGCTTGGTGACACCAGGAAAATAAGGTCTTAATATTTCTTCTCAAAACATTCTTATTTTATATATAAGACAGCTAAGAGTACAAGTTTCTGTGATTTCTGAAGGTCAATAGTTAATAATAGAGTAGAATCAAACTCAGGCTGATTCTACAATCCTGGTGTCATGCTACATAATACTTCAATGGAAACAGTTTCAATAACCTGAGATTATTCAGACATTTGCCTCTTGGTTCTTTGCTTCTAAATCAATGTCTTGTAAAACAGGTAGCTGGAAATTACCTGAAATATTTTCTGAGTGTAACAACAATATTGTACTCAACTGTTCTGTATGTCTTATGCGGAAGTCACTGGGGGAACAGTGGAGGAGGTGGGGGAAAAGCTGGGGAAAAGGAAGCCGGGAGAGGCCGTTTCAAGTCGGCTGCTGAGTTTCTAGGACTTCACCTGCTCTCCTGCCCCTTTCTGACTAGAAAAGGCTAGCATTTAGGACTTGGGGAAAGTCAATATTATACAGTCAATCCTTTGTATTATGGGTTCTACACTGTTAGATTCCACCAACCATGTACTAAGCAGATTTGAAAAAATTGTGTGTGTACTAAACATGTACTGATGTTTTTCTTGCCATTGCTCCCTGAATAATATGGTAAAACAGCTATTTATATCACATTTATTATTGCATTAGGGTTTATAAGCAATGGAGAGATTATTTATGTGCACAGGAGGGTGTGCCTAGATTATATGCAAATGCTATACCATTTTATGTAAGTCTCTCGAGTGTCTGGGGATTTTGATTTTTCAGAGGTGGAGTGGGACTGAAACCAGTCCTTTGAAGAGACCAAGGAATGACTCTATCAGAGAAACCCTTTTTTGGTGTGAGCACTTTCTTATAAAAGGAATATTCTTTTCTCGGGCCCAGATTGGCCTCCTCTGGGTTATTTTAGGCAATACACCCAGTGCTGAGAGATGACTTAACCTCTACTTAACCAGCATCTGCACTGCATGGCATTCAATCTCTACTGGTTTAGAAAAAAGGAAGACTCAGTTGCCTCACTAACAAATGTTCATCCTCTGTGTCTGGTAAAGGATCAAAACAAAACAAGACACAGAACTTCCTGATTCCAGGTCTGGAGAAAGTAGAGAAGTGAGGCTGGATTTATTAAATCATCCTCTGGCAAGCTCCGGTTTCTCAGTATGCCTGGGGCGTTACCCTGGAAACATGGCATCTCAAGCAGGCACAGGGGTTCATGAAGAAATTACTCTTGCTGTCAGTAACATTTTGTATTTGGAAATTCTCCATTTCAAAAAGCATCAGCTTCCAAAATGTCTGACTACTTTGTTAATCACCTTTGCAACCCAGTGACTCCTTTCCTTTCTACTCTGTTCTGTGAAGGTAATTTGCTCTTTTTCTCCCTTGCTCCTTGACTGTGTGTAAGCACTACGGGCTGGGATGGTCTCAAGCTATATACACAAACCCACCAAGACCTTTGTTTCCTCTAGGAATGTGCTGACGCGCCACAGCCTCCTGCTGTGCGTGAGCATAAAAGTGGTGTGATGGAGACTGCTGGGTGGGGAAAGGAAGCTTCTGACACCAGGTACTGGCTGGCCGGCAAGGCACAGGCTCATTCCATGGCAGCAGAAAATTGCTCTCTGGCCAATAGCAAGGCTGAGAAGTGGCCTCATGCAAACATAACCCAATCCTGACAGCATCCAGCTCCGCTTCCCAGTGAAAGCCTGGAGCACAGCCGTATGTCTCTGCTGACACTACATAATGCTAACAAAGCCGCCTTGTTAGTCCTGGAAGCAGACCTCCTGCAGCCACACATAGAACAGAGGGAGAGTAACGAACACACATTAGAAACCAAGCAAGGTACCTAAGGGACAGTACTTAAATATGTGCATTTATCTAGATCCTGATGTTGTTTTATGCAGTTTTTTGGTAATGTGAGTATAACAGCTGGAGATATTTTTAGTTCTGTACAGTGTATGCTGAAATAGTCCCTGGCCTCTAGGTTTTGTCCTCTAATTCTTCTGTAGCCATTAATCCAATTAACAGGCAGGATGGCAAATAATACATATAGAGAGAGCACAGGAGTGGGAAAACCCATGGCTATGCTGATTAGGGAGGGCTTTATGGATGAGTGCTGGTAAACGGTCCCTGGACTGAAACCATGTGCTTTTCCTCTACCAGTGGCCGCTTGGTGCCCATATGGAAGTTCAAAGGGGGAAGTAGTAACCAAATACTGTGGCATAACAGAATATTCCTTAGATTTATCATCTTTATATTCTTAGTTTGGAAATATCTGTATTCTGCCAGGCTAATAGAAAAGTGTTATGCACTTATGTTGGGATGCCTAAAAGGAAGCACTTTGGGGTTATTGGGTAAAGGGTGTTAAATACTTATAAAGTACAATCAGTATTCAATAAGAACTATTGAACTTTAACAGATTAATTTATTTTTACAATGTGAATTTACATTAATTCACACTGTAAAAAAAGGAAAAAAAATAGAGAAAAGTCAAGATTCTAAATGTTCAAGTTACTATCACCTCACACCTCTGAACTCAAGCTATTGGAGCCGTTGACAGTTATGAGTGTTACTAGGTGAGCAAAATTATCTTCATTTTCTCCTTGGGGAAATGGTATTTAGGGCATCATATGCTAACCAGCTACTTCTAATCCATTCTGCAAAGCAGTAAAATAGAAATAATCTTAAGAGATTGATGTTAATAAGGTGCCATTCTCTTTTCTCTGAAAAATAAGAGCACTTTGAACAGCCGAGTGGCTATGTTGCACCACAGAGCGTGATACGAGCAACATGAAATGCTGGGACAGAGGAACACTTGACAGAGAAGTATGAGTGGGAATGTTGGCAACATGTTCCTTGTTTTCCCTGCCCTGTCTCTTAATCCTTCTTTAGCTCCCTGGCACTCTCTCTCTCTCCCTTTCCCAGCCCCGCTCCCTCTCCCTCTCCCTCTCCCTCTTCCTCTGTCCTCTTCCCCCTCCCTTCCTCCTTCCCTCTCCCCCTCCTTCTCTTCCCGTTCCCTCTCTCTTCGCTCTTGCATTTTTCCTTCTGCTCTACATGAGGGCTTCTCTCTTAGCAGTTTAAACATGGAATCTCAAAAATAATCATTTCTAAGTTCTCTGTATTCTGAAAAGAACAAACACTTTGACCCTTTTATTCTCTAAGCAGAAATTTCCAAGAATTTTACTAGTTTTTGGACTCACTGCATTGGAATTGCTAAATATTGAAAAATTTGCTTGTGTGTGTAAAGCCGTAGAGAGAAATTTCATGATCATAGACTTTGGCACATATTACTTAATTCGGTTTGCCTAGGACATGGGAGAAATAGGGATATTGATGTCACATTGGGAAATATTGCCTTGATTAACCCAGGATGGATGACTTTTCTCATGGAGACTCTACTTATAGCCTAGAGATCATAGTTAAGTGCTTAATTAAAAAACTGAAAAGATACGAGGGGAATAAATTTCAGAGAATTTTCAGAGAATGATTCTTCATAAACTCCTGCAGGACTAGTTACTAAATTCACAATATTGTTACCAAAAGATCTGATCTCTACAGTGGCCTTAGCAGAGAGTAGCTGACTGGGCCCTTTGGTGGTTACTTTTCACATCCTACCAGATAAGAATTTGCCATTGCTACTAATAATATTTCACAGAAGTTCAGTAAAAAAGAAGCAATTATGAGAAGTAAACCATGAGGTAGTTTTTAAGAAGTCATCAAAATAAGTAAGGGAATTTTTTTCTAATAAATGAAGCAAGTTTAATTTTTATCTGTGCATCAGTACGAAAGTCAGTAGAGAGATATCCAAGTACAAAGGGTTCAGGTGAGCAGCAAAGCCTGAGCACTCAATCATGCACGACTGTGTATAACTTAACTCCAAGGTAGCACTTATTGTTTTGAGATGATCAGACTTCTTGAAAAAGAATGTGAGGGCCAGATGTATCAATGTGAAGAAGTAAAGCCCTCTGTGCGGACAGTTTTTATAGGAAGAGAGGTTGCTACCATTGTTTCTAGTGCTTTGAATGTCTCGTCACCTACACTCTACGGAGTGGACATAATTATTTCCTTATTTCAGGTGCTTACCATCAGGGAAGTTAAGTAAATTTTGCAAAGTCTCAGACAATAAGTGACTTCAGAGAGTCCCAACACATTCTGATTCCAGGTTCCAAAGCCCACACTTCTTTCTGTTCTCTTTGTCTAGATGAACATCCATGGCACCCACTAAGGGGAAATGGAACCCCAGTGGGGCTGCCCAACAGATTAATGCATGAATGGAGGGAATCTTACTGTTGGGTCACAGGAATGAGTTTATTAATTTTACTCTTCCACCTTTAAATCAGCCCAAGCCCCTGTAACAAACCCCATAGTGGATACTTGTTCACCTGGTCTCTGGAATTTGCCTGGGCAAACTGTAATTCCATTCCCTTTCTCTGACTTTTTTTAGCATTTCATCTTGACTCCCTACTTTATACCTCCTTATCTTCCTGGCTTCTTCTGTCCAAACCACTCTGCATTCTCCTTTATATGTCCCTTGACCAGGACTCCAGGATTTCAGAGTATGCCTTTCACTTCTTTCTGTGGGATCTGCGGTCCAGGCCTGCTCACCACGAGACCCCTGTCACTGGAAGAGCATGGTGCCACATACAGAGAAGTGTAGTCAGGAGTACCTGTGTTTGGACGCTTATCATAAATGTTCTTAATCCATTGCTTTGAACGCTATGAAAAGCATTTACTATGTTTTTGTAAATTAGTAAATTTAGTTTGCCAGTTTGGTCATTTGATGAATTAATTCTTGTATTAATGCCGGCCTAAGAGCAGGGCAGTAATGACTGAAGGAAGTTTGATGTAGACTTGTTCTTCTGCTTCCTGGAAGTAGTTGTGGAATTCTTCAAAATCAGACCTTACAGACAGTGCTGCAGTGCTCCAAAACTCGCTCTTTTAGAGTGGCTAGGGAAGCGGAGGTACAACTTCCTGCAGCCAACCAGGGTCTGGGTAGTCTTGGTTGGAATGAGGGCCTCTTGTTATTCTATCAAGAACCTCTTAGGTATCCCCTTGAAATGGAGGGGGGTGCAACTCATCTCCAACTCATGCAGAAAGTACAACGTTCCTTGTTCCTTCCCTTGTAGAGAGCCTTGATGACTATGCTGAGAATTAATAGTTTTTAAGGAAATGGCCCAACTTTTAGAAAAATGTCCAAATATAGTTTGATGATTAAACTTAGTTTTTCTGAACACAGTTAATACTTAGCATTTTGAATGTAAAACTTGCGGTTTATACTAATTTTTGTTTCAAAAATTTAAACTTGGTTTCCATCGGCTAACACAGTTTAATATGTACATTTTAATATTTTGCAGATTTATAAGTAGTCTTTTAAGCATTCTTTTACAATTTAACATTGACCACAGGTAAAATCAAGATAGTTCAAGGTACAAAACTCTAATCTATTAAAGTATTTCCTTCTGAATACCCTCAATTCTTGTCCAGTTTTATATACTGAAACTTTCTGCAAACTGCTGCCCACTTCTCAGTTTCTGAGTTTCATGTTAGAAACCAAAATGCCAGCATTTCATCTTTGATAGGATTCTTGGTTAATTCTTGGTTTATAACAGATGCTTTTAAAATTAAATTTTAAATTTTAACTTAATGAGAATTCAATTTAATTTTAATTGTAAATGAACCTTAATTAAAATTTGAATTTTGTTTTACATTTTAAATTAAAAATGATTTGCTCAAAATGTAAATTAAGGCTAACATGTAATTTGAGGCATTGGTGAAACGCTAGCTAAATGTGCTTAAATTTTAAATTTTAGAAAGAATAATTGCATCATAAATCATCTGGAAAAATCAAAAGTCACATACTGAATGCCAAATTTTTGATGGAAAAAGTATTTATAATGGACATAGTGAATTTATGATTTGCTAAGTTGTTATTTGAATAAAAAAGTGCTCCACAAATGTCTCAAGTATTTAGAGTTGGGGCTTTTGAAACACGGTCGGGTCTTGGAAGTGCTATGCTCATTAATCCACTGATGAATTCATAAACCAACTGTGCTATTAGGAGACAGCGTCAGGGGTCCGCTGGGGAGGTCTGTCGCTGGAGCTGTGCCTTGAGGGTTGCCTCTCTTTCTCTGGTCCTTTCACTTTCTGTCTGCCTCCCGGCTGCCCCGGGTTGAGCAGCTTCCACCTACCATGCTCTTCTACCTTGCTGTTTCTGCCTTAGTGGCAGTTGAGCACGGGCTGAAACCTCTGAAATTGTGAGCCAAAATAAAGGTTTTCTCCTTTAAATTTTTATGTCGGATACTTCGCCCCCACAGCAAAAACATTGACTAATATAGCTGCCATTTAATTATACTATTAGGATTTTTTTATTAGGTAGCCAATCAGGCTTAGGTTGGCCAATATAAAACAGAATATATTTGATTACATATCATTAAGCAAACATTTTTAGGACTGTTAAAAGTACAGCATGTATCTGCAAACTGCTTTTTTCAAGAACTGATTTTTAGTGAACTGGCTTGCCTCCTTTTATGGGAATACACTGTTAAAAATAAACCCACGTACCTGGGATAGTTATGCATGCTTGTAATCCCAGTGCTCAGGGAGGCTGAGGCAGGAGAACTGAAAGTTCAAGCCCAGGGTAGTCAACTTGGAAACACAGTGATACCCTGTCCCAAAGAAAAAGTGAGAATAAAGGGGTGGGAATATACTTGTGTTAAGGTGCTGGGTTCAACTCTCAGAACTAGTAAAAACAAGAAACAAAAGAATAGGAGAACAACAATAATAATGGCAACATTTATTTGAAGTAGATTGTGAGCCAGCACTGTCTTGTATGCTCTGTAGTAGTTGTCTTCATTTATTTCAACTTACTAAATTATATATTATTATAATTTTACAGAAGAAGGACTTGATTCTCCAAAGTTTATTAACGTAAGTGGCCCAAAGGGAGCAAAGTCAAGATTGGCTGTCACAAGTCAGGCTGCTTACCCTAGTTCCAAAGCTGTGAAATGCAGGACAAAATTACCCATCCTTGCCCTAAATCTCCAAAGAATGAGATGAGGAAAAAGTCTGAGCTCCACACCTGTGTATGTTGCAGCATCGGAAGCAAACAGCAGGTGGGCTGGTACGCATTCTAGTTGGTTGCTCAGGGAGTAGGCATGGCATTAGCAGTAGGACAGGTGATGGGTCAGGTCAGCTGGCAAGAGGGTTAGATAGTGGTATCAGTCCACTGGCTTCAGCTCCACATTTAGTGGCCTTCTGGTCTCTGGCTGCCCATGACTGTTCCCCATGTTTCCCTATGAAGCCATTGGTTATTTGAGATATTAAAGAAGGCAGCATAGAGCTGGTCACTTTCTGTAATGTCAGCTCTACAGAGCTAAGGAGCAAGGTGAGAGGTCTCTTATAACCTCAAGCTAGAACTCAGGGCATATTCTCAAGTCTAGTTCAAGGCATCTAGCTGTAGGGATCATCAGAGCAAGAGGGATGCCCTTTGAATGGTTTTGACTGGTTTTGGGCAAGCTACTCTGAGAAAATTTGGAGTGGTGTTTTGTGGGCTGATATGTTGCATAATAACAGCTAGTAAGTACTTTTCCTATTCTCTTTCTTATCAGTTTTTGTGGTTATCATGACCTGCTCATAGTAATTATCCTGAACTTTCATGCACCAGTGCACACCTGGATATAACCAGAGTTTATTATAAGCTTTATCACCCATGTGGGCAGGGACAAGCTTCCCCTTTCCCACTGTAACCTCAGGAAGAACAGAGCTTGGGAAAGAAGGCAGGGGAAATTGGGGTGATTTTCTTTCATTTCTACTTAGGATGACATGATATCTAACAGATGATTTATTTCTTTCAATTCCTTCTGAGAATGAATGTTAGTTTCAGAGATAACAAGTTTTTACATATATTTTTCAGCTTTTAAAAATTTTCCAGTTCAGTGGTTATTAATTTATTCACATAGCTGCACACTCATCGCCGCTATTTGATAACATTTTCACAGCCCCCAAAAGCCCATGTGGTATGCTCATGCACAGGTGTGTGCAGACATGGTTTTCATTTCTCTTGGGTATTGGGGTGGTATTGTTGACCATGTTTGGCAACTGTGCTTAACTTTCTGAGGAACTGCACAGCTGCCTTCCAAAGTACAATAGCTGTGCTGCTTGCCATTCCTACCAGCAATGTTTTAATTTCTCCGTGTCCTCCCCCAGACTTGTTACTGTCATTCTGATTGTAGCTGTCCTCGTGGCCATGTAGTCATTTTGGCTTGGTTTCTGTAATGACTAACGATGTTGAACTTCTTTTATGTGCTCACTGGCATTTGTATGTCTTTTAGGAGAAATGTTTATTCAAACCTTTGCCAACTTTTAAACTGGGTTAATTTTCTTTTTACTACTGATTTTCAAGTTCTTTAACTATCCTGCATTCATTTTCTTTGTCATACATATAATTTGCAAATGTCCTTCCTGCTACGAATTGTCTCTTTACTGTACTGAAGTAATGAGGTGAGAGCTATTTATTTCCAGAGAAGGGAATTTGCATCATTTATATAAAGAAACAAGAGAACTCTCATGCATAATGTGTCATCTGAGTTAGGACTTGAAGTAAATGACAAAAACAGAATAAGGTTAAAAACCACTAAAATAAAAATATGCATTGAAATATGTGTGATAAACAGTTCAATTAGAATTGTGGCTAAACCAACTCTTTTGTGATTTCATTTAAACCTGAGGTTATGGAGCCTGCCTTTAGCTGGAATTACACACCAGAGCTGCAAATCTGAGACCTTGATCCGTTCGTGTCTTACATGTTGCTTTTTGACTACCTCCACATCCTGGGTCCTGTCTTCCTCCTTGACTTTCCTGGTAGACTGGCCATCTGGGAAGTCTCTGTCTCGCTCTTCTTCTGCCCTTTCTTTTTTCTCTTTCTGTTTCTCTCTTTTATTTTTGAGATGGATTCTTGATCCTGTTAAATCTTAATGTCATTGTCAATCAAGAGATAGCATTAAGCATGTCTATTGCCTTATTCAAAACTTACCTTTTACTAAAAATTTTCCTTACTAAATTTTTCATGGTCTTTGCACAGTTATCATTCCAACAAACTGAAGTTGTCTTCACAAATAAATGCCAAGAAATATCTGTGCTCAGTATTTCTATTTGTGGATCTATGATTACTTTCTGTTTCTGGTGACATGCTTTATCCTACTACCTAGAGGTAAATTAAAGAAGAGCAATATTTTTCTTGCTCCCAATATTAATCATAATTTACCAGTTATTTGATCAATATACCACTAGGTATATTTTCCTATATCCTATTTCCTATATATCACATTTTCCTGACTTATTTGAAATAGTTATCAGAGATAGCAGGTCAAAATAATCAGCTAACTTAGTAAAACTTGTTTTTCGCTGGAAAATTTTGAGTACCCACATATAGAAAATAGATTGTTTTAGTGAAAAGAAGGCCATGAAAACTCTTCCTAGAGACACACACGCACGCGCACACACACATATGTGTGTGCACGTACACGCACACGCACACAGGCTAGTAAACCAAAAGCAAACTGTAATTCTTAACGATTTCACTGTGATTCCTAATGATTACATATGGTGCATAGGGAAATAAGAAAACAAACTAATGTTATGTAAGGAAAGTGAGTTTTTTAAATACTTAGAAATAAACAAAGTAGTTTGTGAACTAAAAATGACAAAATACCATAGTTAGTGGCTATAAGGCAGGAAACAAGATGGTTTCCTCTGAGGGGAAATAAGAAAACATCTTGATTCATTGCAGGCCAGTGAACAAGGTGTGATTTGTTGTGTAGTTAGACTAGCAACATTAAGTTAGGAAGCTGTCTTTCCTACACAAGAACAAGAAATTAGGAGAAAAGAGAATGTCCTGAAATATTGCAGGAAGATTCCCTTTTCTGTCAGCCTGAGACATAACAAGAGGAGGGTGTGAGGAGAGAGCTTTTAACTGATTGGGGATTGTTTGGTTTTTCTCATATTTCTTGGGCGAATAAAGGAAATCAATATAGACAGTGAAGATTTCAGATATATGAAGGAAATGGAAAACAGTGTCCCACACTAAGCATTGGACAGTTCCAAACTGATATAGAAGTGGTGGAAAATTCCTTCATCTTTTGAATACTTACTCCCTTTGAGAAATCCACAGCTAACAAAAGGATACTGAATTGAAGCTATTTAATCAATGAAATATCGGTCACATTTTTATGCCCCGACCCGAGGCTACCTGTATATCCAGGAGAAGCAGTCCCTCAAGGGTAATTTGTTCGCATGTAATATCATTTTCCTATTATAGGACAAGAGACATTTCCTGAAGTATGGAGATTAAGTCTTGATTAGAATTATTTAGAAATGTTTTGGTTGCTGTGGAGCATTAGTCTTAGCTATTATGTTGCTCTACATAAAGTCTCCAAAAGTTAATAGAAACTAAGGTAGAAGTCAGACCTATAATGTCCTAGCACGAGATTGTGTGCCCAGTTGAGACATCAAGGACAGATTGTGGGATGGCAATTCAGCTTATGGCTCAACTAATAGAACTCTGCATTTTATGTAAACCTTTTTGAAAAGTTACTCTTATACTTTGAATTACAACATTATTTTTTAGCTTGGGCACTATGTGTCGCAGAGCTCTAGAGTGTTTATTTCATATAAAGCCAGAGGTGGGGGTGAAGTAGGGTAGATATGGCAGCATGGCTATATATTGTGCCCCAGTTCATTCGTAAGGAATATTAGAGAAGCCAGCAGAGAAACTTCCCTTATAGCTCACTCACCAGAACATGATCATATGGAGTCATCAAACCCAAGAAAGGCTGAAAAGTGTGGTTTTGACTTCTAACATCATTTGTACAACTAAAACCTGGAAGTACCATTAGTACAAAATAAAAGAACAAGTACCAGGAGACAAACTGCAGCATTTACAACATCACATTTTGGAAGTAAAGAAAGAGTCTGGGTTTATAACAAAATTCCTCTCGTTAGTTGTCCCTTTTAGTTGACCTGTATTATATTTCAGTGTTGCCTTCTACTCCTAATGTAGCTGGCTTGGTGATGGTTAAAAAGCAACCAGAATGGGCTGGGGATGCAGCACTTGTCCAGCATGCGCGAGGCACTGGGATGATCCCCAGGGGTGGAGGGTAGGGCACTGGGTGGGGGAGGTGAGGCGGTGAGGAGGCCCAGTAACTGAAAAAAGCCCGAGGGTAATGGCTGTGGAAATAGGAATTAGATGGGAGTGCATTTCGTGGGGTTAACTGAGTTTAATGAGATTCCCTTTTAGTACACACTATGATTGTATTACTGAATGGTTGTGTCTACCCTTTGTACACCTCCTGTAATTTTCACCTTTAGTGATTTAACTTCAATAAATTATCATCTTTCCAGACTGATTCTTAAGCTTTGCTCTCTGCGTTACCATGGCAGCTTCAATGTTCCTCTGCACCTTCAAAAGCATGAGTATTTCTTCTTTGCAAATGTAAAACTGAGTGAATAAATCTTTGGCTCAGTAGACAGAGACATTTTAGGTAATCAAAACTTAGTAACGACTTGGCTTACTTATCGATCATCAAAAGGAGATACTCTGCATGACCAGGGAGATAGAAATAGGTAATTTTATTTAGACTGTGAAAATTATAGAGAGAGGAGATTGTGAAATAAAAATGCAAAGAAAATCTGCTTTATGTGCCAGTTATCAGTATATATTCTTTGTATATATTCACATGTATCACCAAGTAAAACTACATAAATGTTTAAAAAATACTAGCAGAATTAGCCTTAAAAATTATCCACCCAGATTTGTTACTTCTTTTTTTATTTTAAAAATTTAAAAAACTAACAAAACAACAATGAAGACAAAATCAAAACAACATAAAAACAACAAAAATGATACATGACCTCAAAACAAAATGATAGGAGTTAACAATGGTTGGTACATTACGTACTGTTATGCTCAATGAAGTTGCTCAGTCCACCAGATGTAAGAATATAAGACTGATCAAACAAAAACAGTAACAAGTAATAAAAAAACCATTGGAAATGATGCAGAGCTTCACCATACAAGATGGTAGGAGTTCAACAATGGTTCTTGTATTGCATGTTGTTGTTTTCAGATCAGACAGTCTGATTACCAGATCCAAGCATGCAAAATTGGTCAAGAAAAATGAAAATTTTAAGCATTGACTGTTCCTTTTAATAAACCACAGACATCAGCAATACACCTATCCTAGCTATCCTTGTATATACATATAAATTTTGTTTTTCATTTTAAAGAGAAAAGAAAAAACCAAATAACAAAAACAAATTCATAAACAGAACAACATAGAGAACAATAAAAATGATACAGAATTTTAAAACATGGTGATAGGATATTAACAATGGTTGTTATGTTACATAATGTTATCTTCAAAGTTGTTGCACATATAAGCAGATATAGGCATGTAAGATTGATCAAACAATTACACATTAACAGTTCCTTTCAATAAACCAACAGGTATTAGTAGTACAATTATCCTAGCTATCCTGTGTATACATATTTTTTTCCTCTTCTTTCTTTCTTTTTCCTCTCCCCTCCTTCATCCCAGTTGCTCTTTCCTATTTGAGCAGTTCCTTTTCCCTTTCACAATATCTATTATACCTTTTAGATTTTATTTATTCTTTCAGGTTCTTATAGTAGGGAGGAAATATGATGTTTACACATGTGAATCTGATTTATTTAACTTATGAGTATGGTCTCTAGTTGCACCCATTTAGGTATAAAAGCCTCTACTTTATCTTTCTTTATAGCTACTCCATTGTATAAAATACCACACGTTTTTTATCCATTCCTCAGTTGATGGACATTTGGGTTGTTTCTAAGATTTAGCTACAAATTGCGCTGCTATAAACATAGGTGCACATATATCACTGTGGTATGATGCTTTCAGTTCTTCTGGAAAAATACCCAGAAGGGAAATAGCTGGGTTGAATGGGACCTCTAATCCTAGTTTACTTAGGAATCTCCAGACTACCATAGTGGTTGCACCAGTCTACACTCCCACCAATAGTGAAGAAGAGTTCCTTTTTCCCCACAG